>NC_034198.2:15852143-16452143 GCF_002021735.2 Oncorhynchus kisutch | reverse complement strand
TCCCCACTATTTACTTAGAATAATAAAACTTCATCCAGACATTACACTGTTGATGTGTATTGAGTACAAAATGAATAGTTTGCTTGCAGTCTCCAAATAACACCAGTGTTCCTTTTTAACATAATGTGTATACTGTAATATAGGTTATAGTCAAGCGAGGAAGTGGTGGCTTGTTAGAGCACAGACATAATTTCATTGGTGGCCATGAGGTCCCTCATAATAATTGAAAAGTAAATATGGCCCCGCTCAAACATACTGTAACACTGGGAACCCTCAGTAGTCAATGTGTGATAGGACCCTTAACGCAGGAGTAGATTATAATGAACGTGTAGGCTGTCTGTACATTGTAATCATTTATGTTCCATTCCTGTATTTGCTCAGCTTGTAATTGTAGTTGGTTATGAAAACATTATCAGAACAGACATTGAATGATAAACAGAACAAAACATGGGCCCATTCTGTGATTTTCTTCATTCACATCCTCACTTTATGTCAACATTTAAACATTGCTGCTTGATCAACCTCTGTCCTCAGTCTGCATCACACAGCCCAGGAGTCCTCAGTCCTGTAATACACATGAAACACATACTGTACTGTAGGTAGGTTGGTGAACTGCCATTATGTCTGTATTGGATCCGGTCCTTACCTTACCATTTTGCTGTTCTCAGTTTAGCCCAGAGATCTCTCTCTTCTATATACAGTCGAGACAGTGCTGTTGGGGCCCTACTCACTGTCTACATCAACACCTGGGTCAAGCCATCTGTCATTGTCCAGGCTTGTTGTGTAGTCCTGACTCTACTCTACTTCACTTAGGTGGTGGAGGGATTTTAGCAGTGTTAGACAATCATGGACGGTGACCTGATTTGCATTTTTTGGGGAGAGCGAGAATCCTCTCTTTCTCCGTTTTCTGGGCATGTGTGAGCTTTGATGCTATTTACAGTGACACAGGCCTACCTTTACAATAATCTACGCAAATGAATGTGTACACTGCACTTTTATGGACAATCTTCAGTGAGGCTGAATTGTTATTGTCTGTTGACACCAGAAACACAGAGACAAAGGTGGAGTTTGTGCACAGTCACACTGTCTGTCTATCACGGATACGTTTCTATGAACTTGACAACGACATACAATGGCACACTCAAGCATTCTCTGTGGAGAGGAAGGTGTCTGCCTGGCCATGGTTTCACTTCTGTGGTCATGTAGAGAAGGGCCGGGATGATACCAGTATTGCAATATTTTTTCCCATGGCAAAAAATGAAAACACGAAGCAGATCAAACTCTTTGGTCCTTTAAAAAACTTGCTGTATGTAAAATATTGTGTGCTATAGCTTGGAAAATAAAATACGTGACTATGGATGACAACATCATGATGTTTGTTTCCAACATTAGGGCTGTTTTCCTAAAGAAGTTCAATTCCGCTTCGCGTTTTCTTTCGGAGCCATCATCAACTCAGTGGGTTTTGTCCAACATGTCTCTGGACCCACTCACTCTCACAGTCATACTCTGGACCTAGTTTTGTCCCATGGAATAAATGTTGTGGATCTTAATGTTTTTCCTCATAATCCTGGACTATCGGACCACCATTTTATTACGTTTGCAATTGCAACAAATAATCTGCTCAGACCCCAACCAAGGAACATCAAAAGTCGTGCTATAAATTCACAGACAACACAAAGATTCCTTGATGTCCTTCCAGATTCCCTCTGTCTACCCAAGGACGCCAGAGGACAAAAATCAGTTAACCACCTAACTGAGGAACTCAATTTAACCTTGCGCAATACCCTAGATGCAGTTGCACCCCTAAAAACTAAAAACATTTCTCATAAGAAACTAGCTCCCTGGAACACAGAAAATACCCGAGCTCTGAAGCAAGCTTCCAGAAAATTGGAACGAAAATGGCGCCACACCAAACTGGAAGTCTTCCGACTAGCTTGGAAAGACAGTACCGTGCAGTACCGAAGAGCCCTTACTGCTGCTCGATCATCCTATTTTTCTAACTTAATTGAGGAAAATAAAAACAATCCGAAATTCCTTTTTGATACTGTCGCAAAGCTAACTAAAAAGCAGCATTCCCCAAAAGAGGATGGCTTTCACTTTAGCAGTGATAAATTCATGAACTTCTTTGAGGAAAAGATCATGATTATTATAAAGCAAATTACGGACTCCTCTTTAAATCTGTGTATTCCTTCAAAGCTCAGTTGTCCTGAGTCTGCACAACTCTGCCAGGACCTAGGATCAAGAGAGACGCTCAAGTGTTTTAGTACTATATCTCTTGACACAATGATGAAAATAATCATGGCCTCTAAACCTTCAAGCTGCATACTGGACCCTATTCCAACTAAACTACTGAAAGAGCTGCTTCCTGTGCTTGGCCCTCCTATGTTGAACATAATAAATGGCTCTCTATCCACCGGAGGTGTACCAAACTCACTAAAAGTGGCAGTAATAAAGCCTCTCTTGAAAAAGCCAAACCTTGACCCAGAAAATATAAAAAACTATCGGCCTATATCGAATCTTCCATTCCTCTCAAAAACTTTAGAAAAGGCTGTTGCGCAGCAACTCACTGCCTTCCTGAAGACAAACAATGTATACGAAATGCTTCAGTCTGGTTTTAGACCCCATCATAGCACTGAGACTGCACTTGTGAAGGTGGTAAATTACCTTTTAATGGCATCAGACCGAGGCTCTGCATCTCTCCTCGTGCTCCTAGACCTTAGTGCTGCTTTTGATACCATCGATCACCACATTCTTTTGGAGAGATTGGAAACCCAAATTGGTCTACGCGGACAAGTTCTGGCCTGGTTTAGATCTTATCTGTCGGAAAGATATCAGTTTATCTCTGTGAATGGTTTGTCCTCTGACAAATCAACTGTAAATTTCGGTGTTCCTCAAGGTTCCGTTTTAGGACCACTATATTGTTTTGACTATATATTTGACCTCTTGGGGATGTCATTCGAAAACATAATGTTAACTTTCACTGCTATGTGGATGACACACAGCTGTACATTTCAATGAAACATGGTGAAACCCCAAAATTGCCCTCGCTAGAAGCATGTGTTTCAGACATAAGGAAGTGAAGTGGATGGCTGCAAACTTTCTACTTTTAACCTTGGATAAAACAGAGATGCTTGTTCTAGGTCCCAAGAAACAAAGAGATCTTCTGTTGAATCTGACAATTAATCTTAATGGTTGTACAGTCGTCTCAAATAAAACTGTGAAGGACCTCGGCGTTACTCTGGACCCTGATCTCTCTTTTGAAGAACATATCAAGACCGTTTCAAGGACAGCTTTTTTCCATCTACGTAACATTGCAAAAATCAGAAACGTTCTGTCCAAAAATGATGCAGAAAAATTAATCCATGCTTTTGTCACTTCTAGGTTAGACTACTGCAATGCTCTATTTTCCGGCTACCCGGATAAAGCACTAAATAAACTTCAGTTAGTGCTAAATACGGCTGCTAGAATCCTGACTAGAATCAAAAAATGTGATCATATTACTCCAGTGCTAGCCTCCTGGCTTCCTGTCAAAGCAAGGGCTGATTTCAAGGTTTTACTGCTAACCTACAAAGCATTACATGGGCTTGCTCCTACCTATCTCTCTGATTTGGTCCTGCCGTACATACCTACACGTACGCTACGGTCACCAGACGCAGGCCTCCTAATTGTCCCTAGAATTTCTAAGCAAACAGCTGGAGGCAGGGCTTTCTCCTATAGAGCTCCATTTTTATGGAGCGGCCTGCCTACCCATGTCAGAGACGCAAACTTGGTCTCAACCTTTAAGTCTTTACTGAAGACTCATCTCTTCAGTGGGTCATATGATTGAGTGTAGTCTGGCCCAGGAGTGTGAAGGTGAACGGAAAGGCTCTGGAGCAACGAACCGCCCTGGCTGTCTCTGCCTGGCCGGTTCCCCTCTTTCCACTGGGAACCCTATTACAGGGGCTGAGTCACTGGCTTACTGGGGCTCTCTCATACCGTCCCTGGGAGGGGTGCGTCACCTGAGTGGGTTGAGTCACTGATGTGATCATCCTGTCTGGGTTGGCGCCCCCCCCCCCTTGGGTTGTGCCGTGGCGGAGATCTTTGTGGGCTATACTCAGCCTTGTCTCAGGATGGTAAGTTGGTGGTTGAAGATATCCCTCTAGTGGTATGGGGGCTGTGCTTTGGAAAAGTGGGTGGGGTTATATCCTTCCTGTTTGGCCCTATCCGGGGGTGTCCTCGGATGGGGCCACAGTGTCTCCTGACCCCTCCTGTCTCAGCCTCCAGTATTTATGCTGCAGTAGTTTATGTGTCGGGGAGCTAAGGTCAGTTTGTTATATCTGGAGTACTTCTCCTGTCCTATTTGGTGTCCTGTGTGAATTTAAGTGTGCTCTCTCTAATTCTCTCTTTCTCTCTTTCTTTCTCTCTCTCGGAGGACCTGAGCCCTAGGACCATGCCTCAGGACTACCTGACATGATGACTCCTTGCTGTCCCCAGTCCATCTGGCCGTGCTGCTGCTCCAATTTCAACTGTTCTGCCTTATTATTATTGGACCATGCTGGTCATTTATGAACATTTGAACATCTTGGCCATGTTCTGTTATAATCTCCACCCAGCACAGCCAGAAGAGGACTGGCCACTCCACATAGCCTGGTTCTCTCTAGGTTTCTTCCTAGGTTTTGGCTTTTCTAGGGAGTTTTTCCTAGCCACCGTGCTTCTACACCTGCATTGCTTGCTGTTTTGGGTTTTAGGCTGGGTTTCTGTATAGCACTTTGAGATATCAGCTGATGTACGAAGGGCTATATAAATACATTTGATTTGCTTTGATTTGATACTAACGTGTATGGCGATACCGGTATCATCCCGAGCCTAATGCAGCACAGAGGGGGGCTGGGATGCATAGCCTAAGAGAAAATCGCATATAGGCAACTACAATACTAGATCTCACATTTGGTGCCTGTTGGACAGGTCAGAATGTTACCCTGCTAAACACGGAAGTGCAAAATAACTAATTTCAGGAGCAACATGCTGTCACCCAATCTCTCTGCTTTGAAAGCAAACTAGCTAATGAAAACATCATTATGTTTTGTCCTTACAACCTGAACTGTAATTTGCAGGTTTTGACATTACTTTGCAGCATTTTGTATCACACTGGCCAGCAAAAACATTCCCTTTAACAGCAGGAATTATTACTGTGGAGCACCAACCTTTTCTGAGTCAAGATCACTTTTGCAGTCAAAAAGAAAAGCCGAGATCTACTGCTCAGATTTTTTTTCTACGCGACTTCAGAAATCAAACACTAACCTAATAAAACAGTTCGGTAGGAATTACGTTTGTGCAGTAGGCCTAATTCATTGTCACAGCATATTGGCTATACTGTATGCCTGTACTGGCAACAATGTTTTTCTCAGACTATATTATATTTCAAAACTCAAGCTAGTGTGTAGCACTTGCGAGGCGCAGCTTAGCATGAATTGAAATCATTGTCAAATCATTTGCTTTTTTATTTTACTGGACTGATGGTACCTGCATCTGATGGTCATGGTGCTTATCAAGACTGGGAACTCAGGGGGAAAAAAACGAGGTCAAATCATGACATCAGTGTTGAACTCACTGAAGTCGGACATTTCCGAGTTCTGAGTTCCCAGTTGTTTTAAACATGGCACAGGAGAGGGGGAGAGAGCAGCAGATGGTCCGCCTCTCACCATCCCTGCTCTCTCCTTCCTTTCCTCCGGTAAGACTGACCAAAGAGAGGGGACACCATCTTCTATCTGATGAAGAAACTCGAGTCATCTGCCTCATGCACAAATTAATGTTGAAAGTGAAATATTCCTAGATTTTAAAATAGTCACGACGGGCTGCTAATAATAATAAAATGCAGAGCTACACTACATGGCCAGAAGTATGTGGACACCCCTTCAAATCAATGGATTCAGTCATTTCAGCTGTACCCGTTGCTGCAGGTGTATAAAATCGAGCGCAGAGCCATGCAATCTCTATAGACATACATTGAGAGTAGAATGGCCCATACTGAAGAGCTCAGTGACTTTCAACGTGGCACCATCATAGGATGCCACCTTTCCAACAAGTCGGTTTGTCAAATTTCTGCCCTGCTAGAGCTGCCTGGTTAACTGTGATGTTATTGTGGAATAGAAACGTCTAGGAGCAACAAAGGCTCAGCTGCGAAGTGGTAGGCTCACCGAACAGGAACGAAAAGCACCGAAGGGAACGAAAAGCGCTACCGACCCCTCCTGTCTCAGCCAGCAGTAGTTTATGTATTGGGGGGCTAGGGTCAGTCTGTTATGTCTGGAGTATTTCTCCTGTTGCACCCTGTGTGAATTTAAGCATGCTCTCTCTAATTCTCTCTCTCTTTTTTTCCCACTTTTTCTTTCTTTCTTTCTTTCTTTCTATCTTTCTCACTTTTTCTTTCTTTCTTTCTTTTTTCTCACTTTTTCTTTCTTTCTTTTTTTCTTTCTTTCTTTCTTTCTTTCTTTCTTTCTTTCTTTCTTTCTTTCTTTCTTTCTCTCTCTCTCTTTTTTTCTCACCCTTTCTTTATTTTTTCTCACTTTTTCTTTCTTTCTTTCTTTCTTTTTTTCTTACTTTTTCTTTCATGTTCTCACTTTTTCTTTCTTTCTTTTTCTCACTTTTTCTTTCTTTCTTTGTCTTTCTTTTTTCTTTCTTTCTTTCCCTCTTTCCTTTTTTTCTCACTTTTTCTTTCTTTCTTTCTTTTTCTCACTTTTTCTTTCTTTCTTTCTTTCTTTTTCTCACTTTTTCTCACCAAGTTCCAAACTTCCTCTGGAAGCAACGTCATCACAATAACTGTTTGTTGGGAGCTCAATGAAATGGGTTTCCATGGCTGAGCAGCCACACACAAGCCTAAGATCACAATATGCAATGCTAAACGTCGGCTGGAGTGATGGAAAGCTCACCGCCATTGGACTCTGGAAGAGTGGAAACACATTCTCTGGAGTGTTGAATCCTGCTTCACCATCGGGTAGTCCAATGGATTTGGAGGATTCCAAGAGAATGCTACCTGCCCCAATGCCAACTGTAAAGTTTTGTGGAAGAGGAATAATGGTCTGGGGCTGTTTTTTATGGTTCGGGCTCCTTAGTTCCAGTGAAGGGAAATCTTAATGCTACAGCATATTGTACAATGACATTCTAGAATCTGTACTTCCAACTTTGTGGCAACAGTTTGGGGAAGGCCCTTTCCTGTTTCAGCATGACAATGCCCCTGTGCACAAAGCGAGGTCCATACAGAAATGGTTTGTCAAGATCCGTGTGGAAGAACTTGACTGGCTTGCACAAAGCCCTGACCTCGACCCCATCGAACACCTTTGGGATGAATTGAAACGCTGACCATGAGCCAGGCCTAATCGCCCAACATCAGTGCCCAACCTCACTATTGCTCTTGTGGCTGAATGGAATCATGTCCCCGCAGCAACCTTGATTCTGCCTGCTCTTTGGTACCTTTTGGACTCTGAACTGGTTTGGACCCTTTTGCCTGTACACGACCATCCTCTTGCCTTACCCTTTTGGATTAATAAATATTGTAAGACTACAACCATCTGCCTCCTGTATCTGCATCTGGGTCTCGCCTTGTGTCATGATATAAATAATGTACTTGTTTCAGTAATCTTGCACAGATTTGTCATCCAGAGGGTCCCAGAGATAAAATGTAGCATAGTTTTTTATCTTCAAATGTGGGAACTGGGTTTTATAGTTTAAACCCCTGCTAACAGTGAAATGCTTACTTATGGGCCCTTCCCCCAACAACTACAGCCCTGTCGATGTGGATAGGTTAAGATTAAAGTAAATTGTTTTCCAGATTATGCAAGCCATTAACAAAACACAATAGCAGCCACACCTTCCCTATTACTCCTGAACACAACAGCATGTCGGTGTTTATATTAGGATGGGCGCCGCGGCTCCAAATATAATGAAATAACAGGGAGGAGCAGGACTGACTTTGGTAATGAATCCACACCCACAGCCACAACCCTATTTCTCAGAGTGAGGAGAGAGGGTGTAAGGGCTGGAGCAAATTAAAAGAACATCAATGCGCGTTGAGAGATTGATGCTCCTTAGCGCGTCGGAGATGTAAAGTCAATGGAGCGCCGGCACCATCTGTTTTAAATGGGGAAGGGTTTTTAACAAAAGGGGATCTGATGGGCTGGCAAACTGCACTGTGGATACATACTGAGTGGTTAAATATTAGCTATCGCTAAGATCCTCATATTTCCCTACAGTAGTATTATAGCCTTCTTATTATCTCGTTTTAATTGTTTAATTGTGACTTTACCTTCGTTTGTATACTGTACACCTCCTTGGGAACAACTAGAGGTTACTATTATTGCTTTGTATTGGTTTGTTATATTGGATTCTCATTACCAGGCATACAGTCAGGCACAATAAGGTATGATTCGTACTCTTCTTACTGTTGGAGGAGATGAGAAGAGCCAGAGCGTTAGTGTTGTCTAGATACATTAATTGACACAGTTAGTAATGAAATGCCTTGGCTGATTCGTACTGCTAGAAACAGTATGCAGAGACCTTGACTTCTGCGGTGGGAGATTGTGGTGGAGATTCTATTCAACAATAATCCATAAAACGTGTTTTTCTTGGCAACGTTGCAAATATGTTGAAAACATAGTTTTTCACAACGGAAATGGGGTAACTTAGAACCACGACCATCTGGTCATATCTCCTTATATTTCAACTCATCTGTTCTTTCCAAGACCGGCACCAGAGTGACAATGACAGTGGCATGACTTGGGGCTCGATCCAGTCCGTAGTGTGGAAGACCTTTCACTACTGCACAATGTAAATTTAGAGGCAATGTACCCGCGTTTGCTGAGACGGCATTCACGGCAAATGCTGCATACCTCGTCTCAATCATAAATTACCTTCAAATTGAAATCGCTCTACAGCACCGATTTTCAGCACTAGGATTGAATAGAGCCCTTATATCCATTCACTCATGCATGAAGCTGTATAATTGTTTGTAATTGTATAGACTGTACTGTATGAATGGCATTTTATACTGTATGGCATTTGGATAAAGGAAATTGTATACTTCATCAGGAAACTGTAATTTATACTGTATTTTGGGTATTAATTTCAACAGTAAAATACTGTGAAACGTTTTGCTGCAGAATACTGTAAATTATAGTGCAGTTTGGGAAATGTTTGTGACCGAGGAAATAATTGCTGTATTTCGAATGGTACTGTAATTCCATCTCACAAAATAGGGTACTGTATTTTTGGAGTGCAAAAACCTTTTGACCACTAGTAGGTGCATGGTATTGTAGTTTCTGACTTATTAATATATTTTGAGGCGAGCCTTATAAGAGGCTAATGCAGTATTTGTTGCACCTGTTAGTGAGAGTGCCTAAACAACTATGTGGTAGTAGTGACACATCAAGCAAATGTTTGTTCATCATCTCCAGCACCACCCCAACATCAGCTTACCTTATGTGAAAATGGCACGTTTCTATGTTTTGTAATAAAAACAAATGATTGAGGAAATAAGTGTTTCCAATGACATCATCAGTGTGCATCATGTGATTTTAAGAAAATGTGAAAAGACATTGGCTGCAGTCCAAATGCAAAGTAAACAGCCCTCAGCTCTAAACCCTCAGCCTTTGAATGACGTCACATACCGTACATCGTCACAATGTCACTCACTCAAGCGAGGGAGAGTGATGATCGGAGAGGCAACGTCCTTTGTGGAAATCTTGAAGTTGAGCTGAAAAACAGCCAACTTAGAGCTATTAATGTACCTAGCAAGTTAATGTAGATAGCTAGTACTTCTGTCAGGTAGTTAGCTAAAGTTACCCATAGCTGGCTAGCTAGTTTTATAGTTTGGTAATTTATTCCAATAAATGTAAAAAATATATAAATATATTTATGACGCTACATATGTTTTATGGCTCCTCATTATGACACTAAGCCAATTTGAGCGTCATTCCCATTTTTCCAGTACCAGTACCAGTCAAAATTTGGACACACCTACTCATTCAAGGGTTTTTCCTTATTTCTACTATTATCTACATTGTAGAATAATAGTGAAGACATCAAAACTATGCCAAAACTATTCCAAAAACAATGCCAAGAGTGTGCAAAGCTGTCATCAAGGCAAAGGGTGGGTACTTTGAATATTCTCAAATATAAAATATATTTTGATTTATTGAAAACTTTCTTGGTTATTGCGTGATTCCATACGTGTTAATTCATAGTTTTGATGTCCTCACTATAATTCTACAATGTAGAAAATAGTACAAATAAAGAAAACCACTTGAATGAGTAGGTGTGTCTCAAATTTTGACTCGTACTGTAAATATTATTTTTAGCAAGCTAACTTCATAATTTTCTCACATGCAGCTGTGTTGATTAAATTTGACACTTCGCGGCCACCGTAGTTTGACACGTGACTACAGTTTGCATTGAATTGTATCAACACTTTTGGAGTTGATGTGTCATATCAACCCCAAAAGTGATCAAAGTTTTTCACTCGCTCCCTTGAGCTAAATCATGGGCCTAGAGGGCAATGATTGTGAATTGGACCTCCACTTAAGATGCCAATCAAACTGCATCCGGTTTCGACTGGGAAGTGGGAAAGTGGCTAGCTCGAGGGCTAAGGGGGTCAAATGTACGTGTTTGGACTGCAGCCATTGCCTACTAATTGCTTACTAATAGCCAATTTATGCTTGATCCAAAAATCTGGTAGGAGGCGTCTTATGGATGGTGTGACACAATTCAAGAGCCTCCTGAGGCATGCAGAAGCCAAATTGAGCTCCATAAGGCGTTGCTGTGCGCCGCCCAAATTTTGTTCCAATGCGGTCGGCTTCATATAGCTCCGCAATGACATGATTGATTGACGCTAAGTGGGGACGGGAGGTTCTGTATAAACACAAACTCACTTCCTTGACTACTTCCTTCACAACAGCTCTGTCCTGCTCCACGAAGAGCAAGAAGAATGAATGCATAGGCCGATTAACCGTAAATGCTGCACGGTCAATGCAGTTGTCAGATTGACCATGCAGCACCTTTAATTGTCTGCTAATTGGTTGATGATGTTATTGGAAACACTTATGTTCATCTATCTTTTTTTTGGACAAAATATAGGAATGTGCCATTTTCACATATGTTGATGTTGAAGTGGTGCTGGAGATGAGAATATAATTGTGATATTTTCCTTTAAGGCCTCTAGAAGTGGAAGTGATATAAAACACCAAATATGAATTGATACGTAAAATACTATTTTACTGCCTTCAACCTGCTTGCACCAATCCTGTGTAATTACAGTAAAATACACTGAGAAACCCCAATCTCCTCAATGAATTTCATTAATCCATCCATCCATTCATTAATTATGATTATGGTAGCCTTTACTTTTTTACAGTATAATACAATCAATTATACGGTACTATACTGTAGTGAAAGAATAATGATGTATTTCACTGATTTGTTTGATATTAATAGTTTGTATAATAGGTTGTACAATTATATACTTAACTAACAGTAAGACATTTCTGTTCTATTAATTAAATGCTGTGTTTCTGTAAAACGATGGTTTCTACTCTAGCTTCCTGCAATTAGTCTGGTCATATGGTCAGGTAAGTGGGTTTTCCTAGAGATAGCTTGAGCTGACAATGACTTGGTGATGAAAACCTAAAGCTGGCATTCCATAGACAAGATGTGGTGTGTGTGACCCGAGATAGAGATAGCCTGGAAGAGTTTAGAACAAACCCTTATTGTCTCATTTTCATCAAACTAAGCCGGGGTCAGGTTAAACACCCTGCCCTGTGTAGGGTGCTGTCTTTCAGATGGGATGTTAACCGGGTGTCCTGATTCTCTGAGGTCATTAAAGATCCCATGGCACTTATCCTAAGAATAGGGGTGTTAACCCCAGTGTTCTGGCTAAATTCTCAATCTGGCCCTCAAACCATCACGGTCACCTAATAATCCCCAGTTTACAATTGGCTCATTTTACCCCCTCCTGTATCTATTCCCCAGGTCGTTGCTGCAAATGAGAACGTGTTCTCAGTCAACTTACCCCATAAAATACCGGATAAATAAATCTTCAGTGTCAGGTATATAAAAACTCTGCGTTGTCTGTAAAGGTTAGACTGCTCAGCCCAAAAGCCAAGAGTTTTTGGTTGACTAGTCTCATTATTGCAATAATTAATCAATATTAAATAAAGATGATTCTTTGAAGAAATGACAAAGTATCTCTCAGTCTGAATTTCCATGACAGTCATTACGCAGTACTTGTTTTGATGCTGTATTTCAATTAGTAATATTTAATACAGTAACTTACCACTAGTTGCCTGTAAGTTACTGTCAAATTCAATTCACAGAAACCTCTTTACCCCTTTGCCCTTGAGGTGATTCAGGGGTCATCTGTAAAAGAGACCTTTGTCTCAACATGACTCCCTGTCAAAGTAGAGATTAAATAAATAAAGGTGTATTTTATGGTTGTCCTATTGCTTATTTTGCAAGGGACCTGGAATTGCAGAGTAATGTTGGTTGAACATTTCTGGTAATGATGTTGCTGTTTTGCCATTGACACTGATAATGGACAATTGAAGGGCAAAATAAATCAAGATATTTTCGATCAAGTAACCAGCTGAGGATTAATGGTACACTTAAAATCCACCACTGTCCCAAAGGCACATGCAAACTGTGCCTCAAATAGCTGGTCATTAAGCACCAGACTACTTACAAATCCATCGTTCTGGAGTATGTGTTATTATGAAGGAACAGTGCCACTGTTTCCCCAAATGCGGATTTGATCTTTAATTAAATTGTCTCTCAATCAAACAATCAATCAATCAATAACATGTATTTTATAAAGCCACATCAGCAGTTGTCACGAAGTGCTATACAGATACCCAGCCTAAACACCAAAAACCAATCAATGCAGAAGCACAGTGGCTAGAAAAAACTCCCTAAAAGGCAGGAACCTAGGAAGAAACCTAGAGAGGAAGCCAGCTCACAAAGGGTGTCTAGTCCTCTTCTGGTTGTGCCGAATGGAGATTTAAGAGTACATGGGGCATTAAGGCCAGATTGCTTTTCAAGACTTTCAAACTATCATAGATGACCAGCAGGGTCAAATAATAACCATGGTGGCTTTAGAGGGTGCAACAGTTCAACACCTCAGGAGTCTATGTCCGTGGCTCTCCTAACCTGTTATGTGAAGGCATGGGAGCTGTATATAAAGTGGTGTTTGGTACAGCATAGCACTCCTCTCACTTTATATCATCATAGAATAGGAGCTATTCGATCCCATCTCTTTGCAGAGTTTCTCAGGAAATTTCATTACTAAAGCGTTACTCTCTCAATTCAGTTAGCAGAGCTCGAGGTTGTATGATTAATCTTTCCCAGGTAATTCAATCGCTGCTCATACATTGTATTATTCTGTAGACTAGAGACACAGCTTAAGGATGAAGTTGTGTTCATCATTTCAAATCTCCTCAGGCTGAATAGAAGCACATTGCGTCATAACCTCAGTATGGATATTAGGCTGACTCACATGTTAGATACCTTGCTATGGGGAGGAAGCGATAATAGCTTACTGCAAACATTCTAATCAGATCAACTTCTGGGAGGAAATTACAATGCTAGCTAGAAGATTAGGAATACAAGGTATTCTTGCAGTTGACCCTTCTTGTATATAATGAATAGTTGTTTCAGTGGTGGGTGGACAAATCAGAGGACATGCACATTGTTCAGACAATTGAGAAATAAGTCTGGAAGGACAAAGATACTTTAAGGTGCAGTTCTCTCTATGGGTCTAACCCCAAGAAGTTCAGGAAAATGGTTAAAGTCCTGGATAATGAACCCTCCTCCTCACAGCTGCCGATGTCCCTTAAAGTTGATGATGTGGTTGTTACTGACAAGAAGCACATGGCTGAGCTCTTTCCCACTTCATTAAGTCAGGATTCTTATTTGACTCAGCCATGCCTCCTTGTCCGTCCAACATTTCCTCATCTCTCACCCCTTCTAATGCGACTAGCCCTGATGCTCCTCCTTCTTTTTCCCCTTCCCCGCTACAAAGTTTCTCCCTGCAGGCGGTCACTGATTCCGTGGTGCAAAAAGAGCTCCTTAAACTTGACAAAAAAAACATCTGGTTCATCTGGTTCAGATGGTTTAGACCCTTTCTTCTTTAAGGTTGCTGCCCCTATCATCGCCTAGCTTAATTCTGACCCTTTCAACCTGTCCCTCCTCTCTAGAGAGGTTCCCATTGCTTGGAAGGCAGCCATGGTGCATCCTTTATTTAAAAGGGACTTGTCAATATTCAAATGACTGGCTTTCTTAATGTTTATAGTATTCTCTCTGCAATCTGGTTTCCACTCAGGTTATGGATGTATCACTGCAACTTAAATGTCCTTAATGATGTCACCATTGCACTTCATTCTAGCAATGTTGTGCTGCTATTTTTATTGACATGGCCATTCCATTCTTGTGGGCCCGGCTAAGGAGTATTGGTGTCTGAGGGGTCTTTGGCCTGGTTTGCTACCTCACTACCTCTCTCAAAGAGTGCAGTGTATAAAGTCAAAACATCTGCTGTCTCAGCCACTGCCTGTCACCAAGGGAGTACCCCAAGGCTCAATCCTAGGCCCCACCGCTCTTCTCAATTTACATCAACAACATAGTTCAGGCAGTAGGAAACTCTCTCATCCATTTATATACAGATGATACAGTTTCCTCTATCATAATTATCTATCGTAATTTCTTCTCTTTCACCCCAGTTGCCACACTAACCCGGATTCAGATGACCATCTTACCCATGCTAGATTACGGAGACATAATTTATAGATTGGCAGGTAAGGGTGCTCGAGAGCGGCTAGATATTCTTTAGCATTCAGCCATCAGATTTGCCACCATTGCTCCTTGAATGACACACCACTTCACTTTATACTCCTCTGCAAACTGGTCACCGGTTTATAAAACCCTCTTTGGCCTCAATCCCCTCTGTCTGAGATACCTACTGCAGCACTTATCCTCCACGTACAGTACAACACCTGTTCTGCAAGTCTCATTCTGTTAAAGGTCCCCAAAGCTCAGACCTCCCTGGGTTACTCCTCTTTTCAGTTCGTTGCAGCTAGCGACTGGATCGAGCTGCAAAAAAACACTTAAACTGGCAGTTTTATCTCCATCTCTTCATTCAAAGACCTAATCATGGACACTCTTACTGACAGTTGTGGCTGCTTCGTGTGATGTATTGTTGTCTCTACCTTCTTGCCCTTTGTGCTGTTGTCTGTACCCATTAATGTTTATTCCATGTTTTGTGCCACTACTATGTTGCGCTGCTGCCATGTTGTGTTGCTGCCATTCTATGTTGTTGTCTTAGGTCTCTCTTTATGTAGTGCTGTGGTGTCTCTCTTACCGTGATGTGTGTTCTGTCATATATATATTTTTTTAATCCCAGCCCCCGTCCCCACAGGGGGACTTTTGCCTTTTGGTAGGCCATCATTGTAAATAAGAATTTGTACTTAACTGACTTCAATAAATGTTAAATAAAATATTTTAATACAAATTGTAATAGCTGGTATGGAATGATCTGCTACCTCTGGTTTGTTGATAGGGTTTCCATTTACAGTCTCTTGCTTGCTATATTGGAGGGGCATCACAGATCTGAGGGTGAATGTGTGTGGTACGTATTTTTGTGTGTTATGTGTGTGTGTGTGTGCGTGTGCGGCCCTCCAGCATCCTCATTCCTCTCATTACAGATCAATACGGCTATAATATGAGCTTTCTGATTGTAGTGGGCCGAATTAGAGGCCGTCGGACAGAGAGACTAGCTGCATTAGTCAGCTCCGGCTGATTGTTGAAAGCATTGGAACGGTTTAACAATTCATGGTTCCAATCACAACACAAAACACTTAACAGACTGACCCAGGACGTTGTTTTTGTCTCTGATTGTTAATTAGTTGGGAGCCCACTTCACTACTGAATGGGCCTGGCTACTGACATACATTAATATTAGAAGCATTTGTTTTAATTATTCATTGATGATTAATTGTATGCATATGTATAGTTTGTATAACACACCCCTGTATACCATAAATATATAAGTATTGTTTCTCTACCTGAGAGGGTGTCTAATAGAGTTGCACAGTTTTCTGATACCACAGTAATATGGCAGAATCAAAACGTCATGATACTTATGAAACCAACATTTTAGAATACTGTAGTACCTTTTCATATGATACTACCACTTTTTTCAGCCCCACCGATCTAAAAAAAAACCTGCTGGCATCTGTTTTAAAATGTGTTTTTTTAAAGTCAGTGTTGTTTCTAAATTCAGTTAAACATTTTAAGTAAGAGCAAATAGTCTCTTGTATGCGCCGGACCAATAATGTCCACTTCGCTTCAATGTGCATATCACGTATGGCAGCTGTAATCAGCCCCTATGAGCAATCAATCACCTGCTTTTCTCTGTCCGCTCTTCCTGCACATCCAATCCACTGTGTAAAATACTTCTGCATAGAAATATGACCTGAATATTGATCCTTGACTAACACTCAACCATCTGACTTGGTGTAATATCATCAACCAGGCAGTGACATGTATTCATGTATGCAAAGAGGAACCAGGCCCCCCAAAAATTTACCCCCCCCCCAAAAAAACTAAGTAATTTATCTTTCGCCTCTCTGTGTTTTCATAATTATCCTTCCATTCACAAAAGGCTGAAAGTATCTCCAAGCGAGCGAAACAGTGCCCCTCTGTATGTGCAGGCCATCTATCTGATGCGGTCTGGTCAAAAACAGTATGACATTGTTGCCGCCCGGTTGCATTGAATGCAATGGAAGCCAGCGAGCATTTGGCCTCCTTTGATAATAAAAAAATAATAATAATAGCCAATCAGCATTGAGCTAAACTGAATTAGCTCAATTGTGAATGGTCCTGGCGCAAAACAAAGTGTCAAGTCGAGCCAGTTTGGATTTGGCTTCACTCCTATCGCATTGTATCGAGAGAAACAACTTGAATTGCTGCATCTCATTGTGTTGTTGTCCTCCAGTGACTAGCTAGCAGGCTAAAATTGTCCCTTTCCTTAATTAGCCTTTTTGTTACATGCAAAATGCTTTGTGGATTTCGACGGACAGAGGTTGCTCTCCGGTTTTGTGATGAAACAAAGGTGTGGTTGAATATATTATATACACATTTAACATGTTGTGAAATATGTTATGAATCTATTGTAATGTTTTTAAAATGTATAACTGCCATCATTTTGCTGGACCCCAGGAAGAGTAGCTGATGCCTTGGCAGCAGCTAATGGGGGATCCATAATACATACAAATATAAATATTCTGCCACTCTGTTTTCTTATTGTCTCGGCCTTAGGCCTATATATCATGATTGCAAGGCATGTGAATCAACAGGTTAAAGAGCAAACACATAGGTTGTAATAGGGCTTTTTTGTCTGGCTTGGCTTCCCTAGTGATTTTACCCACACACAGCTACGGAAACCAGGTCAACATGTCACCATCATTGTATTAGCATACATGTTGTAGTTCACTACTCCATAGAAAATGGACTCTTAATGGTTAGAATTAACATGACACTTTTATATCAACACTGTTTTGAGTGTTCTTCACACACTCAAACCAGTTTGCCTGGCACCTACTACCATACCCTGTTCAAAGGCCCTTCAATATTTTGTCTTGCCCATTTACCCTCTGAAAGGGACACATACACAATCCATGTCTCAATTGTCTCAAAGCTGAAAAATCCTTCTTTAGCGGGACTTTAGACAGTGTCCTTTGCTCCCGCCTGCCGAACATCCGCTAGCACAGCAGGGCTGGGGCAACACAGCGTGCTAGCTAACGTGTGCAAGCTTGCTAGTTAGCTAGCACATGGTGATGCCTCAGCCTCCTGCCTGCTGTGTACCAGAGAAAACAGTGCCAGAAAGGCAGGGGCGAAGGACACGGTCTACCAATCATTCCCGCCTCCCACTTGCACAATAGATGGGAGGCTAGGGAGACACTGAGCACTAGCTAGCTTGATAGTATGTGACACTGTGTGCTAGCTAGCTTGCTAGTTAACAAATACACAGTGTCGCGCCCGCCTCCCACCTTCTGTGTACCAGAGTTCTCCTTAGGCCTATCTGGGTAAGCCAGTACACAGTGTCCACCTGCTCTAGCCGTCTTTATCAGAACTGCGTCAAAAGAGTGCCTGACAGGCGGGGGCGAAGGACACTGTCTACCGGTGTACGGCTAGCTAGCTACCATTGTCGCCACCACCCTTTCTTCTGTGGGTTTTATCTGCGGTTGGCATCCAATGTTATTGTGCATTACCGCCACCTGGGGTACTGGAGCGCCCCTGCCTCCCACCTGTCCCAACTTAAATATGGACCAATAGCAGTATAAAGAAGGATGCAGAAAGACCCAAATAGCGGACCGGCGTTGCACCCTTCTTGCCATGGATGCTATCTGAACTCATGGACTCTTTAACTAAGGAACCAATCAGCGCTCGGGGCTGTGTGTGTTATCGAGTCTCCTTTTGAAAAGTTGATAGAATAAGTGATTTCTGCCCAGGACAGTGGGGTACTATTCCTGAATATAGAAACAACGGAGAGTACTTACGCTATCTAGCTAGCTAGCTTGTAGCAGGAAAGATGGCTTGGTGCACACAGTCATCACTTGAAACAGCCCACTAGTGATAGCTAGCCATCCAACTTAGCTAGCTTACTGACAGGCTAACTAGCAACTGACAACTCACAAGATCGCTAACAATTCACTCTCTTAACTTTACTTTAGCGATCATGTCCTACAGTGCACACAACTAACAAACTCTGGCCGTGAAGGTTGGAACATAAAACAATTGTTTTAAAACATATGTACCAAAAGTTGCGTCCGTCTTTGCCTCACACACTCAAAATATCCTCAGGACTAACTTCCACCCCCCGGCTAGTCTCATTCACCCCCCTCACTCCCCATACGTTCCCTCTAAGAGGCTAAGGGGACCTTTACTCAGTAACAGAGAATAGCTCTGGGTTACATTAGCATATTTGAAATGTTCTTCAAATGCTTCAACTGGCCCAATGTCCCTCATGTTTTTTTCATTTTTTTTTCATTGAGTAAACGGCTAGTAGTGTGGATGTGTATTCATGTATAGTACTGAATGTTCTAGCCAAGTGTGCCAAAAATAGTCCTAAATCTCAAAGGAACCTAGAGAGAAAGCTTAAGCCTGTGTGGCTGACATTTCCTCATGCAGGAATAAAGAACATAAAAACACTTTGACAACAACTAACCTGGAGAGAGACTCATCATTATAGTCACATTTGAGGTTTATTTCAGATCCCCCCAAAAAATGTCAGGTTCTGAAGAGAAGTTCACCCACCTACATGAGGTTAAAGCAGTCAAAAAACGTTTTGTGCTTTGGCAAGAGTAGGATGACTCATCATAGTTAGAACATATTTTGCAAAAGGAAAACTGCATTTTATATCTTCCACTGATACACCAGCACTTCCAGACAGCGGGGACAATAATAGCAGTGTGTTGGCCTTGAGGTTATAATTTGTCTTTGTATGGTTAAGCTCTAACAAGTATTATATTCGGTATTGAAGCTCTGCATTTCAATCGAGGTTAAAGAAAGATGTTTTTATAAACCCAAACCATCTGGCTGCACTAACAATAGAACATCAGACTCTTCAGACAGTTATTGATTCTAATGCATTGAGTTCATTGTCAGTTATTGGTTTCAGATGAGAAAATGGTGTGGGTCACTCATTCAAGACCCACTCAGAGTTGTACCTACCCATTGATGGCACCATACTATTCTCCCCGAAAGCACCTTTGTTGTAGTCTGGCTGACACCAAACTCAAAGTCTTCCTGACTTCAGAGTCTGGAAAGGCTCCTTAATGTTGTAGGCATAAAGGGTTGATAATGAAGGGGGCTGTGTTTTTTTACTGATTTGGTTCTTTCTCACTCACACACCCACATGGATAGCCACACACAGCCTAAGAGTGCCACCCTCTACCAATAGCAAACAACGAGAGGTCTCAACCCCTCACAAAAAAAAGAATGTCTGAGAGAACCAATCAAGCTAAATCCAACTTTTGCGAGAATATTGCACCATTAACGGACTTCTGTGTACCACGTGAGTCATGTCAGCCAGGCTACCTTTGTAGTCTGTGTGTTGATATGCAAGGTCTTCCTTCAGCTTGACCACCTGTAGCCTAGTTGACTCCCAGCAATCTATCTGTCCTGATTGCTTTTCTCCTTCTTTGACTTGTCAAAATAATTTCTTGCCCGTTTCAGCCTGGCGAGTCTTTAACACGGAGAAAACTCATTTATAACCAGGATCAGTAATTATTTGCTGGGAGCTGTGTGAGAACTGAACATATTTGTTATTCTGTGTTATTATTTTCTTTCTAATTGTGTTCTGCCTTTGGCATAATCAGTTCATTAGAATCCTCACTCTGTCACAGAGCGCTTTCACAACTGCTGCTAATTGCCACGACGACTGCAACATGTCATATCCCGCTACGACTATTGAATTTGTGACTTGTCTTTGGTATTATGCTGGAGCATCACTGAATTTTCTACAAGGAACTGAAGCTTATTATAACAGGTTGTTCTTTTGCAAAGTCCATCAAATGGGTTTATCAAGACAAGACAGAGCATCATTATTTCATTGGCTTTTGATTAAAAAAAAAGGTTATACATTTGTCTTAATATAATCAGGTCACATTTATTGGTTAACAGTAAGCAAAAAGTGCACGGTGAATATGAACAAGGGGACCTTTAAAGCAATCAGAAATAGTCGTCGTAAATACAGGCAACAGAGATTACAGAGTGTGTTCCTGTCTGTAAACTCTTAGCTGTCCGTCAAATTGCGCAAAATATGAAACCGAAACTTAAGTTTAGGCATTCATTCGGTGTAAGTGTTGAGGTTTGGGTTAACTTTAGGCATTAGGGTTAAGCTAAGGAATTCATTCTGAGTGGTTAAGAGCAGCCTGGTCTCAGATTGATTTTGTACTTTTCGGGTGACAGAAGATTACTGAAGGCAATAACAAAAGGAGGGTGGGTGGTCGGGGTGGATGATAGCTGTATAACACAAAAGTCTAGCAACTCAAACATCTAGCAACCCAAAGATTCTGTGTTTTAATCTCATCATGGACAACTTTAGCATGTTAGCTAAATAGCAACTATTTACTACTTTTTTAGCTACTTTGCAACTACTTAACATGTTCACGAACACTTCCCCTAACCCTAATCCTAACCTTAACCTTACCTAAAGTAGCATATCATACTAAAGCAGTAGAATATAATGTATCATATTAAGGCAGTCAAATGTAATGTATCATACTAAATGGGTAAAAGCAAACTGGTGCGATCAAGACATAGGATACTACACGTTCTGCAATTCGTATTATATTGTATAACCACTATTACATTGGTAGGCCAATGTAATAATAACTTCACGTAACGTAACATATCATACTAAATGTAGTGGCACAGATTTGAGTAAAATATATTATGTTTTGTTCTGACACCAGGTAGGGTAGGGAGAGGAGGAGAGGAGTGCTTATTTGGTTATAGTTGAATACTCTTTGATAATGTGATGAAATACCATAGAACAAAACTAAGTTGATGCTGGATTGTAAACACACAAAAAACTTTGTGCAAACAAACTTATAGAAGTAAACATTGTTTATGGATTGTATGGAATTAATAATACACAACGTCACGTAGCAGCTACACCAGCGTTCATCAGGGTGTCAAAGAAAAGGGGTGTACAGACAGGTGTATATCCCAACTATCACAGGAAGTGACTAAATTCATTACCATATGTAATTGATCAAGAAACGAGAAAGCTTGGTAAAAGAAAAAAAGAAACATGGCATAATACAATAAGATGCAATACCACAAAAATACAGTGCCTTGCGAAAGTATTCGGCCCCCTTGAACTTTGCGACCTTTTGCCACATTTCAGGCTTCAAACATAAAAAAAACAAGTGGGACACAATCATGAAGTGGAAATACATTTATTGGATATTTCAAACTTTTTTAACAAATCAAAAACTGAAAAATTGGGCGTGCAAAATTATTCAGCCCCCTTAAGTTAATACTTTGTAGCGCCACCTTTTGCTGCGATTTCAGCTGTAAGTCGCTTGGGGTATGTCTCTATCAGTTTTGCACATCGAGAGACCGACATTTTTTCCCATTCCTCCTTGCAAAACAGCTCGAGCTCAGTGAGGTTGGATGGAGAGCATTTGTGAACAGCAGTTTTCAGTTCTTTCCACAGATTCTCGATTGGATTCATGTCTGGACTTTGACTTGGCCATTCTAACACCTGGATATGTTTATTTTCGAGATGCTGGGACATTGCTGCCAACATTGCATCCATTCAGCCACAAGAGCAGAGGTCGGGCACTGATGAGGTCGGGCACCAATTCATCCCAAAGGTCTTATATGGTGTTGAGATCAGGGCTTTGTGCAGGTCAGTTAAGTTCTTCCACACCGATCTTGTCAAACCATTTCTGTATTGCCCTCTCTTTGTGCATGGGTGAATTTTCATGCTAAAACAGGAAAGGGCCTTCCCAAACGGTTGCCACAAGGTTGGAAGCACAGAATCGTCTAGAATGCCATTGTAAGCTGTAGTGTTAACATTTCGATTCACTGGAACTAAGGGGCTTAGCCCAAACCATAAAAAACAGCCCCAGACCATTATTCCTCCTCCACCAAACTTTACCTTTGCCACTATGCATCGGGGCAGGTCACGTTCTCCTGGCATCCGCCAAACCCAGATTTGTCCGTCGGACTGCCAGATGGTGAAGCATGATTCATCACTTCAGAGAACGCGTTTCCACTGCTCCAGAGTCCAATGACGGTGAGCTTTACACACTCCAGACGACTCTTGGCATTGCACATGGTGATCTTAGGCTTGTGTGCGGCTGCTCGGCCATGGAAACCCATTTCATGAATCTCCCGAGGAACAGTTCTTGTGCTGACGTTAATTCCAAAAGCAGTTTGGAACTCTGTTTTGAGTATTGCAACTGAAGAGAGCTTTAGCACTCGGCAATCCCGTTCTTTGAGCTTGCGTGGCCTACCACGTCACGGCTGAGCCATTGTTGCTCCTAGACGTTTCCACTTCATAATAGCAGCACTTACAGTTGACCGGGGCAGCTCTAGCAGGGCAGAAATTTTACAAACAGAAAGGTGGCATCCTATGATGGTGCCATGTTGAAAGTCACAGTTAAGACCATTATACTACCAATGTTTGTCTGTGAAGATTGCATGGCTGTGTTCTCGATTTTATACACTTGTCAGCAAAGGGTGTGGCTGAAATAGTCAACTCTACTTATTTGAAGGAGTGTCCTCATACTTTTGTATATGTATACATTTTCCTCTCTGTGTTAATGGTTTATCACCATCAATAGTGAAGCGTGAAGCACCTTTAAACACATGGAAATAACACATGAAATGTCCACTTCTATGAACAATATCATCCATAATTGTACTTTGGGTACCTACCGTAAGAATAAATGTTGTCAAACACAGCAAATTCTCCAGTGTTAAATCATCACACTGACACTGCCTTTCAAATTAATTGTAAAGTTACCTCTGTTTTTGGTTCGTGACAGAGTCATGGGCCCTTTATCAGTTAATATTTTGTTACCTCCTGCGTTCTCTCTCCAGATTCTCTCGGCTCCTTGTGAAATAGGCGAAAGTTAATCGACGAGAGTGAAATCCTCTTGCTTGAAATGACACGGCCCTTCTAACCTCGTGCATCATCAATCAAATTATGTTCACTACGGTGGATCCCAAAATAAATGTCTAAAGTGATCAAAACAAATTCAGTTAGTTGTGCAAGACATTGTGTAGATAAAACAATACGTTGCTTATTGCTTTTAAATGTGTCCATGTTTTCTCCTGTGACAAAACAAAAGCTGATTCAAAAGGGGTATGACAGATTTCAAAACTATTTTGTGGTACGATACACGAGTATCCTTGATGAAAGGTAGCTACCGAGGAGGGGAGGACACTTTCTTTTGCTTACTAATGAATTCACACACTCCTCGACCACTCAACCACTTATTTGTTTCTGGGTCACGGAGAGGAGAGAGCAGAAAGGACGGAGGACGGTCTTTTTCCCAAATGAGAAAACCCCAAGGTTGTTGCATTCCTCTATTTTCAGTCTTGTGGCCTTCAACAAGTGAGATCCTGAGTGAATATGTTATCATTAGCCTAGTGGTTAGAGAGTTAGGCCAGTATCTGAAAGCTTCCTGGATCGAATCCCTGAGCTGACAAGGTCAAAATCTTTCATTCTGCCTCTGAGCAAGGCAGTTAACCCACTGTTCCCCCAGGCACTGTGGATATTAATTAAGGCAGCCCCCTGCACCTCTCTGATTCAGGTTGGGTTAATGTGGAAGACACATTTGAGTTGAAGGTATTCAGTTGTACAACTGACTACGTATCCCCCTTTCATTCAAATACATACATTTTACACTAATACAGTGGCCTGAAACTCGTGGTTTTCTGGTCTGCAAGTCACATAATGGCTTGCAAAGTATATGTAATTCAATCCCTAATCTTCATAAAGTCTGACTGCCGGGTTTGGGAAACTAAGATGTGAGACTACTTAAACCATCTAAACTGAAACAACCATTTCAGTAACAGATTTAATTTGTTTAGAAAAAAAAACATATATAATGAAACAATTCAAACAAATCTCCCAGCTCTTTTACACCAATGAGTGTTAATTTAACAGCTGAATCAACACTAGAAATGTTACAAATGTTACATTGCACTGAAATTACTGGATGTGAATGGGCGGCAGGTAGACTAGTGGCTAAGAGTGTTGGGTCAGCTGGTTCAAATCCCTAAGCCGACTTGGTGAAAAATCTACCGATATGCCCTTGAGCAAGGCAAATAACCCTAATTGATCCTGTGGATCCTCTGGATAAGAGCATCCGCTAAATGACAAAAATGTAATGGAGAACTATCCAAGGTACTGAAATTACTGGACGTGAATAGGAAGATTTCCAGAGCACTCAAATGATTGGGGGGCTATCCAGTGCTATCCAGTGTACTGAAATGACAGGGCGTGACCAGGGAGCTGTCAATGGTACTGAAATTACTTGGAGCGACTGGGGGGTTATGTAGGGTACTGAAATGATGGGGAATGAATAGAGAGCTGTCCAGGGTAGTCATCTGCTGACAGAGAAGGGATGCTCTCCATGGTGCCAGTTAGACAGGACTCAGCTACTAGCCTCAGTTCTGGAGCCATCAGCACCTTGCATGATACAGGAAAAGGTTTATTCCAACTGCTGTAAATATTCTGGGTATTTTTGCAATATCATGTATGTAGTATGTTGACAAAACTGTGAAAAAACCCAAAGGTCCTCATGAGAGAATACTAATCAGAATCAGCTACACAGACTTAGTTAGAGTAATATATGTTAATATGCTGAGATGCAGATTAATGTTTTTGTCACGATACATCACATTGAAGATGGCTTTGAGTAATTGATTTAACAAATTACACAACCTGGGCCTGGTTTCCCAAAATCATTTTAAGCCTAAGCTCATCGTTAGAAACTTCGTAGGAGCGTCGATAAATCCCTGAGCTGTTACCCAAAACCTTCATTTTTAACGTTGCACTTGAAACGCTCGTAATCTAACACCTGCCTCAATGCATTGTTAGATGCTTTTTTGCCCTCTCACTTTATACACAGAAGATCTCCGCTAAACATAGAATCGCATGGTTTACCCGTATCTCTGTGACTGCTGATAACTTCATAACAAAGTTGACCACGTCTTTGCGTTTGACACAAACAAGTGAAGTATAAAAACACGATTCAAATGAAAACCGAGATGACGGCATTGAAATATAAACAGTGGGCTATACTAGCAAAATAGAACACAAATTGATTGAACATGAAATATATTTCAATATGATTAAAATACATTTAATGTTAAATCAATTATTGTTCTGTTTTGCTACTTGTAGGCTAATGTTTATCATTTGTCCCAATAGATGTCATGATATGTAGCTTAACATGTGCACAATGACTTGCAAAATCAGTGATTTTATGAATTTCGATTGGGTAAACATTCAAATAAGCCAGCTCAATATTTGCGTCTGTAGGAGATAATATCTCTCTAGTAGCTGATCCTTTGTTAGTGTTGTGAAATAATTAGAATGTTAAGGAAAGATTTGAGGAAGCTGATCCGAGAGCAGTGCTCCTGTACTTTTCGATCCTATCCATATCGACACATGCGCCAAAGGACGCACTTAGCGACCGATCACTCTGCGTGGTGTTTTGGGAAACGCATGTTACATCTTCGGTCGTTGTAGGAAAGATGCATTTTTTAAATATTTTTTTTATGTAAGCCTATCGGGAAACAGGGGCCCTGTTGTGTAGTTAGATGTGCTGTACTCAACTGTTATTTTGATTATTCCCTTTTCGAAAACAGGTATGTGCTAAGTGTGTGTCTCTGTACATGACAAATTGCATCATTAATGTAAGAAGAAAGAAAAACTGCAACAGTAACTATTTTAGTATGATCTGTCAGCGACATCAAATTAAAGACTTCTTTGGAGGTACATTAATATTTTATGAATGTGAGGTATTTTCTTATTAAACTGTAATTTAAAGCTAATGGGTTATTTCATAGTGTGCATAATGTACATTCTGTCCTCACATCATTTATCATTATACTAATATATCAGGCAAATAGACTATTATAAAATATTACCATGATCAGGTTTGTAGCTTCAAGCCATTGTACTGCACGTGTATTACAAAGAGAGAAAAAAAAGAAAATAACCAATAACCTTGTTCTTTCTCCATTAAATGTTCCGCCTTATCCTGTACTCTCTAAAGAGGGATTTAAAATGCATCTGTGTGTTTATGGTGAGCGTCCTGATAGCAGCGTTTAGCAGAGCATTGCCCTTAGGGATAACAGGCACTGATTAAGCTTCGTAGACATGTATGGTCAATTGTGGGATGAAATATTTAATTATGTTTCTTTGAAAAAGTGCAACCAACTAATCGATATTCAATTAACGGAGACTGTGGAATTTGTCGATTCCAGAGAGAGAGAGAGAGAGAGAGAGAGAGAGAGAGAGAGAGAGAGAGAGAATGGCATAGGGAAAGAGTTAGAGAAAAGATTATTAAGATTGCCCTACTTTTGTGTTAAGAACTCCAACTCCCACCGAGAGAGAAAATACTATATTTAAGAGGCTTTGCCTTATTAAGTAATCAATTTGGGTTCACTTTCTCTGCTGTGGTTTCTTGTGACTCCACGTAATAATCACCACACCAACCATTATACTTATGTATATTACCTCAATTTAAATGACAACGTCCCACAGCACAACTGTTGGGCGCGTCACTCTGCTGTTTGTATGGTGATCATTATGAAAAGTCAGCTGCTAATGACCTATTAAGGCTGCTAATTGAAATGAGATGGCTAATTGTCTTGTCATTATTGTTGTTTTTTAATGGCAGAAAGCAGGCTGAGGGACCCTGGAGTGGGAAACCAGAGTTAATATACAAATAAAAGCCCTACCAAGAACAAGGGAAAATGTGTATTTCGATTTCTCTCCTGTTTGCCTCCCAACAACATGCTAACTAGCAGTTTTCTAAGGAAACACATCTCCTCACAGTGACTGTACTTTTCCTATTCTGTTAGTGTTCTTAGAACAAAGTAGGTGCCATATCAGTGCAGAATGATGAAGCAGGCTACACTGATGACAATCATGACGAAAATGCTTCTTCTGTCCTGTCCCGCATAGGTATCTGACTGCCCTGTCGCCTTAGTAGAAGGTTCACTTAAGGTATTCATGGTGAATCTCAGACAACAAACACACTTGGCTTGTAGAGAAGGGCATGAGTCAGATAAGGACACATTAGAAACTAGACTTTCCTGAGCTAAACAGCTAAAGACCTACTGCTGTGATTCTAGCTTCAGCTCTTCCAGCTCTTCCATGTGGCAGTTTTGAGAAGGTACGATTCAGGTGCAGTCCCTTAAGGCAGGATTTCTCAACCCCCCCACAGCACTATACAGCTCATTCAAATAACCAACTCATCATCAAGCTTTGATCATTTGAATAAGCCGTGTACTGTAGTGCTAGGGCAAAAACAAAACGTTCACCCCAGGGGGTCCCCCAGGTTTGAGTTTGGGAAACACTGCCTTAAGGTGTGTGGGTAAATGGTGGAAGCAGTTGGTGTAAGGGGAGCTTTACAGCAAGCTTTCTGGAAAAGTATGTTTACTGTCGGTTTGAGAAACGTTGTAAAAAAAACGGTTGTTTGAGTAGTGTCCCCTTATAGACAAATCCTTTGTGAGACAGTATAGTGGCCAGGGAAGAGCGGAAGAGTGATTGTTGTCCCTCCCATGTGTATTGTGTGTATGGAAGGGGTGCTCTATGGGGAACACCACTCAGACATGCAGGACTGCCCCTCTTCCCCCATATTCCCCTCTGCTGTTCCCCATCACTCAGCTAGAGTACAATATTAATGAGTGACCATGGTGAGTGGATGCGTCCTGACAAGGTAAAACAAGAGTTAAAGCTGTTCAATGTACCTCCTGAGGGGCAAGCAGGACATTCTTCTCCCCCTCCCCTACATCAAGCAGGACATTCTTCCCCCCCCCCCCCTACATCAGCTTACATCTGCATCATAACAGTGTGCTTCAATTCACTTGGGGACCCGGTCACAGAATCTAATTCAACCTCTATCTTTGGGCTCTTTCCGTTGGATTTCAACTTAACCTGTTTCTCTATTGGTCGCTCTAGATGGCTCTCTTCATGGTCTATCCATTTACAAAAGGATTATAAAAGTGTTGTTAACAAACCCTGCTACCAGGCTAATGTTCTATATTGGTCTGCTGCCACTTTGCTAGGCCCTGTAGTCAAAGAAAGCTTCATTTTAAAGGCTTGTGAAAGTCCCAATGACTTATTGTTCTAAGGCGATGTTTGCAGTGTTGTGCTACCCCCTGACCGGGCGGCTTTATTATTCTATTCATAGTCCTCAGTTGCTCGCTGTGCATTTCAGTGTGTGAGTGCACGTGGGTGGTTGTCTTTGAGTTTTCGCTCGTTCTATTTATTCCTTTCCTCCCTGATGAGTAGAGGAAGCCGTGCACACATTAACGCACACACTGTTTTTTAATGCCTGAGATGCTGACGGGTTGCCCACATACACTCCACGCACATACACTGCTCGGATGCACACACACACACACACACCCACACAGACACACACAGCCATGCATATAGAGAGAAATAAACAGAGAAAGAGAGTTAGGCTTCCCTCCTGCTCTCTGCATACCCCCCCCGTCACCCCAGGGTGTTTAAAGATCTTAGATGTGCTGCGTTATAAACGGCAAAGAGTTGTTAGTGAGTACTGGCCTGGAAAGATTGAGATGGAGATGATGAGGATGATCGTCATAGAGGGCTGGTATATGCTGTTGAGGGGGAGAATTTAGACGTTTTAGAGGGAGAGGGAAAATGTACTTGCTACGATTGGGATATGTGGTTGTCTCACCCAGCTATCTTAAGATGAATGCACTGATTGTAAGTCACTCTAGATAAGAGCGTCTTCTAAATGACTAAATGTAAAATGTTATCTGCTGTTGCTGAAACACATTATCTAACATATTTAAACATTCATTAATTTGGAGTACATCGACAATGATGTCTGAACAATGCCAAATCCCATCTCTCTCCATTTTTGGGTGGGTTTAGTCCTTTGGTCGTTCGACGAAATGAGTGCCTTTTGCATCCCTTAAATATCTTACGTAGACATTTTTAAAGCCGGTTATTTTAAATGAAGTCTCCGTTAACGTAGACCCCATGGACAATTCGAAATAGAGATTTGCTAAAGTGCCCAAATTCAGCTCTGTCACAGCTCTGTCCCTCTGTGCAACCTCTGTGACTTCTAGGAAGATTTTAACCCTCTTAATCCCAACATTTATCCACAATCCTAGTAAAGCCCTAGTTTTTTTTCTTGCATTTCTGAATATTATTATTTATTTCATGTGATTTAGTGATTCATTTTAAGTAAAAAAAACAACAACCCTGTCCATGATTTTAAGGTCCATCCTAATACAGTACGCAAACTGGCTTGTTTTAGTATGGTGAAACTATTCCTTTTGAAATAATATCAAATAAAGAAACATTGAACATATAATAGTCAAATCATAATGTAAAAGTGGGTGAGATGTTGTACTCTTTTTAGACATTTTTTTGTGTTTTGTGGTGGAAAACTGAGCGGGTCAAGCATAACACATCAACCCTATTACCCACAGATAGACAGACTAGACATCTTTTAACAATTAGAATGTTTTAGTGAAGCTTGCATTCAATTTCCCCTCGTTATTGCACACAAAAATGGGATACATGGATGATTTAACCTTTATACTACCAACATATTTTACAACATGGATTACCTACTGGTGTGATTTTGACCCCATGAAGAAACTATAGGGGACAGCAACAATCACAGCAAACGATGAACTTAATTCCTATCAAAACGTAATTAGACATGTAAATAAGGTTATCTGAAATAAAAATCCCCAAAACACACTGTTATTTTAGCAAATGTTTTGTTAATTTGCTTATTCTGTCAAACAAAACCATACATTTTCCCCTTGAATAATGAGCAGTTTTTTTCCCCAAAGTACAACATATATTAGTAGTAAAAATCGGATATACCATAATTTGATTGTAAGTATCGTTTATTTTTTAGAATTTTGAAGTAAACATAAAAGTTATATTTGCGGAATAAACGACTGACATTTAACCCTTCTATTATGTTGCAGGTCAATATGACCCATTTCCACTTTTGTGTTAAAATAGTAGTTAACCTCTCTATTTCTCCATGAAATTAAATTACTTTTCCTCATTTAGGGTCATGAACCAAACTTCAAAATGTGGACACACTGATGTTGTGGAATGTCTGTGTAGATTTTGTATACAAACATGCTGTTGTGGGGAATTTTGACCCATAGGTTTTCATATGTATAGATTATTATTATGTCCAAAATAAACAAGTGTATTTGATGTATTTTGTTTTGACTGGTTCTGGGCAGATGAACACTTGTGACAGGAGCAGAAGGGACAGAAGGGACAGTCGTAGAGTAGGTAGAATGTGGTGCAGTGGTGCTGTAGCCAGCAAGCTCCTTGATGAGCAGCTCTCTGAAGGCTTTCTGTGAGAGGAAGGGCTTTCCACAGCTCCTAGCCATTTCCTTGTGTAGGATGAATGCATTCACCACAGCAATGTTGAGGAAATGATAGAAGAATGCTACCTTTTTTGCCTGCTTGCGAATCGACAACGGATTGGGTGAAAAACAACTGAAAAAGCTAAAGGGGGCTGAAAGTTGCGGTCATGTTCACCTGAGGTCCTGGCTTCCTTTTCGGCCTAAATGTTGGTTGAGGTGGATCCACATCATCTTCTAGGACAGTGTGCCAATGCACTTCTGTCCCCTCGTTAGCAGGTGGCACACTTCCCCTCTTCCGCTTCTTTGTCAGTGCCTTCACATCTCTAGATGGCCCGGGAGGTGTGGAGCCGGAGACAACAGCTGTCCGGCTGGATGAACCAGCTTCAGTGGGGGATGGACACCTTGGCACTGTGGGCTCTCATTCGGAGTCAGTGTCGCTGTGCAATAAAATGTTCAGTTAGAATAGTTTCACATATGAGCCCTATATCAACAGGTATAATAAACAGATATATAGAGTACAGGGTACATAAAGTGCTGTTCCATTTCACTTTGGCCATTGTTGTGGGCCTGCCCTCCCCTCAACAGCCTCAAATAGGCTATTTCATGTGGGGGTGGGGTATAGCGGCAGACACACGCATCTCAACCATGCTCCCTCTAATCCATAATATGTAGACTGAGAGGAGGAAGCATGGTCGCTGTGTTGCGATGTGTGGGTTTGCTGTTACATTCTACTCCATTCCATTTTTATATATATATATACACTGCTCAAAAAAACAAAGGGAACACTTAAACAACACAATGTAACTCCAAGTCAATCACACTTCTGTGAAATCAAACTGTCCACTTAGGAAGCAACAATGATTGACAATACATTTCACATGCTGTTGTGCAAATGGAATAGACAACAGGTGGAAATTATATGCAATTAGCAAGACACCCCCGATAAAGGTGTGGTTCTGCAGGTGATAACCACAGACCACTTCTCAGTTCCTATGCTTCATGGCTGAATTTTTGGTCACTTTTGAATGCTGGTGGTGCTTTCACTCTAGTTGTAGCATGAGACGGAGTCTACAACCCACACAAGTGGCTCAGGTAGTGCAGCTCATCCAAGATGGCACATCAATGCGAGCTGTGGCAAGAAGGTTTGCTGTGTCTGTCAGCGTAGTGTCCAGAGCATGGAGGCGCTACCAGGAGACAGGCCAGTACATCAGGAGGCGTGGAGGAGGCCGTAGGAGGGCAACAACCCAACAGCAGAACCGCTACCTCCGCCTTTGTGCAAGGAGGAGCACTGCCAGAGCCCTGCAAAATGACCTCCAGCAGGCCACAAATGTGCATGTGTCTGCTCAAACGGTCAGAAACAGACTCCATGAGGGTGACATGAGGGCCCAAATTCTACAGGTGGGGGTTGTGCTTAAAGCCCAACACTGGCGCCCTGTGCTCTTCACAGATGAAAGCAGGTTCACACTGAGCACATGTGACAGACGTGACAGTATGGAGACGCCGTGGAGAATGTTCTGCTGCCTGCAACATCCTCCAGCATGACCGGTTTGGTGGTGGGTCAGTCATGGTGTGGGGTGGCATTTCTTTGGGGGCTGCACAACCTTGCGTAAAATACTGAGGTAGCCATTTTTCCAATCGCTTCTTATGAGAAACCAACTCCCTCGACGGATATATTATCGAATATATTTGTTAAAATATCTTGAGGATGGATCCTAAACAATGTTTGCCGTGTTTCTGTCGATATTATGTAGCTAATTTTGAAAAAAGTTTGGCGTTATAGTTGTAGCATTTTTCGTCGATTTCTCAGCCAAGCATGGTGAAGAAACGGGAGCTTTTTCGCCTACAAAAATAATCTTTTTGGAAAAAAGGAACATTTGCTATCTAACTGGGAGTCTCCTGAGTGAAAGCATCCGAAGTTCTTCAAAGGTAAATGATTTAATTTGGTTGCTTTTCTTATTTTCGTGAAAATGTTGCCAGCAGAGCCTAGCATAGCATTATGCCAAATATATAAACTTACACAAATGCTTGTCTAGCGTTGGCTGTAACGCATATTTTGAAAATCTGAGATGACAGTGTCGTTAACAAAAGGCTAAGCTTGTGTTTGAATATATTTATTTAATTTAATTTGCGATTTTCATGAATAGGAAAAGTTGCGTTATGCTAATGCGCTTGAGGCTATGATTACGCTCCCGGATACGGGTTTGCTCGTCGCAACTGGTTCAGGACATTACATCAAAGTTGGATCCGCCTGTAGTGTGGTTTTCCACTTTAATTTTGAGTGTGACTACAAATCCAGACCTCCATGGGTCGATAAATTTGATTTCCATTGATCATTTTTGTGTGATTTTGTTGTCAGCACATTCAACTATGTAAAGAAAAAAGTATTTAATAAGAATATTTCATTCATTCAGATCTAGGATGTGTTATTTTAGTGTTCCTTTAATTTTTTTGAGCAGTGTATATATACACACAAACATAGGCTATGGGTCATTCACATACATACAAACATACCCCCACCCACAACGCATAGCCAATGTGTACTTTACACATTTCATTACATTTTTATATATTACAAATAAAATGTTAAAAAAATTCAAATAATATTTTATATTATTAATTTCAAACAATGGCATTAGCATTAGCAAAAACAATGTCCTCTCCATTCAAAACATATGCTTCCAGTCATAGCTATGGTCGCTAACTGAATCGTCTTCCAATAGAAGATCTGTTTCACTATCACGATCAATTTCCTCTATAATTTTGTCTACATTCGTATATATAGTCTTGATTTAGCTTCCCTTAACTTATTCGCCATGATGTTCGATATATAAACAGCTGAAGATGCGCGTTACCGAAACAGTGCTGTGCGTAACAAGCTTGGCTCCTTCCAGTATGAATCTTCAATGGCGAATGACCGTCTTTACGCAGGAGTTTACTACATGGGTTGGTCTTCCAACAAATAAACATTACATATTGCTGTTTACCTCAGCTCATTGGCTATCTACCCAGCTAGATTTCAAGACGATCAGTGGTCATTGGGTTCAAATACAGTCAATCAACGCAACAGCGGTCATATCATTGGTGCACAATGATGTCATTACTTGTTGTCTTCAAATCGGTTTCTTTCAGTCAATACGTCCCGCGAAATGACCCATCAAGTTGATTGTGTTACAAACAAACCAGTTGATTGCAATGAAACCAAACATGACTGGAAAAGTCACGTTTAGTGTGTGTATTTACATCGAATGTGTCGTCGAAAATTGAATGAGACGGAATTCACGACACAAGCGGTTCACAAAAGGTTTCGTGTTAGGCTATAAAAATAGATTTTATCAAACAAAAGAGCCTTCATCGTGTAACAATGAGCATTGGGATTGCAAACAGAGGAAGATCGTCAAAGGTAAACAATGTATTTTATTGCCATTTGTGATTTTGTTACGCCTGTGCTGGTTGAAATAGTTTTTTTTTTATTGGGCTCTGTCCTCAGATAATCGCATCGTATTCTTTCGCAAGTAAATCATTTTTTAAATCTGACAACGCAGTTGGATTAGCAAGATTCTAGGCTCTCGAATCATGTGAGACACTTGTATTTTCATGAATTTTTAATATGACTATTTATGTAGCGATCACCGTATGTTGACGAATTTAATCCCGCTAACGGGTTCAGTGTGCAGAGAGGTTAAAGGCACAGTCAACTTAATGTTTGTAAACTTCTGACCCACTGGAATTGTGATACCATGAGTTATAAGTGAAATAATCTGTCTGTAAACAATCGCTGGAAAAATTACTTGTGTCATGCATAAAATAGATGTCCTAACCGACTTGCCAAAACTAAGTCAACATACCTAAGTATGGTTCCCAATCAAAGACAACAATAGACAGCTGTCCCTGATTGAGAACCATACCCGGTCAAAACATCGAAATAGAAAATCATAGAAACACAAAACATTGAATGCCCACCCCAACTCACGCCCTGACCTTAGAGATCCTTTTCATGTCTCTATTTTGGTTTGGTCAGGGCGTGAGTTGGGGTGGGCATTCTATGTTTTGTGACAACTATTCTGTAAAGGTCTTGAAGACAACTGCTAGAAGAATAACGTTAACTAGTCAATAAACAGTGAGGGCTTTTAGAAAATCAGATTAATTAAAGGCTGAGTAAGTCTTTTTAGAAGCTTACAGGATGCATTACTTACCAACAACAGAAGCAAATCCCAAGAAAACCACATCACATTTTGAAGTTTACTTTCCTTGCTTTGTCTGACAACACTATCATGAATCTAACAAATAGGTTGCAACGTCAGCATAGTGCGACAAATCCCCATGTTTCTATGCTAGATTCGGACCAAACAATTAGCACAACAGCTTAAATGGTTTTGAAAGAAATAGTATGTAACAAAATAAATACACTATAGCATTCACTAATCATAAACTATTTACAATGCCTTCATATTTGTGTCACTGATCTAAACACAATACCCAATAATGTTTTTTTACATTCATTTTTATAAGTAAAAACTGAAATATCAATAATGTCAATAAGTATTCCACATTTTTCATATGCCAAGCCTTAATAAGTTCAGGAGTAAAAATGTGCTAACAAATCACATAATAAGTTGTATGGACTCATTCTGTGTTCAATAATAGTGGTTAACATAATTTTTTTAATGACTGTACCCATCTCTGTACCCCAGATATACAATTATATGTAAGGTCCCTCAATCGAGTAGGGAATTCAAGAACAGATTCAACCACAAAGACCAGGGAGGTTTTTCAATGCCTCTCAAAGAAGGCCACTGATTGGTAGATGTGTATAAATAAATAAAAGCAGGCTGAATATCCCTTTGAGCATGATTATTAATTAGGCTTTGGATGGTGTATCAATACACCCAGTCACTACAAAGATATAAGCGTTCTTCCTAACATCGTTTGCCAGAGAGGAAGGCAACTGCTCAGGGATTTCACTATTAGGCCAATGATGATTTTAAAACTGTTATAGAGTTTAATGGTTGTGGTATCAGACAACTGAGGATGGATAAACAAAATAGCAGTTGCTCTACAATACTAACCTAAATGACAGAGTGAAAAGAAGGAATTCTGTACAGAATCCTGTTTGTAGCAATAATACTGCAAAACAATTGGCAAAGCAATTAACTTTTTGTTTTGAATATAAAGCACCATGTTCAGGGGAAATCCAACATAACACATCACTGAGAACCACTTCATATTTTCAAGTATGGTTGTGGCTGCATCATGTTATGGGTATGTTTGTCATCGACAAGGACTAGGGAGTTTAGGATAAAAATAAACAGAATACAGCTATAAGCACAGGCAAAATACTTGAGGAAAACCTGGTTTAGTCTGCTTTCCAACAGACACTGGGTGACCAATTCATGTCTCAGCAGGACAATAACCCAAAGACCAAGACCAAATATACACTGGAGTTGCTTAGTTACAGTTTTGACTTAAATCGGCTTGACAATATATGGCAAGACTTAAAAATGTCTGTCTAGCAACGATCAACATCCAACTTGAATAATTTTTAAATAATAATAACATTTTATGAATAGTTGTCACGTCTACTCCCGCTCCTCCTCTCTTGCGCTCATTGTCGCCAGCTTACTCATTATTACGCACACCTGTCACCATCGTTACGTGTACCTGCGCCTCATGAGACTCAGCTGGACTCCATCACCTTCCTGATTACCTCCCTCATATCTGTCACTCCCTTTGGTTCTTTCCTCAGGAGTTATTGTTTCTGTTTATATGTTTCATGTCTGTACACCTCTCATGTTTCTTGTTTAGGTCCATGTTCATTTATTTATTAAAATCACTCCCTGTACTTGCTTCCCGATTATTAGCATACATGTTACAATACTTATCTAATCAAGATATATTAGTGTTTTATTTTTATTTTTTTATTTTACAAATGTGTCACACCCTGATCTGTTTCACCTGTCCTTGTGATGGTATCCACCCCCCTCCAGGTGTCATCCATATTCACCATTATCCCGTAATCCCCTCTGTTTGTCCGTTGCCAGTTTGTCTTGTTTGTCAAGTCAACCAGCGTTTTGTTTCTCAGCTCCTGCTTTTCCCCAGTCTCTATTTTCTTGCCCACCTGGTTTTGAACCTTGCCTGTCCCGACTCCGAAACCACCTGCCTGACCACTCTGCCTGCCCCTGAGCCTGCCTCCCGACCTGCACCTTTGCCCCCCTGCTGTATTTTTGACCTCTGCTTACCCTGAGCCTGCCTGCCATCCGGTACCGTGCCTCACCTCTGTTTTACTTACCTTTGCCTGCCTTGACCTGTCTATTGCCTGCCCCTATTGGATCATTCAACTATTGTTTATTCAACGTTGTCTGCATCTGGTTCTCATACCTGAAAAAATGTTTGAATATTTCTACCACTTTGACATTACAGAAAATTTTGTGTAGATTGTTGACCAAAAATGGCAATTAAATCCATTTTAATCCCACTTTGTAACACAACAAAATGTGTAGAAAGTCAAGGGGTGTGGATACGTTCTGGAGGCCACATTTGTGGACAAATCCTACGTACAATTATTTTACATTAGCTGAGGAAAGAAAAGTATAAAATTACCTTGAATTAACTTTGCAGATGCAATCTTTGGTAATGGAATTACGGTAAAATCTCCGTCAGATTTTTGTGTGACCGCATTTTGCCAACAACTGTTAAATATCTTCTCCGAATTAAGATTCAAAGATGTCAACAGAAAGAATGGGGTGTCAGCTATGACATGGAATATATTTTGGTTATTGAACTACAGTAAGTGATGTGGATTTATACCCGGTAGCAGAATTACATCATGGGTCCCCTGTTCTGTACTACACAGAAATCACAGGAGGTTGGTGGCACCTTAATTGGAGAGAACTGGCTTGTGGTAATGGCTGGAGCGTAATCAATGGGATGGTATCAAACACATGGTTTCCATGTCTTTGAAGCCATTCCATTTGCGCCGATCCAGCCATTTTTGTATTTTTTATTTAACCTGTATTTAACTAGGCAAGTCAGGTAAGAACAAACTCTTATTTTCAATGATGGCCTACCCCAGACGACGCAGGGCCGATTGTGCACCGCCGGATGTGATACAGCCTGGATTCGAAACAAGGACTGTAGTGGCACCTTTTGCACTGAGAAGCAGTGCCTTAGACCATCGCGCCATTCGGGAGCCCATAATAATGAGCTGTTCTACCCTCAGCAGCATCATGTGACAGAAATGTATAGTTATGAATATGAATATGAATGTCATTCTCCTCAGGTATGGACAGCATAGCACAGCAGAGTACAGTACAGTGCAGTACAATACAGCACAACACAGCAGTGTAGAGTGTGGCTGGTAGCTTTGCGTTTAAGGGCCAGTAATCTGAAGGTTGCTGGTCAATTACCCGAGCCGACTAGGTGAAAGATCTGCCGATATGCCCTTGAGCAAAGAACTTAACCCTAATTGTTCCTGTAACTTGCTAAAATGTAGAGTACAATATACTGGACTATACATTTCTGTAATATTGGACTGTACTCTATTTTGCTCTACTCACTGTACTGTAATGTCCAAACTTGTGAAACATACACTATTGTTCAAAAGTTTGGGGTCACTTAGAAATGTCCTTGTTTTTGAAAGAAAAACACATTTTTTTGTCCAATGAAAGAACACCAAATTGATCAGAAATACAGTGTAGACATTATTCATGTTGTAAATGACTATTGTAGCTGGAAACGTCAATTTTTTTGTACAATACCTACATAGGCGTACAGAGGCCCATTATCAGCAACCGTCACTCCTGTGTTCCAATGGCACATTGTGTTAGCTAATCCAAGTTTATAATTTTAAAAGGTGAATTGATCATTAGAAAAAACCTTTTGCAATTATGTTAGCACAGCTGAAAACTGTTGTTCTGATTAAAGAAGTAATAAAACTTGCCTTCTTTAGACTAGTTGAGTATCTGGAGCATCAGCATTTGTGAGTTCGATTACAGGCTCAAAATGGGCAGAAATAAAGACCTTTCTTCTGAAACTCGTCAATCTACTCTTGAGAAATGAAGGCTATTCCATGTGAAAAATGCCAAGAAACTGAAAATCTTGTACAACGCTGTGTGCTACTCCCTTCACAGAAAAGCGCAAACTGGCCCTAACCAGAATAGAAAGAGTGGGAGGCCCCGGAGCACAATTGAGCAAGAGGACAAGTACATTAGTGTCTAGTTTGAGAAACAGACACCAAACAAGTCCTCAATTGGCAGCTTCATTAAATAGTACCCACAAAACACGTCTCAATGTCAACAGTGAAGAGGCAACTCCGGGATACTGGCCTTCTAGGTAGCGTTGCAAAGAAAAAAACATATCTCAGACTGGCCAATAAAAAGAAAAGATGGTCAAAAGAACATAGTTGAGGTTAAGAAAAATTGTATGCTAAGAAAAAAGATATAAAAAGATATATACACGGGACATGACAAGACAAGACCAGAGGAGGATGAAAGGCATCTGACTGCTCTGCCATCTTGGTTAAGTCTGTGATAGGTTCAGATTTGGTCCAGTCCGGTCCGTCTGTGGACGTTAACATCAAAGCTAGAGTGGACGGACCAAATTTCAACTACTTTTCAAAGTCCATGGATGTACCGTGTTGGTAATTGCTCAGTGCGTGAGGATGCTGATTACAGTAAATGGAAAGAGACGGGGCTCATGGGTCGGTGTCAGTAAGAGCTGGGAGAGGTGACATTAACTGTAGAGTGAGAGAGAAATGCAGAGAGGGAGAGAGAAAGAGGGAGGGGTTGGCCATTCTCAGACTGTTATATCACTCTTGGTTTGACCACCAGACAACATAAAGACAAAGAAAACAGTTATGATCTGAATATAACAGTATGGCAGTGGATGGGAAGACAGTAGCAGGTGACCCAACTGTGGTTTGTGACTAATATAATTTTAGAAGTGGGGGGACGTAACCTGGAGAGGGGTCTGGTGGTCCTACCTCAGAAATGTTTTGGCCATCTAAAGCTAATATCCTGCATTTCTACACAAACTAATTTGACCTTTTGGAATTTTGGGGTCACTTTTATTATAAATAAGAATATAATCTGTTTCTAAGCTCTTCTACATTAACCTTTTAGGGATAGGGGGCAGCATTTTCAGTTTGGATGAATTGCGTACCCATAGTGAACTGCATCCTATTCTGTTCAAGATGCTAATATATGCATATTATTATTACTATTGGATAGAAAACACTCTGAAGTTTCTAAAACTGTTTGAATTATGTCTGTGGGTATAACAGTACTCATATGGCAGGCAAACTTCTAAACAGGAAGTGAGAATTCTGAAAGGCGTCGATGGGAAAGTCATTGCCTATTCAATTCCCTGTAATTTATGGATGTGTTTGCACTTAAAACTTCCAAACAGGAAGTGGAAATTCCGGGGCTGGTTGATTTTCAACTCATCGCCTATTCACATCCCAGTAAGATATGGATCTGTTCACACTTCCTACGCCTTCCACTAGATGTCAATAGTCAGTAGAACGTGGAATGAAGCCTCTAGTTTGATGTGGGGCCGGATGGCAGCTATTTGAGTCAGGGGTCTGGCAGAATGCCAGTTCCTGGTCAGGCTCATTTCTCATGATATCGCCATGCGTTCCATTACTCTGTAGACAAAAACGAATGCTCCGGTTGGAATGTTATTGGATATACATCCTGAAGATTGATTCTCTACTTAGTTTGACCAGTGTATTCGACCTGGAACTGCTTGACTAGTTGGGCCCAAGCTTGCTGTACAACATTAAAACCTATTCAGTCTGTCTACAAACAGGCTCTCAAAGTGCTTGATAGGAAGCCCAATAGCCATCATCATTGTCACATCCTTAGAAAGCATGAGCTCTTGAGTTGGGAAAATCTTGTGCAATACACCGACGCATGTCTTGTATTCAAGATCCTTAATGGCCTGGCTCCCCCTCCACTCAATATTTTTGTTAAACAGAAAACCCAGACATATGGCAGCAGATCCACAAGGTCTGCCATGAGAGGTGACTGTATAGTTCCCCTAAGGAAAAGCACCTTTAGTAAATCTGCATTCTCTGTGAGAGCTTCCCATGTCTGGAATACACTGCCATCAGACACACATAACTGCACCACATATCACACTTTCACAAAATGCTTGAAGACATGGCTAAAGGTCAATCAGATTTGTGAACATGGTCCCTAGCTGTGTGTTGCCGCTCTCCATGTTGTCTGTTGTCTGTAGCTTGTGAGGTGTGGAAACACTTTGTTGCTTTTATGAATTTTGACTTGCTGCTTTTTGTTCTATGCTGCTCTGTCTGTATGCTACGTCTTGCTTGTCCTATGTTGCTCTGTCTGTATGCTATGTCTTGCTTGTCCTATGTTGCTATGTCTTGCTTGTTCTATGTTGCTATTGTCTATATTGTAATTGTTTTTAATAACCTGCCCAGGGACTGCGGTTGAAAATTTGCCGGCTGGCTAAAACCGGCACTTTTACTGAAACGTTGATTAATGTGCACTGTCCCTGTAAAAATAAACTCAAACTCAATATACCCACAAACAATCACCCACAAACACACAGTGAAACCCAGGCTACCTAAATATGGTTCCCAATCAGAGACAATGACTAACACCTGCCTCTGATTGAGAACCATATCAGGCCAGACATAGAAATAGACAAACAAGACATCCAACATAGAATGCCCACTCAGATCACAGAACAGAACTGTGACAGAACTAGGATTCCTGGCACTGCATTCTGATGAAAGATCATCAAAGGTAAGGGAATATTTACGATGTAATTTCGAAATGTTGTGTATTTCTGAGCGCCTTCTCAGATTATTGCATGGTATGCTTTTTTCATAATAAAAATAAAAATCTGACACAGCAGTTGCATTAAGAACAAGTGTATCCTTAATTATATGTAAAACATGTATCTTTCATCAAAGTTTATGATGAGTATTTCTGTTATATGACGTGGCTCTCTGTAATTACTCCAGATATTTTGGAGGCATTTCTGAACATGACACCAATGTAAACCAAGATTTGTGGATATAAATATGCATATTATAGAACAAAACATAAATGTATTGTGTAACATGATGTCCAGAGTAACATAATGTCCAGAGTATGCGTAGGGTGTCGCGGGGGACGGCACCAGCCAGGCGACCAGGAACCACCAGCCTGAGGAGGAAAACATGAAAGAGGGTGAGATCCGGTAGTTGGTGGGGAGTTGTAATCGATATGTTACCTCATTGACCATCCATAGGACCTCGAAGGGCCCCACAAACTGATGGCTCAATTTCAGGCAGGGCAGGTGAAGCGGGAGGTTATTGGTGGAGAGCTAGACGTGATCACCAGGATGCAACACCGGAGCCTCACTGCTCCTTCTGGCGGCAGTGGCACGCTGGAGCCTCACATGGGCAGCGTTCCAAACCTCCTCTGTGCTCCGGAACCACTCGTCCATCTCAGGGGCTTTGGTCTGGCTCCTGGTCCACGGGGCCATGACGCACTGGAAGGGAGTCAGCCCGGTGGAGGAGTGACAAAGTAAATTCTGGGCGTACTCTGCCCAGGGAAGGTCCGGGCCCAATCAGCCTGGCAGTAATTCCTAAGGACCCTACCCAGCTCCTTGTTGATCCTCTCCACCTGCCCGTTACCCGGTACCCGGATGTGAGGCTGGCCGTGGTCCCTAGCTTCTCCATGAATACTCCTCATACCCGCGATGTGAATTGGGGGCCACAGTCAGAGACGATGACATGCTGGAACAGTGCCTCAGCAACCTGGAGAGCAGTAGGGAGACCAGAGAGAGGGATAAGACAGCAGGAGTTAGAGAATCTGTCCACAACAACCATAAAAGCGGTGAAACTGTCAGACGGGGAGGGATCAGTAACAAAATATTGGACAGATGTGATCAAGATCCGCTGAGTCACGGGAAGGGGAAGGGGTTTCCCTGCTGGAGTGTGCCGAGGAGTTTTGTTTTCGGGACATGGAGCTGGAGTTGACATAGCGTGCGACGTCTCGCGCCAAGTTGGGCCACCTGTACCTTGCAGAGATGGAATGAATGATGTGGGTGATACCTGGGTGTCACCCACATCATGCAGCCGATCCCTTCCCCCCTTGGGGACGTAGGTGTGTTCCAGAGGGCAGTTAGCAGGCACGGGTTCCCTCTCCAGAGCCCGGCGGATGTCCACGTCTATCACCCAAAACACGGGGGCAACGATTCGGGAGGGTGGAATGATGGGCGCACTCAGGCCAATTGTGGAGACAGGACAAAGCATTGGCTTTGATGTTCTTTGAACCTGGGCGATATGACAGGGTGAAGTTGAAACTACCTTGGTTCAGGTTCAGATGCCTCACTGTCTGCATGTACTCCAGGTTCCGATGTTTGGTGAGGGTAAGAAATGGGCCCATGGAACCCTCAAGACAGTTTCTCCACTCCTCTAATGCCAACTTCACCACCAGGAGCTCCCGTTCACCGACATCAAAGTTCCTTTGCAGGAGAGTGATATGCACATGAACACAATTTCTGTGGGTTACCTTGGCATTTTTTACCGGATGGCCCCGTGCCCACTTCTGAGGCGTTCACCGCCAACACGAAGGGCAGCGTAGGATCTGGGTGTTTCAGCAACGGGGCAGAGGTGAAACGCTACTTCAGCAAGTGGAAAGCCTCATTGGCTGGAGGACTCCACAGCAACTTACTGGGACCGCCCTTGAGGAGAGAGGCAAGAGGAGGGGCAATGGCGCTGAAGTTTTTAATGAAGCGGCATTAGAAGTTGGCAAACCCGAAAAACCATTGCTGCCCTTGAATGTTGGTTGGGATTGGCCATGACCTGACGCCTTTGCCTTCCTTACATCCATCATCACTTCCTGGGTGCTGATCCGGTATCCAAAGGAGACAGCGACCTGATGGAACTGGCACTTCTCCGCTTTCAAATACAGGTGTTTCTCCAGAAGACATCCTCAGGATTATTCGGATGTGGGCGATGTGATCCTCCATGGTGGCCGAGTAGACCAGGATGCCATCGACATACACAACCACCTGTCACCCGAGCATATCCCGGAACACCTCATTCCCTAATGCCTTTAACATTGACAGAGCATTGGCTAATCCATAAGGCATCGCCGAGTACTTGTAAGTGCCCAAATATCATGCTGAAGGCCGTTTTCCATTCATCCTCTCCCGGATGTGGATCAGATTGTAGGTGCTCCGTTTAGTAAAAAAATGGCCACACAGAGCTGTTCAACAGCAGCCGGCACCAACGGGAGATTGTAGCAGTACTTGGTGGTGATGGAAGTGAGTCCTCTGTAATTGATGTATGGACATAGACCACCGTCCTTCTTGGCCACAAAGAAGAAGCCTGCCAACGCTGGGGAGGTGAATGGGTGGATGAAACCTTGGATAGCTTGGATAGCTTCCTGGATGTATTCCTCCATGGCCTCGGTTTCAACCACCCACAGATGGTAGACACGGCTGTGCGGAGGCGCAGAGCCTGCAAGCAGGTCGATGACACAGTCCTAGGGGCAATGAGGAGGGAGACTGGTAGAAATGGGTCTTGTAGAAAACCACCCGGAGATCTTGGTAAACCTCCAGGATGTCGGACAGGAGGGAAACCACAGGACTCTCAACTGATGTGGAACCACAGGGTAAAAGCAGGTCCTGCGGCACTCGGGTGCCCAGGCAGTGATTCTCATGCTCGACTAGGAGATGGTGGGGTCATGACGTTGGAGACACGGGAGGCCGAGGATGACTTTGTGTACTGGTGCGGTGATGATGAGGAAGGGAAAGCTTTCTTGGTGCATGGGTCTCATGGTGAGGGTGTCTGGTGCTGTGATGTGAGTGATTGTGCCTGTGATTGTGATCTGTTTCACCTGTACTTGTGCTTGTCTCCTCCCCCCTCCAAGTGTCGCCCATATTTCCCATTATCCCCTGTGTATTCATACCTGTGTTGTCTGTCTGTTGCCAGTTCGTCTTGTTTGTTCAAGCCTACCAGCGTTTTGTCTCAGCCCCTGTTTTCCCCTAATCTCTTTTTTTCTCGTCCTCCTGGTTTTTGACCTGTCCTGAACCCGTACCCGCCCGCCTGACAACTGCCTGTCTCTGACACTGCCTGCCGTCCTGTACCTTGGCCTCTGCTCTGGATTATCGACCCCTGACTGCCTTGACTTATCGTTTGCCTTACCCTGTGGTTACAATAAACATTGTTACTTCACACAGTCTGCACTTCGGTCTTACCTTGATTCCTGACAGACACGATAAATTCCAAGCTTGCTGGTGAATAAATGTATTCCTTAAGAGTCTATTGACACACCAATGCATCAATCTAAATAACATAATAAAAAATCCCCATCAAAATCCATCAGTTAAAGCTATCTGTTTTTTGCAATGGGCTGCATCTCAATCCAACACATCCGCCTATGTCGGCCTTCTGCGGTGGAAGGAGGCAGAGCTACAGCAGTGTTTTGTCAGACCATGAGACATTACAAAACGTTTTTTTACGAAAGCGTCTGTAGCTTTCAAACAGTTTGGCCTAAAAAAAACTTACAAGACCAATCTATGAAAATATGAGACTTTCACGAACACGTTGGTGTTCTCTGTTTTGCTCTACGACTCAGACTCGTCTGAAGGTAACCCGTACAAATGAATGGAAGTATGGAGACAGTTTTGTGCCAAGGAAAACAAGGGGTTAAACATTTGTCCAAACAAACCCCGAAACAAATCCTGAGCTTTCTTATACGCTATCACCTAGATATAGGAGAGAAACTTCAAAGCCTTTTTCTTTATGATACATTTTTGACTGTAATTTTGCCATTTATGAATGTGTTATTCACTACGTTTCTATGGGCTGTAGTAGTAAATGCAAAATTCAATATTTTAACAAATAATTTGTAAAAGTTTTTTTATGGCTAAAGGGGTCCTTAAATTATAAATCAAAGAGCTAAATGATCCACGGCGTGACCATCTTAAAACAATTCCATATGTAAAATTGGTAGAAGCCCTCCCAACGGCTTATACTTTTGGAGGTTAAACTCCTCTTAAAAATGTATTTATTCATGACAGACTTTTTTTACATGGAGCCACCAGGAGTGATTTAAGATGAGTCAGGGAGAAAGAGAGAGAGAGAAAGCGAGAGAGAGAGAAAGAAAGAAAGGAAGAGAGTGGACTATTTCTGTGTTCAGTGTGTAGCTCAGAGGTGCCATATTCTGGAAATGCAATGAGATGTACCTCTGGGATGTGTCCAAATCATGCCAGGTGCAGGACACAATCTCTTGATCTGCAATCTAATATACCTACAAATTCACAACTCATAATCCTGGGGTTTTAACCTCTCTAGGGTATGTGGGACGCTAGCGTCCCATCTGGCCACAATCCAGTGAGGTTGCAGAGCGCCAAATTCAATAACAGAAATGCTCATTATAAAAATTCAGAAAACAAAACATATTTTACATAGGTTTGAAGATTATCCTCTTGTTAAACCAACCACAGTGTCATACTTATAAAATGCTTTTCGGTGAATGCATACCTAGCCCAGAACATAGCCCAGTTGACAAATTATTACAAGCAGTAACCAGCCAAGCAGAAGCGTTACAAAACTCAGAAATAGAGATAAAATGAATCCCTTACCTTTGATGATCTTCATATGGTGGCAATCAGAAGACATTAATTTATTCAATAAATGTTCCTTTTGTTCGATGAAGTCTCTCTATAACCAAATACCTCCGTTTGGTTAGCGCGTTTTCTTCAGTAATCCACAGGCTCAAACTCAGTCTAAACAATCAGACAAAAAATCTGGTTGTTTTTTAGCCTAAATGATCTATAATATTCCAACAGGACAATATCGTCGTCAATATAAAAGGTAAACAAGAAATGCACATGCACCTGAAAAACTCTGCGACACGTTAGGGTCCACTCGTTTAGACAGGTCTTACTCCCTCATTTATAAGAAGACAAGCCTGAAATGATTTCTAAAGACTGTTGACATCTAGTGGAATGCATAGGAACTGCAAACGGAGTCCTAAGTCAATGGCTACTGTAATGGCATTGAATAGAAAACTACAAAACCAACTACCAAAAAAACGACTAGCTGAATGGATTTTTTTCTCTCAGGTTTTCGCCCGCTAAATCAGTTCTGTTATACTCACGGACACTATTTTAACAGTTTTGGAAACTTTAGGGTGTTTTCTATCCAAATGATATTATATGCATATCATATCTTCTGGGCCCGAGTAGCAGACCATTTAATTTGGGCATGTTTTTCATCCAAAATTACGAATGCTGCCCCCTACCCTAGAGAGGTTAAAAACATCTCCTGTGCTGGCCACATTAAATTATTATAGTATTTACACAATGCACATGCTGCTAGATAACAATATAGTGAGTGTGTCGGGTAGTAGAGGGGCTGTGTGTGTTCTTTGAATTTTTTTTATTTTTATTTCACCTTTATTTAACCAGGTAGGCCAGTTGAGATCAAGTTCTCATTTACAACTGCGACCTGGTCAAGATAAAGCAAAGCAGTGTGACAAAAACAACAACACAGAGTTACACATGGGATAAACAAAAGTACAGTCATTAACACAATATGAAATATACCAGCTGGAGCGAGTGCTACGAGTGGGTGTTGCTATGGTGACCAGTGAGCTGAGATAAGGCGGAGCTTAACCTAGCAAAGACTTACAGATGACCTGGAGCCAGTGGGAACATGTAGGGAGGACCAGCCAACGAGAGCATATAGGTCGCAGTGGTGGGTAGTATATGAGGCTTTGATGACAAAACAGATGGCACTGTGATAGACTGCATCCAAGAGTGTTGAAGGCTATTTTGTAAATGACATCGCCAAGGTCAAGGATCGGTAGGATAGATTTAATTTGGGATTGGAGATGTTTAATGTGAGTCTGAAAGGAGAATTTAACCGTCTAACCAGACACCTAGATATTTATAGTTGTCCACATACTCTAAGCCAGAACCGTCCTGAGTAGTAATGCTAGTTGGGTGGGCGGGTTACGGGCAGTGATCGGTTGAAGAGCATGCATTTCTTTTTACTATAATTTAAGAGCAGTTGGAGGCCACGGAAGAAGTGCTGTATGGCGTTGAAGCTCGTTTGGAGGTTTGTTAACACAGTGTCCAAAGAACAACAGTCTGTCAGATTTGACACACTGAACTCTCAGAGAAGTAGTTGGTGAACCAGGCGAGGCAGTCATTAGAGAAACCAAGGCTGTTGAGTCTGCCGATAAGAATACGGTGATTGACAGAGTCGAAAGCCCTGGCCAGGTCGATGAAGACGGTTGCACAATAATGTCTCTTATCGATGACGGTTATGATATCGCTTAGGGCCTTGAGCGTAGCTAAGGTGCATTCGTGACCAGCTCGGAAACCAGATTGCATAGCGGAGAAGGTACGGTAGAGTGTCTCCCCCTTTGAAGAGGGGGATCACAGCGGCTGCTTTCAAATCTTTAGGAATCTCAGACGATATGACAGAGAGGTTGAACAGACTCGTAATAGGGGTTGCAACAATGGCGGAGGATAATTTTAGGAAGAGAGGGTCCAGATTGTCTAGCCCGGCTGATTTGTAGGGATCCAGATTTTGCAGCTCTTTCAGAACATCAGGGGGAGCGGGGGGTTGATCCAGTTGCTGCAGGGGGTTCTGATAAAAGGCACAGTCAAACACAGAGGTGGAACAGAAGGGGGAGGGAGGCGATTGGTTTTCTTTCATTTTTTTAATATTATAATTTTTTAAAATGGTATTTTACCCCCTTTTTGTCGCCAATTTCGATCTTGACTAATCACTGCCATTCCCCAATGGACTCGGGAGGCGAAGGTCGAGTCATTCGTCCTCCGAAACATGACCCGCCAAACCGTGCTTCTTTGGCAATTGGTTTTCTTAATGGCTGACCATTAAGCTACATTATAGTTGATATGAAATTTATTAGTTTGTTTTGGGAGCTGGTTTGCATATGGAAAGGAAATGTATCCGAATCAAGATTATCTCTGCCTCTTGCGTGACTCCTAATCATATGAAAGGAAACCATTTGAACATAATCTATTTGTGTCGTTTTTCATCAGAGTAGATGAGATGTGATTCGCCTCACACACAGAGATTCGCCTCAACACCAGACAGCCTTAGCTGTAAACACCAACCATCTAGGCTACTAAAACAAATCCTGACACTGTTTAATTTACCAGCTGCTGCTAGTATGACCCTTTCAGGGGGGTGGAGGGGTCTGAATTGATCATATAATAATAGTACATTAGCAAACATTGGTGTCCAAATCGACTGACAGTTCAGTCTTATATTCAGCATGGTGTTGCAGACACCCTGCTGCAGCTCCCCCTTCCCTGGTGTTTAAAGTGCATGAAATGAGGACATGATATGATATCATACTCCTCCACAGAGGTATTGATCCAGAGGCCTAATGGCCTGAGTTTGTTCCTGATGGTCTTCAGAGACCAGAGGAGAGGACACATGTCTAATACACACAGGCTACTGCACTCCAGATGAAAATAGAGGTTTTGAGGAGAGGGAAAGACTCAAGACGAGTAGCTGCGTCTTCTGCAAAAGCTAATGGGGATCCAAATAAGCTTTTGCATACTATACATTTTTGTGTCTGTATTTGAATATTGAAGGTGCTATAGCATCTCATAAAAGCGTATATATAACAAGAGTTTCTAGAGGTGTAATAGGTAAGCCCTTGAAAACAGAATTGCACCTTTTGTATCACAATACATTATTCAGAGTTTCTAAGCAATTTAAATCGTGATCTGTAAATGGTCGTCAACGTGGAAGTAAGCATAAGCCATTTTCTTCAGCATGGGGTTGAGAGCTTGTATATGACCCTAGATGGTATGGAGAGAAGCCATGCTGTTATCAGTCATCTGGCTTTAATCACAGCGAGAGCTCTGACTAGGTAGTGTGTGTCAGTCCGTGTTTAAAGAGCTGTAGCATTGATTAGCCATTATCCGCACTGATAGGCCCGTCAGATGGACTCAGGCGACATGCACGTGTCGCTAACCGCTCGGCGGTGCTTAAACCCTCTGGAGCTATCTAACCTGTACTGACACTGCTGTCGCTGTCTCCATTACTTCTGGGCTATGGATCAGTGATTAGTGGACAGGGGTCTCTTTATGATTTGTGTCCATGGATTGACCGGGGAACCTGATACTTGGATTGGCAGCATCAACTGTGATGTATGATGAGTAATGTTTTGGTGGATGGCAAAATTATACAAACCTCAATCTGACTGCCCCAAATTAGAAGTGGGAAGACAAAAAAGGGAAGATATTTTTGATGAACTTTGGCATAATGTAGTAACCAAAGATTGCATAGCAAGCGGTTAAGTTCATCGGGTACAGTATATCCAGAAGGATGGGCAAGTGGGTAATCTGAATAGCATTACTCCATTTTGTTATGCAGAGACAGTCTTCTCTCTCCTGCCTTGTCATTTAGGTCATTGATTTCCTTTAAGCACAGTTGTGCATGCTAAGTGGCTCCTGGTCGAAACCCTCAGGTCTTGCACAAACTGCCCTCGCAATCAGACACACATTAGCTGTAAAGGAAGGTTAATCAAAACCAATGATTAACAAGACTCCTTCTATTTAGGGGACACCCTTCAGCACAAAGGTTAACAACAACTGGGTCTGTCTCTCTTACCGTCAGAGAATAGGAAAATAAGGGTCTGACCCAACAACTGGTTCTGTCTCTTACCATAAGTGAACAGGGAAATAGGTTTGAGAGTACAGATCTCCTTGACTAAAAATAATGTTTCCCTCCCTTTCCATCCCCCGTTAATGACTTTAAGCTTATTTTTTATTAAAACTGTGACCTGACCTTGATAATCATTGGTTTCTTTGTCAAATCTGGGTTTTCTTCATTTACCAATTAGCATTTTACCTTTACTTAACTAGGCAAGTCAGTTAAGAACAAATTCTTATTTACAATGATGGCCTGCCCCAGCCAAACAACACTGGGCCAATTGTGCACCGCCCTACTCCCAATCATGACCAGATGTGATACAGCCTGGTTTTGAACCAGGAACACCTCTTGCACCAAGAAGCAGTGCCCTAGACCGCTACGCCACTCAGGAGCACAAACTACATTGAGGAAGAAGTTATTTGAACTTTGAAATAAATGGCGTCACGTGATAAATAAAACTGTCATCTAGAACACTTCCAACAGTTACAGCTCTATGTTGTTTCAGATGTGAATTAAACACTGCATCAAAAAGTAATATCTCTAAACGAATCAGCATATCAGAGCACATCCACAGCAAAATAATCATCTTGGAGATCACACTGTATGAGGAGAAACAAAGACCTTGTTTTATTTACTTACAAATCAAATGCAGGCCTCACATGAAGAGATATAACAGTCAGGGAAGACATCACAACACGGATCCAATTTATCAACCAAGCATCACTGCAGCCACATATTAACTAGCTGTTGGTCCCACAGGATCTGAAAGTGCTCCTACACTTTTCATTCTCATTCTCATGTGTCTTTCCATTTACTCAGGTAAATTGATAGGTCAATCACTGTTAATTGATGAATAGATTAGTCGTTAGATGAGTCATTATCAAAGGAAGATTACACAGGGGTATTTTTTACGTATCCAAGCAGTGGGATACTGTACATACGCTGCCTGATGGGATGCAGAGGAAAACATACAGTAAGAATGAGCATATAGCTAGATTGAATGGATCTTTTCCATGTTGTTTCACACAGCATTGCACCAGAGTCCAATGCCAAAACATTGTTTCCTTTCTATAGGTTTGGTGATATGACTTTCTTGTGGCATTTTGATGAGAAAGAACATTTTCGGGTTGCCATAGTATTTCACTGCATGTTCTAGGACTGCCTGAAAACTCTAGCTGCTGTTTCACCTCTTTGCGTCGATTCTACCAACTGGAAAGATACCACTTTCCTCTCCTAGAATGTCTTCATCCATACCACCGGAACCTCCTCACCCCCCTCTACCTCCCTTCACCCCCTCCCACCCTTCACCTCCTCTCCTGTCCCTCTCGACTCTGCTAGTCTACAGTAGCAGCAGGAGGAGCTTGTAAGTTTTTATTGATTTTGACCCTCAGTGCCCCGCTCATTGAGTCCCGGGCTACAAACTCTGTGCTTTAGAGTTCAGAAAGATTGCATTTTAGATAAACACTGTCAGCCACTGTAGCGAAGGTGCTAGGCCGATAAAAAAAACAGGTTTGAGCAAACACCTGGAGACATTTCCGATTACTATCTTCACTGTGAATTACTGTGGAAATGGTGTGTTCCAGCTGAAAATGACCCCCCAGGAAGGTCTGGAGGATGGCAAGAGGAGAAAGGTCTCTCTAGCAGATAGGAGCTGGTCAGAGACAGAGATCAAGGGGGAGTTGGAGGGCCTGGGGATAAAATTGAGAGATTGGTCTGTAATTTGTACACAAGCTGTAAATAGGAGATAAAAAATATATACCTCTAATTTGATACATAATATTTAAGTAAGTGGACTAATTTAAAACAGTTTGTAGATGTCCAATCGTCTTGTTAATAGTGTCTAGTGGGAATATGGGTCACAAATCAATCTAAATATAAATGAATTAATTACTAATTTAATATGTATTCATGGTCCCTAGGCCTTGGTAAATTTCCTAACTTACTGTAAGAGCAGCACTAACCTGCAAATCTCTCTCTCTAACTCTCTCTCCCCCCCTCTCTCTCTCTGCTCTGTGTCCGCTCTCTCCGCTCTCTCTCTCAATTCAATTAAATTCAAGATGCTTTATTGGCATGGGAAACATATGTTAACATAACCAAAGCAAGTGAAGTAGATAATATACAAAGTGAAATAAACAATAAAAATTAACAGTAAACAGTCCTAAAAGAATAAAGACATTTCAAATGTGAAATTATGTATATGTACAGGGTTGTAACGATGTGAAAATGGTTAAAGTACAAAAGGGAAAATCAATAAACATAAATATGGGTTGTATTTACAATGGTGTTTGTCCTTCACTGGTTGCCCTTTTCTGGTGGCAACAGCTCACTAATCTTGCTGCTGTGATGTCACAATGTGGTATTTCAACCAGTAGATATTGGAGTTTATTAAAATCGGGTTTATTTTCTAATTCTATGTGGATCTGTGAAATCTGAGGGAAATGTGTCTCTAATATGGTCATACAATTTGCAGGAGGTTAGGAAGTGCAGCTCAGTTTCCACCAAATTTAGTGGGCAGTATGCACATAGAATGTCTTCTCTAAAAAAGCCAGGTCTGCCTATGGCAGCCTTTCTCAATAGCAAGGCTATGCTCACTGAGTCTGTACATAGTCAAAGCTTTCCTTAAGTTTGGGACAGTCACAGTTGTCAGGTGTTCTGCCGCTGTGTACTCTCTGTTTAGCGCCAAATAGCATTCTAGTTTGCTCAGTTATTTTGTTCCTTCTTTCCAATGTGTCAAGTAATTATCTTTTAGTTTTCTCATGATTTGTTTGGATGTAATTGTGTTACTGTCCTGGGGCTCTGTGGGGTATGTTGGGAAAAGAGCCCCAGGACCAGCTTGCTTAGGGGACTCTTCTCCAGGTTCATCTCTCTGTAGGTGATGGCTTTGTTATGGAAGGTTTGGGAATTGCTTCCTTTTAGGTGGTTGTAGAATTAGGCAGCTCTATTCTGGATTTTGATAATTAACGGGTATCGGCTTAATTAGGATATTTTTTGCAGATTTCTGCATGCAGAGTATCAATTTGGTGTTCGTCCCATTTTGTGAATTATTGGTTGGTGAGCAGACCCCTGTCCTCACAACCACAAAGGGCAATGGGTTCTATAACTGATTTTTAGCCAGATCCTACTTGGTATCTCAAATTTTATTTTCCTTTTGATGACATAGAAGGCCCTTCTTGAATTGTCTCTCAGATCGTTCACAGCTTTGTGGAAGTTACCTGTGGCGCTGATGTTTAGGCCAAGGTATGTATAATTTTTTGTGTGCTCTAGGGCAACGGTGTCTAGATGGAATTTGTATTTGTGGTCCTTGCGACTGGACCTTTTTTGGAACACCATTATTTTGGGCTAACTGAGATTTACTGTCAGGGCCCAGGTATGGCAGAATATGTGCAGAAGATCTAGGTGCTGCTCTAGGCCCTCCTTGGTTGGTGACAGAAGCACCAGATCATCAGTAGAAATCTGACTTCAGATTCTAGTAGGGTGAGGCCGGGTGCTGCGGACTGTTCTTGTGCCCTCGCCAATTCGTTGATATATATGTTGAAGAGGGTGGGGCTTAAGTTGCATCCCTGTCTCACCCCACGGCCCTGTGTGAAGAAATGTGTATGTTTTTGCCAATTTTAAACGCACAATTCTTGTTTGTGTACATGGATTTTATAATGTCATATGTTTATCCCCCAACACCACTTTCCATCAATTTGTATTGCAGACCCTCATGCCAAATTGAGTCGAAGGCTTTTTTGAAATCAACAAAGCACGAGAAGACTTTGCCTTTGTTTTGGTTTGTTTGTCAATTATGGTATGCAGGGTGGATACGTGGTCTGTTGAATGATAATTTGGTAAAAAGCCAATTTTACATTTGCTCTGTACATTGTTTTCACTGAGAAAATGCATGAGTCTGCTGTTCATGACAATGCAGAGGATTTTTTCAAGCTTCCTGCATATCCCACAGTAGTTATTGGGGTCAAATTTGTCTCGACTTTTGTGGATTGGGGTGATCAGTCCTTGGTTCCAAATATTGGGGAATATGCCAGCACTAAGGATGATGTTGAGGAGTTTAAGTATAGCCAATTGGAATTTTTTGTCTATATATTTTATCATTTCATTGAGGATACCATCAACACCACAGGCCTTTTTGGGTTGGAGGGTTTTTATTTTGTCCTGTACTTCATTCGAGGTAATTGGATAATCCAGTGGGTTCTGGTAGTCTTTAATAGTTGATTCTAAGATTTGTATTTGATCATGTATATGTCTCTCTCTTTCTCTCTCTTGCTCGGCCCTCTCTGTATCTTGGCTCTCGCTATCATCTCTACTGAAGATCACATCCCAAAATTCACTGGGGTGATCACTAGAGCATGAAATTTCACTTTAGTTATCCTATCTGCTCTCTTTCTCCTTCTCTTTCTTGTCGCCCCATAATACTGCGGTGCCATGTCTTGCGCCCAAAGCAGCCACCGATACAACCCTACTGCACCATGGGAGAAACAATCTCTCTGCCTCTGCCAAAACTCGTTATGCTAAATTGGCTTCTGAGTGCTTAAAGCAGGAAATAGTCTACAACTGTAGCAGTGAGAGCAGGAGAGCAGGGGAGACTAGGGTTGCATACCACAACCAAATGCCAGACTTCTCCTTGACCTGTATTATGTCAGTATTCTGGGTTTCCTCCCAGATCCCATCTGGGATGGATGTTCCTAGATTAAGTTTGGGGAGATGAGTGCGTTTGAGGGGCTTGTGTGGGGTAGGGGATGGGAGTATGGAGAGAGGGGGACATTTGGGGTGAAGGGGTGCACTGAGAAGAGAAAGTATGTGAGAAAGAACATTTGACAGCCTTGAGGGGGGTGAGAGGCGATGGATGGATCCCAAGAGGGGAGAGAGAGGTGGTTTGCGAGACGGAAAGAGATAGTAGAGGATACTAAAGAATGATGGCAGAGGGGAGAGGATTAGTTGGGGCTGCACTGAGACAGGACAGAGGAGAGAGGACTGGGAGATCGAGAGTTTGGTGAAAAAGGACAAGAGTGAGCAACCAACAGCGTGGTGGAGTGTGGTCTCTATCTTATTTCCACTGCTGGTGACGGACAGTGGGTGAGATGGGATAATTCCCATCTCATCCATTAATGTATGATTAATAGATAAGCAGCAGATATGAATCAATGCATCAGCAGCCTCCACTAAATCAGGACAGGAGTGGAGTGTTATCTTTCTGCTGACAGACCCCTGATAGCCTGTGGGGAATCACTGTGAATGTCAAAGGGAGCGCCACTAGTCTCTCTTCTTACTCTGTCTTCTCTCTCCATCTCTTTCTTTTTCTCTACCTATCAATCTCAGAAAAGCAAGTACCTCAGTTTATTGGGGGGTCTACTTTCTTCATTCAGGCATCCTAGGACAGCTCCATATTAATTGAAAGTCATCTTTTGCCGTGCTAGAGTGGGCATCCAGCCAGGACAGATTGTGCCGGCTCAGTGGTCCTGGTCTCCAGTGCGTCTCCTCGCTCTATGTAGCATTTTACTTCAGTCATCTATTAAAGCCACATCCACACCTGACGTAATTTGACTTCTTATCATTCAATCATTTAATTGGGTCCACTCTACACTCACCCATTACTAAGCACACACCTTCTTCACCAATCCCATCAACGATGGGGCTAAATGGTCATCTAGTCCTCCGTCCCTCTGCAACCATCCATATCCCTTAGCCTCCGATCCTTGAGCCATTGTAAGGGTGTTTGTCTGCTGTCTTGGCCTTATTGAAAGGTAACACCCACCATACCTCATTCATCAAAATCTTTTTTGAAAAACAATTATATTTGTCACATGCTGACTACCGTGAAATCCTTACTTACGAGCCTTTTCCCCAAAAATGCAGTGTTAAAAAGGATGAATAATTGGCCAAATATAACACAATAAAATAACAAAGAGGCTATGTACCAGGAGTACCGTTACAGAATCAATGTGCAGGGGTACGATGGCGCTGACAGACATGGCAGTTCTGCTTGTAGCTTGTAAGCAAACTTTTGACTAACAGAGCTGTCACGCCCTGACCTTAGAGATCTTTATTATTCTCTGGTTAGGTCAGGGTGAGACATGGGTGGGAAAATCTATGTTTTCTATTTCTTTGTGTTTTTGGCTGAGTATGGTTCCCAATCAGAGGCAGCTGTCTATCGTTGTCTCTGATTGGGGATCATATATAAGTTGTCATTTTCCTTTTGGGTTTTGTGGGATCTTGTTTTCTGTATAGTTTATTTTGCCTTACAGAACTGTGCACATTCGTTTTCACCCTTTGTCATTTTGTTTGAGTGTTTTTTAGAACATTAAATCGTGGACACTTTCCAATCTGCGCTTTGGTCTCATTCCGACTACATCTGTTACAGAAGATCCCACCAAAAACGGACCAAGCAGCGTGGCCAGGATGAGTGGACATGGGAGGAGCTCATGAATGGAGAAGGACCATGGACGTGGGTAGGAGAGTATCGCCGTTCAAGGGAGCAGATGGAGGCAGCGAAAGCAGTGAGTGCTATGGGGTGATAGTCATTTAATGGAGTTACCTTTGCTTTCTTGGGGACAGGAACAATGGTGGACATTTTGAAGCAAATGGGGACAGCAGACTGGAATAGGTAGAAATTTAATATGTTCGTATACACTTCAGTCAGCTGGTCCGTCTGGACCGGCAGCTTTGCAAGGGTTAAATCACTTAAATGTCCTATGGCCACGGAGAACGAGAGCCCACAGTCCTGCATTGGTGGCACTGTTTTATCCTCAAAGCCGGTGAAGAAGATGTTTAGCTCCCTTTGTAATCCATGATTGTCTGTAAACCCTGCCACATACGTCTTGTGTCTGAGCCGTTGAAATGCGACTCCACAATTGTCTCTGTACGTTTTGCCTGTACTGGCGTTTTGCCTCTTTTGTTAACAAAAGGCTAAGCTGTGTTCCAATATATTTCACTTGTGATTTTCATGAATAGGAATATTTTCTAGGAAGATTTATGTCCGTTGCATTATGCTAATTAGTGTCAGGTGATGACAATGGTCCCGTTCACGGGATGGGTTGTCACTACAGGTTAATCACCCTGTCATCTCAGATTTTCAAAATATGCTTTACAGCCAAAGCTAGACAAGCATTTGTGTAAGTTTATCATAGCCTAGCATAGCATTATGCCTTGCTAGCAGCAGGCAACCTTGTCACGGAAATCAGAAAAGCAATCAAATTAAATTGTTTACCTTTGATGAACTTCGGATGTTTTCACTCACAGACTCCCAGGTAGACAGCCAAAGTTAATTTTTTTTCCAAAATATTATTTTTGTAGGCGAAATAGCTCCATTTGTTCTTCACGTTTGGCTGAGAAATCGCCCGGATATTGCAGTCACGACAACACCGAAAAATATTCCAAATTAGCTCCATAATATCGACAGAAACATGGCAAACGTTATTTAGAATCAAGCCTCAAGGAGTTTTTCAAATATCTATTCAATAATATATCATCCGGGACAATTGGTTTCTCAGTAGAAGCGATTGGAATAATGGCTACCTCTGTACTTTACGCAAGATTTTCTCCGGGAGTATCATGTGACCACTTGCGCAATGTAGCCCCCTACGGGTATTCTTCAACATAAATGCGTAAAACTACATCACAATGCTGTAGACACCTTGGGGAATACGTAGAAAGCGTAAGCTGGTTGATGGCACATTCACAGCTCAATAGGGACTCATTGGAACGCAGCGCTTTCAAAATATGGGGCTCTTCCGGATTGGATTTTTCTCAGGCTTTCGCCTGGAACATCAGTTCTGTTATACTCACAGACAATATCTTTACAGTTTTGGAAATGTTAGAGTGTTTTCTATCCAAAGCTGTCAATTATATGCATATTCTAGCATCCTGTACTGACAAAATATCCCGTTTAAAACGAGAACTTCTTTTTTCAAAAAATGAAAATACTGCCCCTAGAGTCGCAACAGGTTTTAAGCAGGGGACACGTCTGGCACTGCAGGATTTGAGTCCCTGGCGGCGTAGTAGTGTGTTACTGATGGTAGGCTTTGTTACTTTGGTCCTAGCTCTCTGCATGTCATTCACTAGATCCCCCCCGTGTGGTTCTGGGATTTTCTTCTTGTTATCATTTTGACCCCACAGGGTGAGAACTTGCGTGGAGCCCCAGATCGAGGGAGATTATCAGTGGTCTTGTATATCTTCCATTTCCTAATAATTGCTCCCATCGTTGATTTCTTCAAACCAAGCTGCTTACCTATTGCAGAAACCAGCCTGGTGCAGGTCTACAATTTTGTTTCTGGTGTCCTTTGACAGCTCTTTGGTCTTGGCCATAGTGGAGTTTGGAGTGTGACTGTTTGAGGTTGTGGACAGGTGTCTTTTATACTGATAACAAGTTCAAACAGGTGCTATTAACCTCTCTGCGCACGGAACCCGCTAGCGGGCTGAAATTCCACAACATACGGTAATCGCTACATAAATAGTCATATTAAACATTCATGAAAATACAAGTGTCTCACATGTATCGAAAGCCTAGAATCTTGCTAATCCAACTGCGTTGTCAGATTTGAAAAAGTATTTACTAAGAAAGAATATGATGCGATTATCTGAGCATAGAGCCCCATGAAAACAAACAATTTTAACCAGCACAGGCGTAACATAATCACAAACTAGATTAAAATAAATCGTTTACCTTTGACTATCTTCGTCTGTTTCCAATTCCAATGCTCATTGTTACACAATGAATGATCTTTTGTTTGATAAAATCCGTTTTTATAGCCTAACACGAAACATTTTGTGAACCACTTGTGTCGTGAATTCCGTCTCATTCCATTTTCGGTGACACATTCCAGGTAAATAACCCACACAGAACGTAACTTTTCCAGTCATGTTTGGTTTCACTGCAATCAACTGGTTTGTTTGTAACACAATCAAACGTGATGGGCCATTTCCCGGGACGTATTGACTGAAAAAAAACGATTTGAAGACAAGTCATGACATCATTCTGCACCATTGATTTGCCCGCTGTTTCGTTGATTGACTGTCTTTTAACCCAATGACCACTGATCATCTTGAAATCTAGCTGGGTAGATAGCCAATGAGCTGAGCTAAATGGCAATATGCCATGTTTATGTGTTGCAAGACCAACCCATGTAGTAAGCTTCAGCGTAAAGTGAGTCATTCGCTATTGAAGTTTCATACCGGAAGGAGCTACGCATATTACGCACTGCATTGTTTGGTGAATGTGCAGATTCAGCTGTTTATATATCAATCATTATGGCGACTAAGTCAGGGAAAGCTAAATCTAAGTCTAGATATACATATGTACACACAATTTTTGAATAAATTGATTGGGAAGGTGAGACAGAGATTGTTGCAGGACGCTATATTTAGCGATTGTGGAGGAATATTTTTTGAACGGGAGAGGACATCATTTGGACGGGTAAGTTCTTATCATGCTAATGCCCTTGTTTTTTTTAAAATTTAGAAGCAATATATAAACATGTCATATCATGAAATGTGAGATGCGTGTGTCTGCCGCTCCACCCCAACCCACATGAAATAGCCTATTTGAGGCTGTTGAGGAGAGGGCAGGACCACGTCAATGGCCAAAGTGAAATGGAGACAGTAGATACAGCTGGTCTGTCATAATATAATAGAGACAGTAGATCTAGCTGAAATGTCATAATATAAAAGAGACGGTAGATCTAGCAGGTAATAATGATATAATAATATATTCAACCTTCAACTCTCTATATATCTGTTTATTATACCTGTTGATACAGGGCTCATATATGAAACTCTTCTAACTGATCATTTTCTTTCACACTTTTCACATTTTCTTGACACTGATTCCGGGTGGGAGTCTTATCCGGTGTCCTGTGTGAATTTAAGTATGCTCTCTCTAATTCTCTCTCTCTTTCTCTCTCTCTGAGGACCTGAGCCCTAGGAATACGCATCAGGACTACCTGGCATGATGACTCCTTGCTGTCCGCTGTTCCTGTTCTGACTTTGGCTATGGAACCCTAAACTGTTGCACCCTCTACAACCACTGTGATCTCCACCCGGCACAGCCAGAAGACGACTGGCCACCACTCATTGCCTGGTTCCTCTCTAGGTTTCTTCCTAGGTTTTTGCCTTTCTAGGGAGTTTTTCCTAGCCACCGTGCTTCTACACCTGCATTGCTTGCTGTTTGGGGTTTTAGGCTGGGACTATATAAATAGATTTGATTTGATAGAGGACTGAGGGTCTTCCAAATATTGAAAGTGTGTAAAGTGGGAGAACTTGCACAATTGGTGGCTGACTAAATACTTTTTTGCCCCACTGTACATAGAGATGGAATCACTGGCCACTTTAATAATGGAACACTAGTCACTTTAATCATGTTTGCATACTGCTTTACTCATGTCATATGTACTGTATATGCTATAATCTATTGGACTGTATTTTAGTCCATGCCACTCCGCCATTGTTCGTCCTTATATTTCTATATTTCTTAATTATATTCTTTTACTTTTGGATTTGTGTGTATCGTTGTAAATTGTTAGATACTACTGCACTGTTGGAGCTAGGAACACACGCATTTCACTACACCTGCAATAACATCTGCTAAATATGTGTATTTGAAATGAGGTAATAGCAGCCGTTCTTCATCACTCAATAGCTAAGGTGTCTATACTCACTTCTCTCGGACCCTCTCCTTTACCACACACGCGCACGCGCACACACAGTCTTTTTTCTCTCTGTCTCATGGGGCATAGCAGGGGGAGGGTGGTATTGATTGCGGAGTGGTCAATCGATACACCTCTATTATACATCACTCCCTCTTTCTCCCTTCTCTCTCTTTCATCCTCCCATCCCCCACCCCTCTCTGGACCTCTCATCCCTCACTTCAGCCAAGCTGTGAGGTAGTGTGAGAGGCCCCCTGTGTGTTCTCAAAGAGCTGCCCATCCATCAGTCCTGTGACACCTGAGACATCCAACCCGGCACCAGGCACAGACAGACAGACAGCAACACCGCACACAAATACAGCCATCGTCTGTCCATCCATCCACACAGTAACATTTATGAGCAACGAATCTCAGTTACCCAGGAGAAATGTATCTCGTGAAAGTTTGTAATTTCCTGTTTTACTTTTGGGGAATGCCGTTAACAATTATGATTACCTTTGTGCATTGATGACAGCTTTGCACACTCTTGGCATTCTCACAAACAGCATCACATGGAATGCACAATTTTTTATCAACATGTTTGGTGCAGTATTTTTCAAAAAACGTATGCATGAAAACGATTAGTCTCTCGTTCAATAACATCAAACACTTAATTGAAGAATCCCAACTTCGGCTATGGATGCTTTGGCTACCGACTTCAGCTTACTACTTGAGCAATGTAGTTAACGCCCAACAACTGCTGATAATGTTGATAAAGGCATGTACCTGTCTGATTCAGAGGGGTTGGGTTACATGCAACTGACTAGATATCCCCTTTTCTAAAATGAACAAAGATGTTATCATAATACATGCACAAACTATTTTGGATGGGAAGAATGCGGACGCCTTTACACACCAACACCTCAGTATACAGTTTTCTGCACGGAATCTATGCACACACACTGGACTCTAAAACACACATACAGTGCATTCATAAAGTATTCATTTTCAGCCTTGTTCTAAAATGTAAAAAATCCTCATCAATCTACACACAGTACCACATCATTTTTGCAAATGTATTAAATATAGAAAACCGAAATACCTTATTTACATAAGTATTCAGAATCTTTACTATGTACTTTGTTGACGCACAATTGGCAGCAATTACAGCCTCGAGTCTTCTTGGGTATGACAATACAAGCTTGGCACACCTGTATTTGGGGAGTTTCTCTGCAGATCCTCTCAAGCTCTGTCAGGTTGGATGGGTGCTTTGCGGCACAGCTATTTTCAGCTAAGTCTGGGCCACAAAAAGACATTCAGAGACTTGTCCCGAAGCCACTCAATGGCTGTGTTCTTAGGGTTGTTGTCCTGTTAGAAGGTGAACCTTCACCCTAATCTGAGGTCCTGAGCACTCTGGAGCATGTTTTCATCAAGGATCTCTCTATACTTTGCTCCGTTCATCTTTCCCTCAATCCTGATTAGTCTCCCAGTCCCTGCCGCTTAAAAACAGCCACATGGTATGAAGCTGCCAAATCCATGCTTCGCCGTAGGGAGAGTGCCAGGTTTCCTCCAAACATGACGCTTGGCATTCAGGCCAAAGAGTTCTTGGTTTCATCAGATCAGAGAATCTTGTTTCTCATGGTCTGAGAGTCCTTTAGGTGCCTTTTAGCAAACTCCAAGCGGACTGTCATGTGCCTTTTACTGAGGAGTAGTTTCTGTCTGTCCATTCTACCTTAAAGGCCTGATTGGTGGAGAGCTACAGAGATGGTTGTCCTTCTGGAAGGTTCGCTCATCCCCACAGAGGAACTCTGGAGCTCTGTCATAGTGACCATCGGGTTCTTGGTCACCTCCCTGACCAAGGCCCTTCACCCCCGATTGCTCAGTTTGGCCGGGCGGACAGCTCTAGGAAGAGTCTTAGTAGTTCCAAACCTCTTCCATTTAAGAATGACGGAGGCTACTGTGTTCTGGGGGCCTTCAATGCTGCAAACATTTTTTGGTACCTTTCCCCAGATCTCTACCATGACACAATCCTCGGAGCTCTACGGACAATTCCTTCGACCTTTGCTTGTTTTTTTCTCTGACATGCACTGTCAACTGTGGGACCTTATATAGACAGGTGTGCCACTTTCCAAATCATGTCCAATCAATTGAATTTACCACTGGTGGACTCCAATCAAGTTGTAGAAACATCTCAAGGATGATCAATGGAAACAGGATGCACCTGAGCTCAATTTCGAGTCTCATAGCAAAGGGTCTGAATACTTATGTAAATAAGGTATTTATCTTTTTTATATATTATACATTTGCAAAAATGTCTTAACCTGTTTTGGCCTAGTCATTATTGTGTGTAGATTGATGAGGGAAAAATATAATTTTATCAATTTTAGTATAACACTGTAACGTAACAAAATGTGGAAAAGGGGATGGGGTCTGAATACTTTCCGAATGCACTGTATATACACTGATGACCCAACACACACACACACTGAATACACCCACACAGACATAAGATGCGTACATGTGCATACTGATGCCACACACACACTCAAAAACACACACACGGTATACTATAAATACACGGTATAGTATTCTATCCTTGTGGGGACTTAAAATGTATTTCCTTTCAAAATCCAATTTTCCATAAACCCTAAACCTAGCCCTAACGCTAACCCTTACCATAACCCTAAACCTAACCATAGCTCCTAACCCTGAACCCAAACACTAACCCCTTACCCTAATTGTAACCCTATCCCTAACCTAACCCCTAAGCTTAAATAGCATTTGTCCTCATGGGGACCTGGGAAATGATCCTTGTTTTACTATCCTTGTGGGGACTTTTGGGGATTTTTAGGTCCCCACAAGGATAGAAGAACCCCCCCCCCCCCCACATATATACTTTCACACTCACCACATACAGTATACTGCTGCTACTGTCTTATCTATCCTGTTGCCTAGTCACTTTACCCCTACCTATATGTCCATAGCTACCTTGATTACCTCATGCCCCTGCACATCAACTCAGTAATCTGTTTAAATGTTGGAATTCAAACGATTGTGTTTACGGTACAAAACATGACATTCTCTGGTAAACATTGTTCATTCACTGGAATGATCAGCAACCCGTGTCCTGTTTGTTTGAGGATCATGCTGAGTTGAATGGCTTCCAGAGGGCAGAGGGGGCATGTTAGCAGAGAAGCTGGAGAAGATTCAAACTGCTCAGACGGAGATCATTAGCTGAGAGAGAGAGACAGAGACAGACAGAGAGAGAGAGAGACAGAGAGAGAGAGAGAGAGAGGTAGAGAGAGAGAGGTAGACGTAGGAGAGGTAGAGAGAGGTAGAGAGAGAGAGGTAGGAGAGCGAGAGAGAATAAGAGAGAGAGGTAGATAAGAGCGAGAGGTAGGAGAGAGAGAGAGAGACAGAGACAGAGACAGAGACAGAGAGAGAGAGAGAGAGAGGTAGAGAGAGAGGTAGACGTAGGAGAGACAGAGAGAGGTAGAGAGAGAGAGGTAGGAGAGCGAGAGAGAAGTAGATAAGAGCGAGAGGTAGGAGAGAGAGAGAGAGAGAGAGCGCGATTAGCAGGCTGGTACTGCTCTAAGTGTGTTGTGACGGTTTTCTAAACCTTACGGTCAGTTAGGAAACGTATCAAAGCCTAGGAACCAATTTATATTTAAATAGAAGCGTGACCCATATTCCCACTACACACTATTAACATATTAAGAAGACGATTGGACATCTACAAACTGTTATAAAAAGAGAGGAAGCTAAATTAAAACTTCTAATTTGATCAATCATATTAAAGTAAGTGGACTAATTTAAAACAGTTTGTAGAGGGAAGCTAAATGAATACCTCTAATTTGATAAATCATATTAAAGTAAGTGGACGATTTAAAATCTCCTATTTACAGTTTTGTACAAGTAAAAGTGACAAATTACAGACCAATCTCTTCATTTTATTCCCAGGCTCTCCAACTTTATGTTATATAATTGTGCACATATTGATGTCAGACATGCACCTACCCCAATGAGCTGTTGCTGATGACTGGGATGAATGCAGGAGCAGATATCAGGAGCAGGATCAAGACACCCTCTTTTTGACTGATGGCTGACATAAGGGCATGTACGTGATAGGCCAATCTGGCTTATATGATTATGATGGTCATAATGCTCCTTGACAGTGTCATAAAGTGTATTTTCTAGAAGTTATTTAAACATATTTGTGTGTGCATTTTCACACGTGCACACATGCATTTGCTTGTGTAGGGTCGCACGTTTTCTATCACTCCTTTTTGGGGGTCAGGGGTCAAAAAGTTTGAAAACCTCTGCCATACTGTACATGATAGTGGCTACAAATGGATTTGTGTTTCAGGTGCTTTCGGAAGATGGGCAGGGACTGCTGTCCTAGCTTCAGTGGGAAGCTGGTTCCATCATTGGGGTGCCAGGACAGAGATGAGCTTGGACTGGGTTGAGCAGGAGCTGCCATCCCGTAGGGGTGGGAGAGCCAAGAGACAGACAGGAGGTGGCAGAATGGAAAGCTAAGGTTGGGGTGTAGGGTTTGAGCATAACCTGGTTTGGCGGGGCAGTTCCTCTTGTTGTTCCGGCAGTCAAACACCATGGTCTTGTGGGGAATGTGAGCTTCGACTAGAAGCCAGTGTAGTGTGCGGAGGAGCGGGTTGACATGGGAGTACTTGGGAAGTTTGACGGGCTGCAGCATTCTGGATACGTTGTAGGGCTTTGATGGCACAAGCGGGGAGCCCAGTTAACAGGGAGTTACACTAGCATAGATGGGAAATGACCAGTACCTGGATTAGGACCTGCACCGGTTCCTGTGTGAGGTAGGGTCGTACTCTACGGATGTTGTAGAGCCTGAACCTGCAGGAACGAATCAATGCTGTGATGTTTGCAGAGAACGACAGGGTGTTGTTCAGGGTTACGCCAAACAACAACAACAAACAAAAGGCCAGCTATAAAATAAAACAATTTATGTCACAACAGGTGTAAATATATGGGTCATGACAGTGTTATGGCAGCTGTTATGACATATGACATATGGTTATGACCGTAAGTAAAGTGTTACAGAATACTGAGTGTAACAGTGAAAATACAATACATTGAACAGACCAGATGTACAGTAATTGACATTCATTCATTATTATCTAGTTAAATGGGAGAAATAGACACAGTGATCAATCAATATGGAACAGATTAACAAATAAATTACAAATTACCGACAAACGCATCCACCAATCTATCTCCATGTACTCTATGAGGAAAATATAATGACAACACTATATAGGCAATAGAGCAGAAATAACAATAGTGGCAGTACCTTAACAATTTTCCCACCATTCCATCCAAACCATGCTTTCAATCTCTCATTACACATTTTAATTTCACACTGAAGCTTGAGGATGTATTGGAGGCAGGATACTCAATAACCTCAACAATTGCAATATCAGTATTCTTATTATTTTGGTTTGATGCTCACCAACACATAATTTTCCACCAGGCGATTCAATGAAACTAATTCATAGTGTATCTATCTATTCTATTTTCCTCTTCTGTTGTTGTGGACTTAAATGTGCCACTAGCCACACTGCTGTAATTTATGACTCTGTTCCCACCCAACTAAGTCTGTTAATTGCAAAATACATTATTACCTCCATCTTGACTATTGACTTGTCTTGAATGGGCGACACTGAGATCACTATCAGTCAAATGGAAAATCCAATTGGTTCAGAGAAAGTCTGTAACATGCAGACCACCTATGAGTAGCTTGCCAAACAATTCTGAAAGTACATGCAATTTTCATGTTCCACCGCAAATGGTCATAAACAAATCTCACAAGTATCAGACACCGCAAGCTTTCAGCTACTATCTAGCCAATGCAACATTGACATTATCCCACCCCTGGTTAGCCCCTATTGGCTTAAAAACATTGGTTGGAGCGAAAACCTTCAGGACGGTAAATCTCCAGGAACAGGGTTGGAGAGCCCTGCTGTAGAGCATCTACAGATGGACTATCCAGATAAAGTGTTAGCAGAAAGGGTTGTTTTAACATGTTTGCCAGTTGCTCATTAAAACCACCTAGAATAAAGGCCTCTCGAGTGGCGCAGCGGTCTAAGGCACTCACTATGGACCTGGATCCCAGGCTGTGTCGCAGCCAGCCGCGACTGGGAGACCCATAAGGCAGTGCACAAATGGCCCAGCATCGTCTGGGTTAGGGGAGGGTTTGGCCGGCCAGGATGCCCTTGTCCCATTGCGTTCGAGCGACTCCTTGTGGTGGGCCAGGAGCATGCACGCTGACTTCGGTTGCCAACTGTACGGTGTTGCCTCCAACATATTGGTGCGGCTGGCTTCCGGGGTTAAGCAAGCAGTGCGTCAAGAAGCAGTGTGGCTTGGCGGCATTGTGTTTCGGAAGACGAAAGGCTATTGGCATTTGCCTCCCCGAGTACGTATGGGAGTTGCAGCGATGGGACAAGACTGTAACTACCAATTGGGGAGAAAAATTGGTAAAATGTACCAAAAAAATGGAATATAACATAGTATCAAAATCCATCTGTTTAAGTTAGCGACCTGTTTATTTTTTACATGGGCTGCGTTTCAATCCACGGCATCCGTCAATGGCTATGAAAAGCCAACTGACATTTACTGAGGTGCTGACCTGTTGCACCCTCTACAACCACTGTGATTATTATTATTATTTGACCCTGCTGGTCATCTATGAACGGTTGAACATCTTGGCCATTTACTGTTAATAATCTCCACCCGGCATTGCCAGAAGAGGACTGGCCACCCGTCAGAGCCTGGTTCCTCTCTAGGTTTCTTCCCATGTTCTTTCCTTTCTAGGGAGTTTTTCCTAGCCAATCTGCTTCTACATCTGCATTGCTTGCTGTTTCGGGTTTTAGGCTGGGTTTCTGTATAGCACTTTGTGACATCAGCTGATGTAAAAAGGGCTTCATAAATAAATGTGATTGATTGATTAAATGGCAGGCTTCCGCATCTGCAGTGGAAGGTGTCCATGAGCTACAGCGGTCTGTGCCATACATAAGACATCCCGAAAATCTGTCTTGTCAGGAAAACGTCTGTGGTGTCCAAGCGATTTGGCCTAAAAACTAATTTGACCACTCTATGGAAACATGAGACTCTCACGAACATGAACGTTTTCTCCCTTTTGAACAGTTTGGGATACACATTAAAATGACCCCTTTATGGAAAGGTGAGACTCTAACGAACACGTACATGTTGGCTGTCTGATGACTTGTCTGAAGGTTAAAAAGATGAATGGAAGTATATATGGAAGTAGTTTACTGCACAATAAAAGGGGTTAAATATGGGTAAAACAAATATTTATATTCAAATATTGATCTCAGATTTTCACAATTCCTGACATTTTAATCCTAGTAAAAATTCCCTGTCTTAGGTTAGTTAGGATCACCACTTCATTTTAAAAATGTGAAATGTCAGAATAATAGTAGAGAGAATGTTTTATTTCATCACTTTCACAGTGGGGCAGAGGTTTACATACACTCAATTAGTACTTGGTAGCATTGCCTTTACATTTTTTAACTTGGGTCAAACGTTTCAGCTAGCCTTCCACAAGCTTCCCACATTAAAGTTGGGTGAATTTTGGCCCATTCCTCCTGACAGAGCTGGTGTAATTGAGTCAGTTTTGTAGGCCTCCTTGCTCAAACACACTTTTTCAGTTCTGCACACGAATGTTCTATACGATTGAGGTCAGGGCTTGTGATGGCCACTCCAATACCTTGACTTTGTTGTCCTTCAGCCATTTTGCCAGAACTTTGGAAGTATGCTTGGGGTCATTGTCCTTTTGGAAGACCCATTTGCGACCAAGCTTTAACTTCCAGACCATTGTCTTGAGATGATGCTTCAATATATCCACCTAATTTACCTCCCTCATGATGCCATTTATTTTGTGAAGTGCACCTGTCCCTCCTGCCTTGCAGGTTATGTCAATATAGGACTCGTTTTTACTGTGGATATAGATACATTTGTACCTGATTCCTCCAGCTTCTTCACAAGGTCCATTGCTGTTGTTCTGGGGTTGATTTGCACACACTGTACATAGACTTTTTCTATTGTGTTTCTGACTATGTTTGTTTATTCCATGTGTAATCTGTGTTGTTGTTTGTGTCGCACTGCTTTGTTTTATCTTGGCCAGGTCGTAGTTGTAAATGAGAACTTGTTCTCAACTAGCCTAACTGGTTAAATAAAGGTGCATTTTTTTCCTTCACTTTTCGCACCAAAGTACATTCATCTCTAGGAGACAGAACGCGTCTCTTTCCTGAGTAGTATGATGGCTGCATGGTCCCATGGTGTTTATACTTGCATACTATTGTTTGTACAGATGAACATGAAACCTTCAGGTGTTAGGTAATTGCTCCCCTGGATTGAACCAGACTTGTGAAGGTCAACAATTTCTTTTCTGAGCTCTTGGCGGATTTCTTTACATTTTCCCATGATGTCAAGCTAAGAGGCACTGAGTTTGAAGGTAGGCCTTGAAATACATCCACAGGTACACCTCCAAATGACTCAAATTATGTCAATTAGCCATGACATAATTTTCTAGAATTTTCCAAGCTGTTTAAAGGCACAGTCAACTTAGTGGATGTAAACTTCTGACCCACTGGAATTGTGATACAGTGAATTATGAAAGTGAAAGTGAAATAATAATCTGTCTGTAAACAAAAATTACTTGTGTCATGCACAAAGTAGATGTCCTAACCGACTTGCCAAAACTATAGTTTTTTAAACAAGAAATTTGTGGATTGGATGAAAAATAAGTTTTAATCACTCCAAACTAAGTGTATGTAAACTTACGACTTCAACTGTATTTCTCTCAGATATAGAACAGACGCTTTAATTCATGGATCAGTGGGACGCTGGCAAAAACTTCCGGTGAAATTGCAGACCGCCAAATTTAAATTAAATTACTATAAATATTAAACTTTCATGAAATCACAAGTGCAATACATCAAAATACATCTTAACTTGTTGTTAATCCATGTCAGATTTCTAAAAGACTTTATGGCGAAATCAAGCCATGCGATTATCTGAGGACAGTGCGCAGCACACGAATGCATAACAAATCATTTTCAACCAGGGAGTTGCGACACGAAAGTCAGAAATAGCGATATAATATTTGTCTTACCTTTTGAAGATCTTCTTCTTTTGGCACTCCAAAAGGTCCCGGTTACATTACAAATGGTCCTTTTTTTCGATAATGTCCTTCTTTATATCCATAAAAACTCAGTTTAGCTGGGGCGCTTCAGTAAATAACCCATTCGGCTTCCCTCCTTCAAAATGCATACAAAATGAATCCCAAACCTTACCTACAAACTTATCCAAACAAGTCAATCAACATTTATAATCAAACCTTAGGTACCCTAATACGCAAATAAATAATACAATTTAAGACAGAGAATTGTTATTGTCTTTACCTGAGAAAAATACCAAAGAACGCCCTCTCATTCACGCGCTTGGAAACACTTCAGCCAAAATGGGAGCCACCTAGAAAAATTACAATTTCTGGCTCATTTTCTCCAAAAACTATCCTGAAACTCTTTCTAAAGACTGTTGACATCTAGTGGAAGTGTGTCCTAGGAACTGCAATCGGGCACGATTTCAACCCTATTATAAAAGTGCCAGCCATTGAAATCAGTGGTAGTTTTGGAGGGGGGATGGTTTGTCCTCGGGGTTTCACCTGCCATTTCAGTTCTGTTTTACTCACAGACATAATTTTAACAGTTGTAGAAACTTTAGAGCGTTTTCTATCCAGATCTACCAATCGAATGTATATCCTAGCTTCTGGGCCTGAGTAGCAGGCAGTTTACTTTCCCAAAGAAGTTAAAACAAATGTATATCCTAGCTTCTGGGCCTGAGTAGCAGGCAGTTTACTTTCCCAAAGAAGTTAAAACAAATGTATATCCTAGCTTCTGGGCCTGAGTAGCAGGCAGTTTACTTTCCCAAAGAAGTTAAAACAAATGTATTTTTGATTTATATTTTGACTATGTGTTTTTTCCATGTATGAATCTGTTATTAAGTGCGTTTGTAAGGTAACGTCACTGCACCATCCAAAACTAACCCAATAGGGATTTCACTCCTCCCACCACTTAACTTTCTATCATCTAGGCTACTTATACTGTACATACAGTAACTCCCCTACAATGCCAGCCAAAGCCAACCTAGACAATCCTGTCCAAAGTTAACCCATCCCCTGTGGGCAGTAGAACTAAAGGCATTATCCTTTCGATGGTTTTCTCAACTTTTTGGGAGAGAAATAAGATTAAGTCTGGCAGAGACACCACATCCTTTGACATCATGTAATCCATGATACTGGCATAGATAGAGTACCATCCCACGGCACTAACATAACTCCATTACATTAGCCTGTCATTTCCTATGCTTAGCTGTGACTTTTCTCCAGACACTACTTCCAAAGGCGTGGAGGTGGATGTCTTCATTTGGACAGTTACTACGCCAGCGGAGCTCTGACACAAAGCAGAGACACCATGTCAAGAAGCCATCATCCCCATGGCGTTATTTGATTATCATTATCTTGACAGAGGCACAGAGAGAGAGAGAGAAAGGCAGAGAGGGAAGAGAGAGAAAGTGAAGGCTTGAGAGAGAAGGCGCTTGACTGGAGGGAGAGAGCGAGACAAAGTAAGAATGATGATGGAAATAGGAGCAGAAAAAAAGGAGCAGAAAAAGAGGAGGGAATGAAAGAGAGAGAGAGATAATGAAAAGCAAGCAGAGGATATGTAGTGAGTAATAACAATTGCTGTATCCAACTCCCTCAGTGTTCACCCACCCAATTTATTTTCTTTATAGAATACACATTGTTTCTAGACTGCTACTCTGATCTCCATCTAAATCCACTTGACCTAAACGTTACCTTCATACAATATTGCATCTAGAGAAAGCATGGTAAGTGTATGTTGACTGACACAGCAATAGTCCATGCCACGGTCTTTTTGTAAGGTGAAAATACTGTAGCTAGACTCAACTCAGGTTTAAGCCCAATTCACAAAGAAATGCTGTCAGTGGCACCTGTCACGTCCTGACCTTAGTTCCTTTTTTATGTCTCTATTTTAGTTTGGTCAGGGCGTGAGTTGGGGTGGGCATTCTATGTGTTGATCTATGTTTTTGTATTTCTGTGTTTGGCCTGGTATGGTTCCCAATCAGAGGCAGCTGTTTTTACTGTCTCTGATTGAGAACCATACTTAGGCAGCCTGTTTTCCCACTATGATTTGTGGGTAGTTCTTTTCTGTCTCTGTGTCTGCACCAGACAGAACTGTTTCGTTTTTGTTCGTTCTCTTGTTATTTGGTTTTGTGTTCAGTTTAAATAAATATGAATAAACCACGCTGCATATTGGTCCGATCCTTCCTACTCCTCCTCAGAAGAGGGGGAAAACGTTACAGCATCATAATTTACGAGAGAGAGTAGAGCGCTTCAACTCACATACACTTGCCAACTTCATTGTCAAGAGAATCCATAATAAACAGTTGTATTTGTTATGTTTGCTATTTAACCCTTGTGATTTATTGTTGTGTGTTCCTTTTGACTCACCTTATATGTCCTACGGGAGCCACAGTACCTGCCTGCTCTAAACAGTTGTTATGTTAGTTCACACCCCAGCAGTTTCTAAAGACCAGTTTATAAAGGATTTAGCGAGTCTTGTTCTTTCTACTATCAGTATTCTTTGTTCAAATCGGATTTCCTCGAGTTTCCTAGCTGTAGCCTGCTTAGGCTTACATACCTGTGATGGAGAGCAACACAATAATGATATTGATTTCAAATATGTATTATTGGCACTAGCAGTATTATTATTATCAACACTAAAAAGCCACTTTTAACTGTATATGTCACAATTTTAGACATAACAATGCACAAACAGTACATTTTTTGGGCAATTTATAGGCTAATTTTACCAGCACTACTTTGCGTAGCCACATAAGAAGCGAGAAAAATAGACTTACTTTATAATTTAACACGCTATGACCCCGTTGATGCCGTTGACTCTTGTGGGCCATCTGTTCTCTCTCATTCACTACCATGCATTCTAACTCCAGCATGTACGTGCTCATTCACGGTAGCATCTTTCATAAAAAGGCCTGTTTCAGGGATGATTTAACTAATCTCTTGTAGATTTAAGGCATCTCAGCTAGGTATAATATAGGAAGGTACATATGCTGAAGTCTTCGTTTCCTGAATCCCATCACAAGGTTTAGTTTGATGTTGGGGAGAGGAACCATGGGGTGGTTGTAAAACACTATCTTATCTTAGGTTATTTTAAAGGTTGCTAAACTGGTGCCTTTTACTGGGTTAGCATATCTATGGGATTTGGAAAAGAGATATTCAAGCTAATATGTGCTACATGCATTTGCCCATTTCTTTTTCAGCAAGAAAACAAATTGCTTTTCAAGGGGATGTGCAGGAAGGCACATACAGCATGTATGTATAGGTAAACAGACCTTTACGCTATAGCAATATCAGAGTTGTGGTCCATTCCACTTCAAATCCATCTACTCTCTTATGCATTGAAATTCAGGTTCAAGATTCGGATGGATAGAATGGATTTTCTAACTCTTAAAACTAAGTTTGAACTGAACTGGGACTGACACAAACATGGGCTGTGTCACATGTCCAGTGGTGGTCGAGGGTCATTGGGGCTGCAGGGTAGCCTAGTGGTAAGAGCATTGGACTAGGAATTTGAAGGTTGCAAGTTCAAACCCCCGAGCTGACAAGGTACAAATCTGTTGTTCTGCCCCTGAATAGGCAGTTAACCCACTGTTACTAGTCCGTCATTGAAAATATATATTTTTTTCTTAAATGACTTCCCTGGTAAAATAAATAAATTCATAGTCTCTCTCAAATGAGTCCATCTGTCCTTTACCTCAAGGTGGAGAAACCCTGGGGCACTAGTTCCTCTGTCTAGTGTCTGTGATCTCTTGCCCGTCTTCTTAATCAATTGCAAAGAAAAATATATTGCTTTTTCTTTGCAACTATGCCTAGAAGGACAGCATCCCGGAGTCGCCTCTTCACTGTTGACATTGAGACTGGTGTTTTGCAGGTACTATTTAATGAAGCTGCCAGTTAAGGACTTGTGAGGCGTCTGTTTCTCAAACTAGACACTCTAATGTACTTGTCCTCTTGCTCAGTTGTGCACCAGGGCCTCCCACTCCTCTTTCTATTCTGGATAGAGCCAGTTTGCGCTGTTCTGTGAAGGGAGTAGCACACAGCGTTGTACGAGACCTTCAGTTTCTTGGCAATTTTTCACATGGAATAGCCTTCATGTCTCAGAACAAGAATAGACTGACAAGTTTCAGAAGAAAGTTATATGTTTCTGGTTATTTTGAGCCTGTAATCGAACCCACAAATGCTGATGCTCCAAGATACTAAACTAGTCTAAAGAAGGCCAGTTTTATTGCTTCTTTAATCAGAACAACAGTTTTCAGCTGTGCTAACATAATTGAAAAAGCGTTTTCTAATGATCAATTCAACTTTTAAAATTATAAACTTGGATTAGCTAACAAAACATGCCATTGGAACACAGGAGTGATGGTTGGTGATAATGGGCCTCTGTTTGCATATGTAGATATTCCATTAAAAATCTGCCGTTTCCAGCTACAATAGTCGTTCACAACATGAACAATGTCTACACTGTATTTCTGATCAATTTGATGTTATTTCAACGGACAAAAAATATGATTTTCTTTAAAAAATAAGTGACCCAAAACTTTTGAACGGTAGTGTATGTTTCACAAATTTGGACAGTACAGTGAGTAGAGCAAGTAGAGTACAGTCCAATATTACAGAAAAGTATAGTCCAATACATACATATATATATATATATATATATATTACACACAGTACCAGTCAAAAGTCTGGACATAGCTACTCATTCAAGGGTTTTTCTATATATTTTTTTACTATTTTCTACATTGTAGAATAACAGTGAAGACATGAACGTTATGAAATAACACATATGTAGCAAAAAAAAGTGATAAACAAATCAAAATATATTTTATATTTGAGATTGTTCAACGTAGGCACCATTTGCCAGGATGACAGCTTTGCACACTCTTGGCATTTTCTCAACCAGCTTCATGAGGAATGTTTTTCCAACAGTCTTGGAGGAGTCTCCATATATTCTGAGCACTTGTTGGCTGCTTTTCCTTCACTCTGCAGTCTAACTCATCCCAAACCATCTCAACTGTGTTGAGGTCGGGTGATTGTGGAGGCCAGGTCATCTGATGCAGCACTCCATCACTTTCTTTCTTGGTCAAATAGCCATTACACAGCCTAGAGGTGTGGTTTGGGTCACAATTCGACCATGAAGGGCTGATTCACGCAGTCTCCTCTGAACAGTTGATGTTGAGATGTGTCTGTTACTTGAACTCGGTGATGCATTTATTTTGGCTGCAATTTCTAAGGCTGGTAATTCTAATAAACGTATCCTCTGCAGTAGAGGTAACTCTCGGGATATCTTCTGTATACCACCCCTACCTTGTCACAACACAACTGATTGGCTGACGATGGAAAGAAATTCCACCAATTAACTTTTAACAAGACACACATGTTAATTGAAATGAATTCCAGGTGAATAGCTCATGAAGCTGGTTGAGAGAATGCCAAGAGTGTGCAAAGCTGTTGTCAAGGCAAAGGGTGGCTAGTTTGGAAAAACTCAATTATAAAATATATTTTGATTTGCTTAACACTTTTTTTGGTTACGACATGATTCCATATGTGTTATTTCATAGTTTATGTCTTATTCTACAGTGTAGAAAATTGTCAAACTAAAGAAAATCCCTTGAATGAGTAGATGTGTCCAAACTTGTGACTGGTACTGTGTGCCAATTTGAAAAATGTTCCAAGTTAGTGATATCTACTCTCCGGGGAAGTGGGTATGTATTTGCGCTTTTTAATTGGTCACGGCACTTGATACCTTGTATTAGAACCAATACTGAAGTGTCTGCCAATTTACTGCTGGAGAATATGTGAGACCTAATCTTATGTTAGTGTCACGCTTCACATCTTGTTGTTGACAACACATATTACCAAAATACGGTTCATCTTCTGGCCATAATATAAATCTCTCATCAATACACACAGGAAACAAAAAATATTTGGTTAGGAACATCTTCCTTTCTTATAATAAAAAAAATAGTAATTTCTTCTTGATCAAAAATGTTGTACCCACATGGTAGTTCGTATGTACATATCCCCTGTATATTTTAAAGGTATAGCTGGATTCACAATCATAACCAACTGTCCACTATTTTTTCTAACCTGCAGGAATATTTAATTTTTTCTATGTCAGGATTGTGCCCTGGGATCACATAACTTATAAACGTGTCTCACCCTTAATTTATTTATTTAATCCACTCACTGGCGCTCTCTGCCGGTCCTATCCGGTCTCTTTTCTTCTCTGCTTAGTCGGAGTGTGGGGCTTCCTGAGCCACGTCTAATGCAGCCCCTGTGCACAGTTTAATCTCGGTCTCCCCTGGAGCAATCGGCAAGCAGAGTTAGCCATCCCATCCTCGTCGCCAAATTCTATAGGAAGAGAAACTGCAGATTCTTTCAAACAACAATTTGATAAGATTTGCAAAAATGAAGGAATCAATAACAACCACTCAATCAGTACATCGTTAGGAAAGCCGAACGGACAGAATTGTCTCCCTCCTCGTATAGAAAAAGTACAACCTATTTGGTTTATGTGGCAGTTTATGAGATGGGTGGAAACAGGGATGGAACATGTTGTGTACAAGCTGATTTAGCTTGTCTGTTAAGAATAAGATAGCTGACGTTTCCACCATTGTCTGTTCGTTCCTGCATGTTTCCATACATCTACGTTCCTGTAGGTTGTGAAAACAAGATGTCATACACTGAGGTCACACCCAAATGGTTCTTATCTGTATACCCAGACTTATGACTAAGTCACATTGGACAAGCCTGTATCAGCAAAAATAACAATGGACTATTCTCTAAGTAAAAACAGCACATTAGTTCTAACTAAACAGTATAGTATGTAATTAAAATTACATTTCCACCACAAAGGTCCCCAACAGCACAGTGGCCTCCATCATTCTTAAATGGAAGAAGTTTAAAACCACCCAGACTCTTCCTAGAGCTGGCCACCTAGCCAAACTGAGCAATCGGGGGGAGAAGGGCCTTGGTCAGGGAGATGACCAAGAACCCAATGGTCACTCTGATAGAGTTCCTCTGTGAAGATGGGATAACCTTCCAGAAGGACAACCATGTCTGTAGCTCTCCACCAATCAGGCCTTTATGGTAGAGTGGCCAGACGGAAACTACTCCTCAGTAAAAGGCACATGACAGTCCGTTTGGAGTTTGCCAAAAGGCACCTAAAGGACTCAGACCATGAGAAACGAGATTCTCTGATCTGATGAAACCAAGATTGAATTCTCGGCCTGATTGCCAAGAGTCACAACTGGAGGAAACCTGTCACCATCCCTACGGTGAAGCATGGTGGTGGCAGCATCATGATGTGGGGACGTTTTTCAGTGGCAGGGACTGGGAGACAGGTCAGGATCGAGGGAAAGATTAATGGAGAAAAGTACAGAGATCCTTGAGGAAAATCTGCTCCAGAGCACCCAGGAACTCTGACTGGGGTGAACGTTCACCTTCCAACAGGACAATGACCCTGAGCAAACAGCAAAGACGATGCAGGAGTGGCTTCAGGATAAGACTCTGAATATCCTTGAGTGGCCCAGCCAGAGCCAAGTCTTGAACCCAATCCAACATTTCTGGAGAGACCTAAAAATATCTGTGCAGCGACACTCCCCATCCAACCTAACAGCGCTTGAGAGGATCTGCAGAGAAGAATGGGAGAAACTCCCCAAATACGGATGTGCCAAGCTTGTAGCATCAAACCGAAGTAGACTCGGGCTGTAATCACTGCCATAGGTGCTTCAACAAAGTACAGAGTAAAGAATCTGAATACCTATGTAAATATGTGATACTTCTTTTTTTGCTTTGTCATTATGGGGTATTGTGTGTAGATTGATGAGGAAAAATAACAATCCATTTTAGAATAAGGCTTTGATGTAACAAAATGTGGAAAGGGTCAAGGGGTCTGAATACTTTCTGAATGCACTGTATATAGCGTTTAGATTTTTTTTTAAACAATCCAAAAGCCATGAATAAAAAAAAATCTGAGAATAGTAATATTTTACATACACATGAAGGTGCCCATATGCAAACATTTCTGATGAATAGTGTTATAGTATTTTTTTTTTCAAACTCTTAAATTGTAGTTCAGTTTAAATTCTGTAATGCTGTTAGCTATATCAGTGTATGAACCCTCTATGAGTATAAGGGGGCTCCTGAGTGGCACAGCCGTCCAAAGCACTGCATCTCAGTACTAGAGGCGTCACTACAGACCCTGGTTCGATTCCAAGCTGTATCACAACTGGCCGGGATTGGGAGTCCCATAAGGCGGAGCACAATTGGCCCAGCTGCATCCGGGTTTTTTAAATTTATTTTATTTCACCTTTATTTAACCAGGTAGGCTAGTTGAGAACAAGTTCTCATTTACAACTGCGACCTGGCCAAGATAAAGCATAGCAGTGTGAGCAGACAACAAAGAGTTACACATGGAGTAAACAATTAACAAGTCAATAACACAGTAGAAACCAAAGGGGAAGTCTATATACAATGTGTGCAAAAGGCATGAGGAGGTAGGCAAATAATTACAATTTTGCAGATTAACACTGGAGTGATGAATGATCAGATGGTCATGTACAGGTAGAGATATTGGTGTGCAAAAGAGCAGAAAAGTAAATAAATAAAAACAGTATGGGGATGAGGTAGGTGAGAAAGGGTGGGCTATTTACCAATAGACTATGTACAGCTGCAGCGATCGGTTAGCCGCTCAGATAGCTGATGTTTGAAGTTGGTGAGGGAGATAAAAGTCTCCAACTTCAGCGATTTTTGCAATTCGTTCCAGTCACAGGCAGCAGAGTACTGGAACGAAAGGCGGCCAAATGAGGTGTTGGCTTTAGGGATGATCAGTGAGATACACCTGCTGGAGCGCGTGCTACGGATGGGTGTTGCCATCGTGACCAGTGAGCTGAGATAAGGCGGAGCTTTACCTAGCATGGACTTGTAGATGACCTGGAGCCAGTGGGTCTGGCGACGAATATGTAGCGAGGGCCAGCCGACTAGAGCATACAAGTCGCAGTGGTGGGTGGTATAAGGTGCTTTAGTGACGAAACGGATGGCACTGTGATAGACTGCATCCAGTTTGCTGAGTAGAGTGTTGGAAGCCATTTTGTAGATGACATCGCCGAAGTCGAGGATCGGTAGGATAGTCAGTTTTACTAGGGTAAGCTTGGCGGCGTGAGTGAAGGAGGCTTTGTTGCGGAATAGAAAGCCGACTCTTGATTTGATTTTCGATTGTAGATGTTTGATATGAGTCTGGAAGGAGAGTTTGCAGTCCAGCCAGACACCTAGGTACTTATAGACGTCCACATATTCTAGGTCGGAACCATCCAGGGTGGTGATGCTAGTCGGGCATGCGGGTGCAGGCAGCGACCGGTTGAAAAGCATGCATTTGGTTTTACTAGCGTTTAAGAGCAGTTGGAGGCCACGGAAGGAGTGTTGTATGGCATTGAAGCTTGTTTGGAGGTTAGATAGCACAGTGTCCAAAGACGGGCCGAAGGTATATAGAACGGTGTCGTCTGCGTAGAGGTGGATCAGGGAATCGCCCGCAGCAAGAGCAACATCATTGATATACACAGAGAAAAGAGTCGGCCCGAGAATTGAACCCTGTGGCACCCCCATAGAGACTGCCAGAGGACCAGACAGCATGCCCTCCGATTTGACGCACTGAACTCTGTCTGCAAAGTAATTGGTGAACCAGGCAAGGCAGTCATCGGAAAAACCGAGGCTCCTGAGTCTGCCGATAAGAATATGGTGATTGACAGAGTCGAAAGCCTTGGCAAGGTCGATGAAGACGGCTGCACAGTACTGTCTTTTATCGATGGCGGTTATGATATCGTTGAGTACCTTGAGTGTGGCTGAGGTGCACCCATGACCGGCTCGGAAACCAGATTGCACAGCGGAGAAGGTGCGGTGGGATTCGAGATGGTCAGTGACCTGTTTGTTGACTTGGCTTTCGAAGACCTAGAAAGCCAAGTCAAGATAGGCAGGGCAGGATGGATATAGGTCTGTAACAGTTTGGGTCCAGGGTGTCTCCCCCTTTGAAGAGGAGGATGACTGCGGGTTAGGGTTTGGCATTGTATATAATCATTTCTTCTTGATTGACTTGCATAGTTAAATAAAATAAATAAATAAATGGGGGAAATAGAATCTGAATTATCACTAATCAATGATTTGGAGGAAACCAAACAACGGTCGTTCTCCCAGTCATCACTTTTTTTCCTTTGGTAGAACTGTCTAGGCCTATACTTAATAAAAAATATGACCCTTGTAGTGTAATGCAATCCTTTCCAATATTATTATATTATATTGTGTGAATCTTTGATCATTTCCCAGACAAATCGCTAGCAATCAAGTGCAGAAGATGTCCAGAATGATGCGTAAAGGCTCAACGTTTTCTGTACGCATGAGCGAGGCCACTTTCCATTATAATGTATAATACAAAGGACTCTTTAGGCTACTTTTACGTGGCATCCGACCACAATGTCAGTAGGCATTTGGTTTCTAAGGAAGAACATGATCTTCATTCTGAAGGAATTGTAAAGGTATCGTTGTACATAATTAGGCTACTACCGCAACTGTCCAGTGTGATTTTTTGTTGTTGAAGGAATGGCCAAATGTGACCCGAATTTATATTATTTCGTTGTCAGGATTGATTTACACTTCAAAGATATCCATAAAAAATGCGTCTTTGACTACCTCCAGAGGTGGTCAGGAAGATCTAATCACAATCAGTTCACAATGCGTCCTATGATTGTCTACACCTATGGACAAATGTGGGCACAATCAGAATGTGAACAAAATCAGGACACATGCTAAAACCAGGTATAAACAGGGATAGAGTGAAGAGCACGGAGGTGTTTGGTCGCATCCTGCGTTAGATCAGAGGGACGGTAGTGTGCAGGGTTGGTGTCAATTTCATTTGAATTCCAGTCAATTCAGGAAGAACCCTGAAATTTCAATTCCAATTCCCTCCAAGGTTTTTCAATTAGGAAAATGGGGAATTGTGTTGACTTTCTGAATTGACTGGAATTGACATGGAATTGACCACAAACCTGGTACTGTGTTTTATGTGGAGCATCAATGCAAGGTGGTGAGAATGCAGCCGGCCAGTATTTTTATTCTCAGCTCCTGGTTTTCCCAGTCTCGCCGCCCTGGTTTTGGCCCTTGCCTGTCCTGACTCTGAGACCGCCTGCCTGACCACTCTGCCTGCCCCTGACCCTGAGCCTACCTGCCATCCGGTACCGTTGCCCCACCTCTGGTTTCCTGTCCCATGCCTGCCTTGACCTGTCTATTGCCTGCCACTGTTGGATTATTAAACAATTGTTAATTCGACATTGTCTGCATGTGGGTCTCACCTTCATACCTGATACTTGGACTCAGTGGTTGATTATTCAGGGTTCAGCTAGGGCCACTTTACACATTGGCAGCAACCCAGCATGTTTTGGTCTATATTTAAATTGCAACCATTTCAACAAGCAGCCACCGCTCCATGTTTTCTGGTCTAATGTAAATTTGGTTAGCAGTCCTTTTATGCCCTCACCTTGGAGGGTGGTCCATCACGTTGTCACAATGTCTGTGCTCACATGTGTGTGGTAACTGACTTGGCAAAAGTCTAGACTTGGCAAAAGTCTATGTGAAAAAATAATCTCATTTAGAAGGTTAAAATCACATTTCATCTTCTTACAAATAGCTTCATATTTAATCATATAAGGCCCACAACATTGAGATGTAAATCTGATAACTGGTATGTATACATTTGTAGAGTTACAGTTATTTAATTATACCGTCCTTAATGATATCACAACACAACTGATTTGTCATGATTATTGTTTGGAACCCCACCAACCATTTCCCACATTATTTATGTTGGAGATATTGTTTCAATGTCCAATCTTTTGATGTTAAAGCACTGAAAAGTCTCTCTTTGTTGTAACACTCAGACATTCAATTCTCCATACTGCCGGGCCAGAGAAAGTTTACAACCGGTCCTTAAAGTCATCAAACTGGCCCACTTCCCTCCTTCCTCTCTGGTGGGAGTGAAGGGGGGCTCTCTTTGATCCTCACCCAGGAGGGAAAGTAATGACACTTGCTTGCATGTGTATGTGTGCCCTCTCATGTGTATACTGTATGTGTGCTTGTCTTTGTATGCCTGTTGTGGTTGTACTGTATGTTATCTGCATGCCTAAACTCACACAACAGGCCGTGCCGTGTGGCCACATCCCCCCTCAGTTCCCTTTCCATATACTGTAGAAGATCCATATATTTATTCACATCATACTGCTAGAGTGGATGTGTCCAGAATGGAGCCAGAATGGAGCTATATCCCCTTGGCTGTATGATGCATTCAAACTTTCACAGTTCACATATTCCCTGCAGCAGCCCAGCAAATCCTGTTTTTCCAGAGCAAGTGTTCAATGCCGGAACATGTCGGCTGTCAAATGGACATGGGCCTGTAAATAAAACTTGGATCCCACGGACCGCCTGGCCATCCAGCCAAATGGAGGTTGTTGTTGGTCTCAGGCTGGCTGACTGACTGAACAGGGAGATACGGCCAAGTGAGAGATTAACTGTAATGAATGTGGAGCACACAATGCCAACTACCAAACGTACCTTAGGGATGTATGGAATATGTGGAGCATGTCTAGGAACAGCTTGAGACATAAAGGAGGAGAAAGATATATTATGTAAACAGGTTGTTATGGGTGAATGTGAGATGAACGTTGAAGAGATTACTGTATTGTACATGTGCTCAGGTGTAAGGGAAAATGCCTGAACAAATTGGCTAAGAGCCCCTTCAAAGAAAAAATGTGTGTTTCTCTCTCGTGTTTGTCTTGTCTAATATGTCAATTAGTTTTTATTGTTCCAAGCCAGAAGTCTCCGTCTGTAGCATTGGCTGGACTAGACAAGCCTTGTCGTTGTCAGTAATTACATGAACAAACCAGAACATCTCCTAGACTCCTACTGTGTTAAACTCCGCAAACAGAACACATACTGTATAACACATGACAGCAGTACTCATGACAGGCTGGAACTGATAGCATTATGGAACACAGGCCATGTTGACAGATATTGTACATAGCACATCTACATGTTGGCTGCTGCAGGAAAATTCTCAAGTTGTCATTTTGATGAGGTTTGTCTGTGTGCAGAAGAATCTACTACAACCATTGAGTCTCTCTCTCTCTCTCTCTCTCTCTCTCTCTCTCTCTCTCTCTCTCTCCTCTCTCTACTCTCTCTCTCTCTCTCTCTCTCTCTCTCTCTCTCTCTCTCTCTCTCTCTCTCTCTCTCTCTCTCTCTCTCTCTCTCTCTCTCTCTCTCTCTCTCTCTCTCTCTCTCTCATCCTCTCTCTCTCTCTCTCTCATCCTCTCTCCCTCTCATCCTCTCTCCCTCTCATCCTCTCTCCCTCTCATCCTCTCACTCCTTCTCTCTCTCTCTTGCTCTCTTTTCCCCTTGTTTTTTCTCTTTTTTTATTACCTCTCTTTTCTCCCTGTCTGATGCTCTTGCTTTCTCCCTCCTCTCTCTTTCACTCTCTCTCTCTCCCTTACCTTGCTCTCTCTCACATTCTCTATGTCCATGCTCCCTTGTTTTCTCTACATTACTCTCTAACCTCCCTAACCCACTCTCTCTCTCCCTCCTTCATCCCTCTTCCTTTCCATTTATCTCTGTCTTCACTCAGAATGATGCAGCCACCTGCTGTATAGTTTGGTCCCACTCATCACAATGACAGCCTGAACCAACTGACAAGATAAAACAAATTCCACCGCATCAACTCAGTTGGTTATTGTCCTTGAATATCTTTTTGGCCTTCCTGTGACATCGGGTGCTGTAGGTGTCATGGAGGGCAGGTAGTTGCCCCCGATGATGCGTTGTGCACCACCCTCTGGAGAGCCTTGATTGGTTGAGGGTGGTGCAGTTGCAGTACCAGTTGCCGTTCTCCACTGCTGTCCCTTCGAGGTGGATAGTGGGGTGCTCCCTCTGCTGTTTCCCAATGTCCACAATCATCTCCTTTGTTTTCCTGACACCACACTCTGAGTGCCCTCACCTCCTCCCTGTAGGCTGTCTCGTCGTTGTTGGTGATCAAGCCCACTACTGCTGTGTCGTCTGAAAACTTGATGATTGAGTTGCAGGCGTGCATGGCCCTGCAGTCGTGGATGAACAGGCAGTACAGGAGAGGGCTGAGCGCACACCCTTGTGGGGCCCCAGTGTTGAGGGTCAGTGAAGTGGAGATGTTGTTTCCTACCTTCACCACCTGGGGCGGCCCGTCAGAAAGTCCAGGACCCAGGGGGGGGGGGGGGGGGGGGGGGGCTGTAGCTGTAGTCAATGAACATCATTCTTACACAACCTATTCACCCTGCTACCATCCAGAAGGCGAGGTCAGTACAGGTGCATCAAAGCTGGGACCGAGAGACTGAAAAACAGCTTCTATCTCAAGGCCATCAGGCTGTTCACCAGCCATCACTAACACAGAAAGGTTCCTGCCTACATACAGAGTTGAAATCATTGGCCACTTTAATAAATGGATCACTAGTCACTTTAATAATGACACTTTAATAATGTTTACATATCTTGCATTACTCTTCTCACATGTATATACTGTATACCATATATTGCATATTGCATCTTGCCTATGCCGCCCTGTCATTGCTCATCCATATTTGTATATGTATATATATTCGTATTCCACTCCTTTACTTAGATCTGTGTATTAGGTAGTTTTGTGGAATTGTTTGATTCAATCTGAGATATTGCTGCAATGTCGGAACTAGAAGCACAAGCATTTCGCTACACTCACAATAACATCTGCTCACCATGTGTATGTGACCAATAAAATTTGATTTGATTTACAGTGAATTCTGAAAGTAATCAGACCCCTTGACTTTTTCCACATTTTGTTACTTTACAGGCTTATTCTAAAATTAATTTTTAAAAATCCTCATCAATCTGCACACAATACCCCATAATGACAAAGCAAAATCAGGTTTAGAATTTTTTGCAAATTTATTTAAAACAAATAACAGAATAATATATTATTTACATAAGTATTCAGACCCTTTGCTATGAGACTCGAAATTGAGCTCAGGTGCATCCTGTTTCCATTGATCATCCTTGAGATGTTTCTACACCTAGATTGGAGTCCAACTGTGGTAAATTCAAGTGATAGGACATAATTTGGAAAGGCAAGGCACAATTTAATAAATTTTAGAATAATGCTGTAACGTAAGAAAATGTGGAAAAAGTCACAGGGTCTGAATACTTTCCGAATGCACTGTAAATATCATACCCCCCCCCCCCAAAAAAAATGCTAACCTCCCCTGTTGTTGTACTGGTGAGAGGTTAGCATGTCTTGGAGTTATATTTGTGCGTCTGTAACTTTCTCCCTCATAATTATTGAAGATTAATTCAGGACTATCCATAATGTTGGTGCTCAGTGTATCAATATGGGCTATTTTTGACCGTTTGCAGGGTAGCTTACTGATACACATTATATGATGGGAAAAAAACAAAGCATGAAAATAATTTTGCTCGGATAATAGTTTCAATCAATCAGGCACTTGTGAGTAGGGAGTCATATTTTCTCGAAAATATACCAAGTTTCAATACCGTGATTAATTCATATTTATCCCGAGAGTCCCGGGAAATACCACAAAAATCGTAAGTGCCAATTCGAGGTGTTTAAAACCAAGATATAGTCACTATGCTCGGGTTCTATCAAAATAAGATTGTCACTGCGCCAGCTTGACTGCACCACTATCTCAAGATTTCACAGCAAGTGAAACTGATATTTATAGAGTAACTTCTATCTGCAATTACATTGTTGTGAATTGAGACAGGCTGTTCATAAATTCCAATCATGTACCTCAATTCATTCAGTGCATTTTAGGAGTATGCCTAGGCTATCTCGACACAGCTCATGCTTAGGAGTGCACCCCGAGCAGGCAATAGACTTGTCAAATCATACACTTTGTAACGGCAGTCAAACAAAAGTCAAATGGACAAAGTTGCTAAGCATGCTAGATAACCTCCAACGAATGACAGAATATCTCCTATATGGCAAAATGTAGTTGATGATTATACACATACAGTGGCAAGAGAAAGTATGTGAACCCTTTTGGAATTATGGATTTATGCATAAATTGGTCATAAAATTGTATCTGAGTCACAACAGAAAAACACAGTCTGCTTAAACTACTAACAAACAAATGATTGTATTGTTCTTGTCTGTATTGAATACATAATTTAAACATTCACAGTGTAGGTTGGAAAAAGTATGCGAACCCCTAGGCTAATGACTTCTCCAAAAGCTAATTGGAGTCAGGAGTCAGCTAACCTGGAGTACAATCCTTGAGACGAGATTGGAGATGTTAGTTAGAGCCGGCCTGTCCTATAACAAAACTCAAAACTCATTTGAGTTTCTATTCACAAGAAGCTTTTTCTGATGTGAACCATGACTCAAACAAAACAGATCTCAGAAGACCCAAGATTAAGAATGGTTGACTTGCATAAAGCTTACAAAAGTATCTCTAAAAGCCTTGTTCATGTTCATCATTCCACAGTAAGACAAATTGTCTGTAAATGGAGAAAGTTCAGCACTGTTGCTCCTCTCCCAAGGAGTGGCTGTCTTGCAAAGATGACTGCAAGATCACAGCACAGAATTCTCAATGAGGTTAAGAAAAATCTTTGAGTGTCTTAGAAGACTTACAGAAATCTCTGGAACATGCATGCTATCATTATTGTTGATGAGTCTACGATATGTAAAACACTAAAAAATAGCTTGCTATCATCGCCTGAAAAATTAATTATCCAGTTTATCAAGACATTTTGCAGGAGAACGTAAAGCTGTCTGTTCGCCAATTGAAGCTCAACAGAAGTTGGGTGATGATAAAGGACAACAACCCAAAACACAGAAGTAAATCAACAACAGAAAGGCTTCAAAAAAAGAAAATACACCTTCTGGAATGGCCCAGTCAGAGTCCTGACCTCAGCCCGATTGAGATACTGTGGCATGACCTCAAGAGAGCGGTTCACACCGGACATCCCAAGAATATTGCTGAACTGAAACAGTTTTGTAAAGAGGAATGGTCCAAAATTCCTCCAAACCGTTGTGCAGGTCTGATCCACAACTACAGAAAATGTTTGGTTGAGGTTATTGTTGCCAAAGTAGGGTCAACCAGTTATTAAAACAAAGGGTTCACATACTTTCCCCACCCTGTTTACACGGTGTGTTCAATAAAGACATGAAAACGAATAATTGTTTGTGTGTTATTAGTTTAAGCAGACTGTGTTCATCTATTGTTGTGACTTAGAAGAAGATAAGATAAAAAATGTTGACCAATTTATGAAGAATTCCAGGTATTTCCAAAGGGTTCACATACTTTTTCTTGCCACTGAAGCAGATCAGCTCTTGAATAACGTGAAGATGGAGAAGACATTGTTTAGATAAAAAGATATATCCATATCTACTCTCATACCTTTTGTTGATCACACATTCTCTACCGAAGCTCTGATATGTGCAGCAATACGAGACAGCACAGAGAAGTGGGGGAAATGCTATAGCGGTGTTTTGACATGCACAGGCAAGACATGCTTTGATATGGCATCCATTGGATTAATTTTCATTCGAGACATGATTTAGGGTTTCAGTGGGATTGGGACTATAGGGCAATAGCCTAGGCTCTATTTGAATGGTCCCACAAACCAGCTTTCAGCATGTCAGGTGAAGCGGGATGTTCCTGGTGGAGAGCCAGAAACGTTCACCAGGATGGAACACAGGAGCCTCACTTCGGTGGCGATCCGCCTGCTCCTTCTGGCAGCAGATGACGCATTGGAACCTCACGTGGGCAGTGTTCCAAACCTCCCCACGTCAGAACAACTCGTCTACTGCAGGGGCTTCGTTCAGGCTCGGGGTCCATGGGGCCAGGGCCGGCTGGTACCTCAGGACACAATGGAAGGGAGACAGCCCGGTGGAGTAGTGATGAAGTGAGTTCTGGGCTTACTCCACCCAGGGGAAGGAACCGGGCCCTCTCCCCCTGGTGGTCCTGACAGTGACTCCTCAGGAACCTCCCCAGCTTCTGGTTGGTCCTCTCCACCTGCCTGTTTGACTGAGGCCGGTACCTAGATGAAAGTCTGACCGTGACCCCCCAGCTTCCCCATGAAGGTTTTCCATACTGTGTGAATTGTGAATTGGGGACCACGGTCGGAGACGATGTCCCCCGGAAGAATACAGTGCCGGAAGACTTGCTGGAATAATGCCTCAGCGACCTGGAGAGTTGTAGAGAGACAAGAGAGAGGGATAAAATGGCAACATTTTGAGAATCTGTCCACAACAACCAAAACAGTGGTGAAACCATCAGACAGATGAAGATCAATAACACAATCTATAGACAGATGGGACCAAGGCCGCTGAGGCATGGGGAGGGGAAGGAGTTTCCCTCCTGGGTTGTGCCGTAGAGCATGCAGGAGTTGACAAAGCAAGGCGACGTCCGGCACCAAGGTGGACTACTAGTAATTAACGGAGAGGTTTTTAGTGCTGTGAGTGATACCTGGGTGTCCAGCTGCAAGGGATGTGTGCTACCATGTCCATAGCCAAGCCCTTACCTCTGTGGGAGCGTAGGTGCAGGTAGCAGGCACGGGTTCCCTCTCCAGAGCCTGGCGTATGTCCACATCTATGTACCAAAGCACAGGGGAAACGATTCGGGTGGGCGTTATGATGGGCGCACTCAGGACCGGAACCTCTCCCAAATCTTGGAGACGGGACAGGGCATCGGCTTGGATGTTCTTTGAACCTGGGTGGTATGACAGAGTGAAGTTGAATCGGGTAAAGAAAAGGGCCCATCTTGCTTGGTGCAGGTTCAGCTGCCTCGGTGTCCATATGTACTCCAGGTTACGATGGTCGGTGAGGATGAGAAATGGATCTGTGGCACCTTCCAGCCAATATTTCCACTCCTCGAATGCCAACTTCACCGCCAGGAGCTCCCGATCACCGATGTCATAGTTCCTTTCTGCAGGAGACGTATTCTTTGAGTAGTATGCACATGACACAATTTGTGGATTACCTTGATGTTGTGACATGACAGCCCCTACACCCACTTCTGAGGCGTCCACCTCCACCACGAAGAGCAGTGCAGGATCTGGGTGTTTCAGCAACAGAACGGAGGTGAAACACCCCTTCAGTAGGCACAAGGCCACATCGGCTGCAGAATTCCACACCAACTTATGGGGACCACCTTTGAGAAGAGAGGTGAGAGGAGAGGCGATGAAACTGAATTTCCTAATGAAGCGGCGGTAGAATTTGAGGAACCCCAAAAACCGTTGTAGTCCCTTTATGGTGGTTGGAACTGGCCATGACCTGACTGCATCTACCTTCCTCTCCTCCATAACCACTCCCTGCGGGCTGATCCGACATCCCAAGAAGGAGACCGTGGCCTGATGGAACTACTTTGATGTACAGATGGTTCTCAAGGTGGCATTCCAGGATTACCCGGACGTTGCCAATGTGCTCCTCCAAGGTGGCCGAGTAGATCAGGATGTTGTCGATATACACAACCACCTGACGCCCAAGCATGTCCAGAAACACCTCGTTCACGAATGCCTGGAATACAGAGGGAGCATTGGCTAATCCATAAGGCATTACCAAGTACTCGTAGTGCCCAGACATTGTGCTGATGGCCGTCTTCCACTCATTCCCCTCCCGGATGTGGATCAAATTGTAGGCACTCCACAGGTCCAGCTTGGAAAAAAAACATTACCCCTGGATGTACTCCTCCATAGCCTTGGTTTCAGCCACTGACGGGTATATGCGGCTGTGCGGAGGCTCAGAGTCTGTTAGCAGTCCCAAGGGCGATGAGGAGGGAGACAGGTGGCACGGGTCTTGGAGAAAACCCAAGGGCAAGGGAAAGCAGGTCTTCCGACATCCAGGTGCCCAAGCCGTGATCTCCATCCTCGGCCAGGAGATGGTGGGGTTGTGGGGTGCAGGGGTACCACTGTGATGGCGAGTGGTGCTGTGATGTGTGACTGTCTCATATCCCAATGGTTGTTTATCCAGCTATTGAACAGGAAACGTAGAAGAGAACATGTATGATGTTATGTTAAGGGAGGAGGCAGGGGCCTGGTCAATTAAATTCCCTGTCGCACCGGAGTCCACTTGAGCTGTAGAAACAACACTTGAGGGCCAGCCATTTAGTGAAATCGGTACTAAAAAGGGTTTGGTGGAGAGTGAAGATGATAGAATACTCACATCTACCCAAGTAGACGGATGATCACGGGGCCGTCCCTCTGCTCTAGTGGCTCCCGGGTTGGGAGGTAGCAGACACCGTTGAAGCTGGTGCCCCTCTTGACCACAATTAGGACAGAGCCCCAGATGTCTACAAAAGTGTTGGCGTGTGGCCCCTACCTCCATGGTTTCAGACGGACTCAGATTGGTCAACGAACGAGGGAGAGAGGCGATGGGAGTGCCGACGCTCCCCAAGGAAGTCATGCAGACAGATGGCCATCACGATGAGTGTGTTCAATTAGAGGGTGTCGTCTCGACATGCCAACTTCGTCTGGACCTCCTCGCACAATCCTCTTCTGAATAAGGTGCTGAATAAGGTGCGGTGCGCCTGCACCTTCCAACCTCTGGATGCTGCCACTGTACTTAAGGTGACGGCCTACTGTTTTCTAGAAACTTGGCTTTTTTTCAGGTTCAGGCTCATTTAATTTCTGTGATGTTGGACCAGACCAGGGCTTGGGTTTCAGCTAACCGGGCTTGGGTCGGACCGGATAAAATGGTCAATTCTGATGAGAACTCTAAACTGCATTGTGTTGTCCTGCATTGTCAATTATGCTTGTTCTTTGAATTTATGGCGACTTTTGTGTGAAGGAAATATGCTAGGCTAAAGGCTTCCATGTGACAACCTGTTTGGATAATGTGTAAAAAAAAAATTACATTTTTTCTGGAAATGTGAAGAATGGTCCCGGGACAGTGTTAATCCCTACTCGTGAGTGTCAGTTAGTGTATACTGTATGTGAGTGTGATGTGGGGCTGCATACACACACACACACACACACACACACACACACACACACACACACACACACACACACACACACACACGCACACACACACTAATGTGGGCACACACCCCCCCCCCTCCAAAACACACACACACAAGCACAAACAGAGCCCTCAGCCTTAGTCTGAAGTTCATCCTGAATTCAAAAACATTGTGTTACCAGCAGCTCACCTCCAGCTCCCTTCCCTGTGTTGCATGGATGGAGCTGTGAACATTGCATAGAAAATGGAGGCAATATCCCTAAGCCTAGTATGTCTTGCTGTGCCCTGAATGTATTGTCCTGTAACTGGGAAAAGGGCTCCCGAGTGGCGCAGTGGTCTAAGGCCCTGCATCTCAGTGCTAGAGGTTTCACTACAGTCCCTGGTGCGATTCCAGGTTCATTACTGGCTGTGATTCCATCCACCGTGCTTCTACACCTGCATTGCTTGCAGTTTGGGGTTTTAGGCTGGGTTTCTGTACAGCACTTTGAGATATCAGCTGATGTACGAAGGGCTATATAAATACATTTGATTTGATTTGATTGGGAGTCCCATAGGGCGGAGCACAATTAGCCCAGTCTCATTAGGGTTTGGCCAGGGTAGGCCTTCATTGCAAAAAGTATTTTTTTATTAATTGACTTGCCTAGTTAAATAAAGGTTAAATAAAAGAAACAGAGGTAATCATACCCCGCATAGCGGTGCATATGAAAATATATATTGTTTATTAATGAGAGAGTAGCATCCCCACAAGAAGGGGTGCTTCAGATGTACAGAGCAGAAAGGGAGACTGGATGGTGTATCAACTGTTGTGTGTGTTTGTGTGTATGTGCCTGTGCCTTGAGCCCACCCTGTGAGCCAAATGTGATTCCCAATAAGATGCCTCATCTTTAGTCTTCATAACTAACACTCTCTGTATGCCTCTCTGAGGTGAAAGAAGAAGAGGGAGGGAGGGAGAGGGATGGAGAGAGAGAGAATGAGGGAGGGATAGAGAGGAGGGAGGGACGAGGGAAGAAGGGAAAAAGGGGTGGGAAAAGTGAGAAATGGCTTAGTCCTGCTCATCAATATACACTATGAGATGGATTCAACCAAATAGTTTCTCAAAGTCTACAGTACAGGATGTGCACAGAGAGCAGCTTTGACTTATGATGGTATCCATAGATGGTATAACCTAATTGAGAAGACTGAGCTAGCTACCTTAGGGATAGGCGTCCCGTCAACAGGACAGTTGTAATTCATGCAGTGCCTTGTGTCACGGTCGCAGATTTTAGAGAAACAACAAATGTCAGTACATATAAGTGTCTTATATGGGCTGAAAGCTTACATTTTTTGTTAATGTAACTGCACTGTCCAGTTTACAGTAGCTATTACTGCGAAAAAAAATGGCATGCTAACACTTTTTTCACCGCGATAGGTTTGATAAATTCACCTCTGAAGGTGAAATGTGTACTTACATGCTGAAATCCTGCTCTGATTTATCATCCAAAGGGTCCCAGAAATAACATGAAGTGTCGTTTTGTTAGATAAAATCCTTTTTCATATCCTGAAAAGGTCCATATAGCATGCAAGATCAATTTTGTATTTCCACTTGTTAAATTTGCAAAGAAAGGAATCTGTGAAATCAGAGATTCTAGAACGTAACCAGACTTCACTATATCATTAGGGGTGTAGTATATCCTATAGGACACCAAATATGGTCAGAGAGCGATGCCTTCATGGCACGCTGATGACGCGGGCGGTCTTCACTAGAACGACTTACTTTGTCAAAAAAGCACCAATCGGGGACAAACAAAGCTAGCTAGATAGCCAATGAGCTGTGCTTTACAGGAGTATCTGTAAAATGTAGCTACTAACCTTGTATAACAGCATGCCTTTTCCTTTTGGACAGAAATTATAGTTCAGAGATGTGTTATGAAGTCATGAAAACGTATTTTTTTTGCAAATGTTTAATTCATAATTTGGCTACTAATACTGGAAAAGCTCAATCAAAATCCAAGTATACAGATTTGACAATATTCTTGTAGAAAAATGTAATATGAATGCAAATGTCTCCTTCACGATTTGCCCAAATTTACCTGGGTGACTTCACACTAAATGTCATGTAGTTCCCTCATATTTCAAGTTATGTGTCTGAAACTTTTCACATACACTGCTGCCATCTTGAATTACAACCAGAGTGATTTCTAGAACTGGGACCTTTCTGTTGCATTTCAAAGATGTTGGTAGAAAAAAAACTGTATTTTTTTCTTTGTATTTTCTTCTACCAGAACTATTGTTTTATATTCTCCTACATTCAAATCACACTTACACAAACAAAGTGTTTCCTTTCAAAATGGTACCAATAATATGCATATCCTTGCTTCAGGGCCTGAGCTCCAGGCAGTTAGATTTGGGTATGTGTTTTTAGGAGAAAATTTAAAAAAAGGGGGCTGCCCTTAAGATGTTTTAATTGGTCATATTTGCTTATTCACAGGGAGTAATAATCAGACTGCTGAACTATTGAACTGACTCTCCACACCTTAGCACAGACACACACACACACACACACACACACACACACACACACACACACACACACACACCTGATTCTTATTTACTGTTGCTAATACTGTACAATTGAAACACTTGCCCCCCAATCAAATTTGTCACATGCGCCGAATACCATGAAATGCTTACTTACAAGCCCGTAACCAACAATGCAGTTCATAAAATATTTACCAAAAATGTTTACAAAAAAAATTAACACAATAAAATGACATAGCAATAACGAGTCTATATACAAGGTGTACCGGTACCGAGTCAATGTGTGATGGTACAGATTAGTCGAGGTAGTTTGTACATGTAGGTTGGGGTAAATTGACTATGCATAGATAATAAACAGCGAGTAACAGCAGTGTAAAAACAAAGGGGGGGGCATTATGTTAATAATATAAGATATCTTCTTCAGGCTAGGGTTCTTTTTTCTCAATTTCCGCCTGACTGGCGTGCCCAAAGTAAACTGAAGCCAGGATATATATATAATTGGTACCATTGGAAAGAAAACACTTTGAAGTTTGTAGAAATGTTAAAATAGTGTAGGAGAAAATCCAAAGAATGACCAACCAGAATTTTTTTTGTTGAGAGCCTATGATCTTACAATGGAAGTTTTGGTAAAAATGTTTATCTAGCTCCCAGTATGCAATTCCTATGGCTTCCACAGGGTGTCAGAATTCTATGTTTAAGGTTTCAGCCTTGTTTCTTCCAAAACGAGTAAGAATAATGAGTTTAGTACTGGAACACAGCATTGGAAATTTGTGTATGCGCACGCAATGAAGACAAGACGTACCTACTAATATCGGTTTCCTATTGAATATATTTAGTTCCATATGAAATATTATAGTTTGATTACATTTTAGGGTATCTGAGAAGTCAATAGAACATATTTTGACTTGTTTAACATAGTTAAGTGGCACATTTTTGGATTCCTTTCTCTGCATGCTGAACGAGTGGATTACTCAAATCGATGGCGCCAACTAAACTGACATTTTGGGATATAAAGAAGGACTTTATCTAACAAAACGACACTACATGTTATAGCTGGGACCATTTGGATGACAAATCAGAGGAACATTTTCAAAAAGTAAGTGAATATTTAATCGCTATTTGTGAATTTATGAAAAATATTTTGAAGTTTGGCGCCGTCCTCAAACAATCGAATGGAATGCTTTCGCTGTAATGGCTACTGTGAATCGGACAGTGCAGTTAGATTAACAAGAATTTAAGCTTTCAACCGATATTAGACACTTGTATGTACGTACATGTTTAATATCCATAATTCTAATGATTATTTACTTGAATTACGCGCCCTCCAGTTTCACCGGAAGTTGTCCCACGAGCGGGACGCCTAGCCCTAGTCTAGGTGATCATTTGGTTGGGGATAGAAGCACCAGATCATCAGCAAACAATAGACATTTGACTTCAGATTCTAGTAGAGTGCTGCAGACTGTTCTAGTGCCCTTGCCAATTTGTTGATATATATGTTGAAGACAGTGACCCTGAGGAAAGAAATGTGTGTGTGTCTTTTGCCAATTTTGTGTATTTTATAATCCCCTTTCCCCGGTAGAGTATATGTGTAAATATTGTATTATAAATTATGCCTTCCTTTATTGTACAGAGTTGCAAAGAAAAATCCACATCTTAGACTGGCCAATAAAAATAAACGATTCTACTGCGCCTCCCGGGTGGTGCAGTGGTCTAAGGCACTGCATCGCAGTGCTAGCTGTGCCACCAGAGATTCTGGTTTCGAGCACAGGCTCTGTCGCAGCCGCCCGCAACCGGGAGGTCCATGGGGCGACGCACAATTGGCCCAGCATTGTCTGGGTTAGGGAGGGTTTTGCCGGCAGGGATATCCTTGTATCACCGCGCACTAGCGACTCCTTTGGCAGGCCGGGTGCAGTGCACGCTGACCAGGTCGCCAGGTGTACGGTGTTTCCTCCGACACATTGGTGCGGCTGGCTTCCGGGTTGGATGTGTGTTGTGTCAAGAAGCAGTGTGGCCAGGTTGAGTTGTGTTTCGGAGGATGCATGGCTCTTGACCTTCGCATCTCCTGAGTCCGTATGGGAGTTGCAGCGATGAGACAAGACTGTAACTACTACCAATTGGATACCTTGAAATTGGGGAGAAAAAACTGGTAAAAAGATGGGCAAAAGAACACAGTCACTGGACAGTGGAACTCCTCCCGGAGTTGCCTCTTCACTGTTGACATTGAGTGTTTTGCGGGTACTATTTAACGAAGCTGCCAGTTGAGGATTTGTGAGGCGTTTGTTTCTCAAACTAGACACTAATGTACTTGTTCTCTTGCTCAGTTGTGCAGGGCCTCCCACTCCTCTTTCTATTCTGGTTAGGGCCAGTTTGCGCTGTTCTGTGAAGGGAGTAGCACACAGCGTTGTACAAAATCTTTCAGTTTCTTGGCAATTTCTCGCATGGAATAGCCTTCATTTCTCAGAACAAGAATAGACTGACTAATTTCAGAAGAAAGTTATTTGTTTCTAGCCATTTTGAGTCTGTAATCGAACCCACAAATGCTGATGCTCCAGATACTCAACTAGTCTAAAGAAGGCCAGTTATATTGCTTCTTTATTTACGATCTAAAGCAGCAGGTTTATGTAGGCTAACAATGCTATTCTTTACATGCTATACCTTTATCTGCTGTAATGTTATTTTCTAGGAAATACATCAGCGAACATAGCTCTTTCTAGGAATTCATCTGAAGTACTGTGTGTTGTTGGTATGTTGCGTGCTTGGAACACATGATTATACATTTAGAGAGGACATCTCTAGTGTAGTGTGCTCCCTACAAAGCAAAGAGAAATGGCAAGAGGGTGAGAGAGTGAGAGAGTGAGAGAGAGAGAGAGAGAGAGAGAGAGAGAGATCCCACTGTCATAACTCCAGGCCAGGCCCTGGAATATCTCAAAAGATTGGGAAGAGTTCAGCAGTGCATCAGCCCATTTAGATAGGTGACAGCGTGGGGGACGATTTAATAACACTCTACAGATGCACGAAAAGGGATGCTTTTAACGCCCTGAAGATAGCAATCCTCTACTCTAGCCATATACAAGACTCGCTGGGGCCGAACCATTCATTTAAAAATTCATTTCTGTGTGCTTGCAGCGGCGGGCCGAATGGTGTGGAGCATGTATTAAGATGTCTCCAGTCTCTTAGCTCTCCCGGATATGGCTTGTCGCCCTTCCTGATGCGGCTTGGCTCGCTGTATGGGTGATATTCATCTTTGAGTGCTCATCTGGCTAAACAGCAGAAGCAGAGGAATGAGGCTCCACACTGTTCTCAAGGCCAGTTAGGATTGGAGTGCCTGGATAAAATACATGGCAGTGTTGTTATCCTTCTAGCTTAACCCAGCACTATCATAAAAAAAGTATTGCATGTATATCAGACAGCTGGCTACAGTATGCAAGAGGACAGTTATATAGAGTATAAATCAAGGTTGTAATTCAAGATGGCAGCAGTTATATAAAGTACCCACACATGTATGAAGTATGACATAGTGCCTGTATGACATAGTACCTACACATGTATGAAGTATGACATAGTCACTCTGTGGGTAATGACAGCAGTGTCTTGGTCTGTAGACCAACGGTGTCAAACTCATTCCAAGAGGGCCGAGTGTCTGCGGGTTTTTGTTTTTTCCCTTCAATTAAGTCCTGACAACCAGGTAAGGGGAGTTCCTTACTAATTAGTGACCTTAATTCATCAATCAAGGACAAGGGAAGAGCGAAAACCTGCGGAGTTTGACACGTGCTGTAGACTTTGGTTATTTTAGCATTAAGGCTTTGAAATGCAAAAAGCCTGTTAGCAAATTAGAACATGGAAAACATAAGATAGCAACACATTTACAAACTACCCCAAACTGTTACTTTTCACCTACAGTTCTTGGCTGTACTCTTGTGGTGAGCTATGGGCTGTGGTGTTAAGGCTATGAAATGTTTAAGGCCTGGTAAGCCACTTTAAACATGGACAACTTTTAAATCCCCCTCCTCTACAAGAGGGAGGGGGGACCTCAGTAGCTGTGGACACTCTAACAAGCTAATTATGGGTGCCATTTGTGGTGTGTGTAATTACCTCCCTGTCAAAACCCCTCTTTTTTCCTACCCCATTTTCTCTTTTATTATTATTTGATTTCCCTCCACGTGAGGCTGATATGGCCTTATAAAAGATTAAGGCCAAAATAATTCCCCGGTCTACTGACTTTCCAAATTGGTCGTGTCAGAGTGCTCAGAGACTGCAGACTCAGCATGGACAGAGAGGGATGGTGCACGGCATCCCAGCCAGGACAATTATGAACGCCCTTTGCCTCGCCCCAAATCACACAAACGGGTGTGATAGACTCATTTAAACATACCTTACATTGGCTCAGGTGACTCCAGGTCTTAGGAAGGTTAAGTAAAAGTATGACTAATGAAGCTATTTTTTCCTGAGCTTTCATTGTATAAAGTTCCGTTTTTACTTTTCATGGCGTTTAATATGGTGCTGTCAGGTTTTCTGAGTGAGTAGGGAAATTATCGTGGAGGCGGACAGCGAGCGGCTGGCTCAGTGGCATATTTGTCTGTCAGCTTTAAGAAAAGCTCACAGGAAGTCATTTAATATCCCCTGGCATTCCTCATAATGCTGTCTGTGACATCTACACTGTAGTTACAGTGCCTTCAGAAAGAATTCAGATCCCTTGACTTTTCCACATTTTGTTACTTTACAGCCTTATTCTAAAATGTATTAAATTAACTAAAATCTTCAGCAGTCTAGACACAACCCCATAATGACAAATCGAAAACAGGAGTTTAGAAATGTTCACAAAAAAATAAATTTACATAAATATTCAGACCCTTTGCTATGGGACTCGAAATTGAGCTCAGGGGCATCCTGTTTCTATTGATTATCCATGAGATGTTTCTACAACTTGATTGGAGAACCACCTGTGCTAACTCAAGGCTAGGCGTCCCGCTAGCGGGACTACTTCCGGTTTAACTGGAGGGCGCGCAATTCAAATAAATAATCATACAAATTATAGATATTAAACATTTTGGAACATACAAGTGTCATATATCGGTTAAAAGCTTAACACCTCTTATGGATCCCTTAAATGGATAGGCAAGACGCTAACGTCTCAACTGGCCAATTGCTGGCGGAAATGCAGAGCGCCAGATTAAAATAAAACGCTATAAAATTCAAACTCATTAAATCACACATGTAAGAAACTCAATTAAAACTACACTTGTGAATCCAGCCAACATGTCAGATTTTTAAAATGCTTTTCGGCAAAAGCATAAGAAGCTATTATCTGATAGCCTGCACCATCTGCACCAGCAGTAAACAAAGGAGCTAGCATATCAGGCGCAACACAAAACGTTGAAATAAAATATAAAGCATGCATTACCTTTGACAAGCTTCTTTTTTTGGCACTCCAATATGTCCCATAAACATCACAATTGTTACTTTTGTTTGATTAATTCCGTCCATATATATGGAAAATGTCCATTTATAAAGCGTGTTTAATCCAGAAAAAAAACTGCTTACAAAAACGCAACGTCACAAAATATTTCAAAAGTTGCCTATAAACTTTGCCAAAATATTTCAAATTACTTTTGTAATACAACGTTAGTTATTTTTAAACGTTAATAATCGGTCAAATTGTAGACGGGGCAATCTGTATTCAATACAGGAAAGAGAAGAGACAAGCACTGCTTTTCACGTCTTGCGCAACTCACAAAAGTGTTCCCAGTTCCGAGTTCGCCTACTTCTTCATAGCACAAAGGAATAACCTCAACCATATTCCAAAGACTGGCGACATCCAGTGGAAGCGGTAGGAACTGAAAATAGGTTCCTATTAAATATCCAATGGCAAAGACAATATAGGGAACAGAAAAATAAATTCTGAACTGTTAGTCCTCTTTCGTTTTGCCTGCTACATAAGTTCTGTTATACTCACAGACATGATTCAAACAGTTTTAGAAACGCCCACTAGCTTTAAGAGGTTTTAAGCGCGAATCCCGCTCGAATCCTGTTAGCGGGATTGATTTGATCAACATCAAGTGAAATTGTAGTGCGCCAAATTCAAACTATAGAAATATCAATATTCAACCTTCACAAAAATATAAGTGTAATACATCAAAATAAAGCTTAACTTCTTGTTAATCCAGCCGCTGTGTCAGATTTCAAAAAGGCTTTACGGTGAAAGCAAATCATGCGATTATCTGAGGACAGCGCCCCGGTACAAACACAGGAAAAACATATTTCAACCAGGCAGGTGCAACACAAAAGTCAGAAATAGCCATATAATTAATGCCTTATAATATAATTAATGAAATCTCAAATGTCTCAGTGACACAATGAATGGTCGTTTTGTTCGATAAATTCCTTCTTTATATCCCCAAAATGTCAATTTATTTGGTGCATTTGATTCAGAAATACACCGGTTCCAACATGACTACAAAGTATCTAATAAGTTACCTGTAAACTTGGTTCAAACATTTCAAACAACGTTCCTAATCCAACCTCAGGTATCCTAAAATGTAAATAAACGATATAATTTAAGACGGAATAAACTGTTTTTTAATACCGGATAAAAACAATGTGAAGCGTGCTCCAGTTCACGCGCAACAAAAAACTAAAGCCCTTCAGAGTGACACCTACAAAGAACAGCCCTACTTCTTCATTTCTCAAAAGAAAAACATTGAACGATTTCTAAAGACTGGTATCATGTAGTGGAAGCCATATAAACTGCAATCTGGTCCCTATTAAATCAAGTCTCCCATAGAAAACTATTGGAAAACACAGTGACCTCAACAACAACAAAAATCCCTGGATGGAATGTGCTTGGGGTTTCGCCAAACCAGTTCTGTTATACTCACAGACATTATTCTAACAGTTTTAGAAACTTCAGAGTGTTTTCTAATTATATGCATATACTAGCTTCTGGGCCTGACTAGCAGGTAGTTTACTTTGGGCATACTTTTCATGCGGACGTGAAAATACTGCCCCCTATCCCAGAGAGGTTTTAAATTCTTGTTAATCTAATAGAACTGTCCGATATACAATAGACTTTAAAGCAAAAGCATGCCATGTGACTGTTTGAGGACAGCGCTCCACATCAAGATATTTTTCCACCGGCACAGGTTTCATGAATTCACAAATAGTGATTAAATATGTAATATAGAAATATGACAGAACAAAAAAATTCTATAGTATTCCTATGAAAATTAGTATATACTATAGAATAACTATAGTAATTTTAAAGGAATACGATAAAATTTTCTTATAGTGATAAATAATACTCCTATACCAATACTACTATATACTATACACTACTATACTAATATACAAAGATATACTAATGGTATAGTTGAAGTTGGAAGTTTACATTCACTTAGGTTGGAGTCATTAAAACTCGTTTTTCAACCACTCCACAAATTTCTTGTTCACAAACTATAGTTTTGACAATTTGGTTAGGACATCTACTTTGTGCGTGACACAAGTAATTTTTCCAACAATTTTTTTCAGGCAGATTATTTCACGTATATCTCACAGTATCACAATTCCAGTGGGTAAGAAGTTTACATACACGAAGTTGACTGTGCCATTAAACAGCTTGGAAAATTCCAGAAAATGATGTCATTGCTGTAGAAGCTTCTGATAGGCTAATTGACATCATTTGAGTCAATTGGAGGTTTACCTGTGGATGTATTTCAAGGCCTACCTTCAAACTCAGTGGATGTTTGCTTGTCATCATGGGAAAATCTAAATAAATCAGCCAAGATCTCAGATTTTTGTGGTTGTTGACCTCCACAAGTCTGGTCCATCCTTGGGAGCAATTTCCAAATGCCTAAAGGTATCACGTTCATCTGTACAAACAATAGTATGCAAGTATAAACACCATGGGACCACGCAGCCTTCATACCGCACAGGAAGGAGGCGCGTTCTGTCTCCTAGGGAAGAACGTACTTTGGTGCGAAAAGTGCAAATCAATCCCAGAACAACAGAAAAGGACCTTGTGAAGCTGCTGGAGCAAACAGGTACAAAAGTATCTATATCCACAGTTAAACAAGTCCTATATCGACATAACCTGAAAGGCCGCTCAGCAAGGAAGAAGCCACTGCCCCAAAAGCGCCATGAAAAAGCCAGACTATAGTTTGCAACTGCACAGGGTACAAAGATCGTAATTTTGAAGAAATGTCCTCTGGTCTGATGAAACAAAAATATAACTGTTTGGCCATAATGACCAACACTATGTTTGGAGGAAAAGGGGGGGGGGGCTTGCAAGCCGAAAAAATATGAAATAAATAAAAGCTGAAATAATTAATTATCTCTGCTATTATTCTGACATTTCACATCCACCACAAATAAAGGGGTGGAATTTTATAAAACTGAGTTTAAATGTATTAGTAAGGTGTGTATAAACTTCTGACTTCAACTGTATATCTTATGGTAATATTATAGCAACGTTACAGCAATAACTACAGTAGACTTTTGAGTTTTTTTGTTCAGTGTACTATAAGAAGTTGACATGCTAGGACCTCATATTTGAAAAATTATAAATTTTCACTGAGTTAACAATTCAAAAAGGCCTTAGACTCCAAGTTACTCCATTTGAGTAAAAAGCTTTTTTAAACCTAATTCTTGGACTTCTTAAGCAATTTCAACTCATTGTTAAGCTTCGATCAAATTATTTTAAGACATCCTTCTCCTCCATCTGGTGTTGCCTAATTAAAAAGACTGTGGAGAAAAATAACAGTGCTTTAAGGAATGTGCTTTGTGTACAGAATAGCCTGCCTATCCCCAAATTAATTAATCATCGGTCTTGGCACAAACTAATAGATCTGAGATCAGGTTACACACACACATTCACACTCTTGTAATAAATAAATCATAAAATAATAAAATAAACTACAAAACCCCTTTTTGGCCAATTACAGTACTCGTAGTTCTGCTGTAATTTGAAGGAAGTCTTATCTTTCATAATGCTACATGTTATTGTACAGTATTTATAGTAAAAAATAACTAAGCAACTTACTGCAAATGGCAGACACGTTGGTTGGGCACAGCTGTTTCTTTGCCTCCTGGTCCCAGAATGCATTACAATTTTTTCCTGTCAATGAAGAGATGGCCATCACCTCTCTGGGAAACAGAGCTGTCATGTTCGCCTGGAGTTTAACACCCTCTGCCAGTTCCACCTGTAAAACATCATAAAACAATAACTTTAATGAAAACAATAAGCCAGTTACACATGATTTTGGGCCTTTTAGAAGCTGTGGTCAAAATGTGCTATTTATACAGTACTGTAGTAGTTATCAACAATGTATTCAAACTTTCCTTTATGATTTAAATGTAATAAAACATAGTTTTTGACATTGTCACGATTGATGTAACTATACAACTCTTATCTTCTTTCTCTCGCTTTCTCCCTCTTTGTAAATCTCCCATTCTATCTAAGTACAGTATATTAGATTTGAGTTTTGGACTAAATCAAGCATATGTTCTCTGGGTGGTTCATCAAAAAATATGTTTAATCTCACTGGAACATTTTTCTAGGCATTAGCCTTCACAAGAGATAGTTTTAAGGTTGGGTGGATCAGTATTTCATTTAGCTCATCAGCAAATTCTACGTCTCCCTCTCCCATAGAAACCACATTTAATGTCAAAGTTTATCATAAATACATTTGAAAGACACAACCGGTGCCTCCAATCACTGTAATATGTCCCATCTGCTCCTGCCACGCCCTCTAGTGCTCATCCGGTGTCTCCTTGACCTACCACCACTCCCCCAGTGCTCTCTCCCTCTCCCTCTGTGTGTGTGCGATTGTGTGGGCAGAGACAGGTGTGCTGAAGTCAGAGCAGATCCCCACCAGCTGCAACCTGTCCATAATCAAGACCTCTACAATTACTCAGTCCTGCCACTTCCACACTGCCAGATCGTAATCTCTGCTCATTCTGACCGCTCTGATTCTGGTCCGTCTCCAGTCTGACTTATCATCAGTCCTGCCACTCTGTCCCGCATTCCCCACTTTAAGCTCCCTTGGATTCCCCTCCCGGACCTGCTAACTCTGTCCCAACACCTCTCGCTCCAGCATCAGCCTCCGCACATGGTTTCTGGCAGCCCGCCCGAGCTTCCCCTTGTCTGCACTCAATCTTCCCTGTGTTTCAGTAAATACCTTGGTTACCTCATCCCAGTTTCCTTGTCTGAGTCTGCTCTTGGGTTCACCTGTTCCCGCTCTGCGTGACAATAGCCCTTGTAGTTAAAATCTCAATAAGATGACTTTGCTAAAATATTTCCCTAGCCAAATATTTCCCAATGATATCGGTAATTTTTCAAATTAAAATCCAGGAAGTAATTTTCAAATAATTTGCGCCGAGCTGCCACTTGGGTCAGAGCCTACTTACTTATCTTTGAACCAAGAGGAATAGTATCAATCAGATGACATGAACTGAAGAAAACATTAGCTCTAGTTGGGTGATTTTTGTAACTCATTTAAAAGCAAAATAGATGTTTTTTGGGAAATGTCGCATTTTTTAAATAAATTGCAGAAGTCTAAATACTGATCCAACTAACCTAAAAACTGTCTCTGGTAAAGGCTAATGCCTAGGCAAATGTTCTAATGAGGTTAAAGATGAACCACCCTTTTAAGTAAGTGAATGTTTTTGAATTATAAAACCATTCTCGTAGTCCTGCCATGACTCAAGTTGTTTGCTTGCTGTACTCCGTTAGATAGTTTTAGTAGTTAACGAGAAATAGTTTTGTGAATATGTTTTGCATAATCCTATATGCCGATCTATAAGTTAAAACACTTAAGACAAATTATCATTGTGCTACAATATGCATTAAACATTTACCTTAAATTAAGCAAAACTGCACATGCATACAGTATTTTTCTATTAGGGATCATGGTAAGACCCAAATACAGACTGTGTGAAGTAACAATGTTTACTGTAACAACAGAGGCAGGCAAATGACAGGTCAAGGCAGGCATTGGTCGATAATCCAGAGTAGGAGCAAAGGTACAGGATGGCAGGCAGGCTCAGGGTCAGGGACAGAAATATTGGGCAGGCAGGCAGGCTCAGAGTCAGGATAGGATATGGTCAAAACCATAGGTATCTTGAAGTAAGGGAAGAAGAACAATTATTTTTAAGACCCACTAGTGTACTCACCACAACGAATGAGCTAGGTATCTTGAAGGGACAGGTAGACACAAAATGACCGGCAGTGCCGCAGTACAGACAACTCTGGGTCTCAAGTCTGCGTACGCGTTCGGCTGGAGACAGCCTAGCCCTGCCGAGCTGCAACAGATCCTTTCAGGGACGTAGATGCCAGGGACTTCCGGAGTTCAACAGCTGCAAGGTGGGATCCCCCCGAGTGAGCGATTTGGACCACAATCAGACCTCTTCTCCCTCCTACGTTCCCGTAGCCAACCATCGATCCGGATCGATAAAGCGATGAGTGAGTCGAGATCCATCGGTAGTTTTCGGGCTGCCAGCTCATCATTTACATCCTCCGATAATCCGTGCAGGAACGTGTCGAACAGCTCTTCCGGGTTCCAGGTACGGAACTCCACCGCATAGTCTGCCACACTGAGGGTGTCCTGCCAAAGCTGGAGTAACTTCCGGGCAACCCATCTCCCGGACACCGAAGCCTCAAACTTTTCTCACCTCTGTCATGAATACCTCCAGACTGAGGCAGGCGGCGGATTGTTGCTCCCACACAGCCATGGCACAGGCGAGTGCCCTCCCGGACATCAGCGTAATAATGTACGCTATCTTCGAGCGGTCTGAGGGGAATGAAGAAGGCTGCTGCTCGAAAACAAGGCAGCTCTGGGAGAGAAAGGCCCGGCACATTCTGGAATCTCCATTGTAGCGCTCCCGGGGAGGTAAACGGTGTTCTCGGGAAACTGGGGTGATAGCACAGCTACCAGCCGGGTTACAGAGGGGATGGGGGGTTACCATCATGGTAGGCTGCCTAGTAGGCAACCCACAGAATTGCTCCCGCAATGCGTCCAAGGCTATGTCGTAACATTCGGCCACCGCCTGGAAACCTTCCATCAGACAGCGAAGCAACTCCTCCTGCCTACTAATGGGGGCTCCTTGGGAGGAGATGGCGTTGCGGAGCTGGTTCAAGTCTGCTGGGTCAGTCATGGCCAGTTCGTCAGGGATCAAGGTAAGACCCAAGTGCAGACTGTGTGAAGTAACAATGTTTATTGTAACAACAGGGGCAGGCAAACGACAGGTCAAGGCAGGCAGGGTTTAATAATCCAGAGTAGTAGCAAAGGTACAGGACGGAAGGCAGGCTCAGGGTCAGCAACAGGCATAGTTCAGTAATCCAGGGGTGGAGCAAAGGTACAGGACAGCAGGCAGGCTCCAGGACAGGCAGAGTGGACAGCGCAGGCAGGCTCAGAGTCAGGCCAGGATAGGGTCAAAACCAGGAGGGTAATAAAAGAGAAACTGGAAAAGGCAGGAGCTGAGACAAAACGCTGGTAGACATGAACCAACAAGAAGAACTGGCACAGATAGACAGAAAACACAGGTATAAATACCCAGAGGATATGTGGGGAAGATGGGCGACACCTGAAGCGGGTGGAGACAAGCACAAGGTCATGTGAAACAGATCATGGCATGACATTTTCTGCTTGCTGTACTGTTACAATGTTAATAATACACCTGCTTTTGTATTCAAATTGTGACTAGTTTTCATCCTCGCTATACAGCTCAAGGTTTAAAGTCACCCTGCCATGCTGTCTGATAGAGTTGTGACGGCTATGTCTTGGAGTACTGCTTTCGGGGGTTGGAGGAAGTATGTAGATCCACCAGCCATGTCTGGGAACACACAGTATAATAGACAGTTAAAGAGATTTAATACAGATTCATTCAATCACCTCATTACAATTTCTAGTCATCGCTCCTAATCTCAATCTCTACTCCTCATATTCTGATCATCATGCTTAAACCAAACACACACACACACACACACACACACACCTTTAGAAACTGTGTTTCTTCTCTCACCATTGTGAGTTTTGGAGACTGTTGTGGATCCACTAGCCATGATCTCTGGGAACACAATATGACAGACAGTTAGAGAAAGTGAATACAGATTCATTCAACCACCTCCTTCCAACTTCTAATCATCTTTCCTACTCTCAATCTCTACTTCTCATATTCTACTCATCATGCTTAAACCAAAAACACAGACATCCTTTGAAGTTGTGTGTCTCATTCTCTCCCTCTTTAGGTTTTTTACCTCCTGGAGCAAACCTGGTAACTATGAAAATATAGAACATAATGTGCTATCATTACACTTGCATGCATTATGCATTCAACTAATAGATTGGTAGTCACTATACCATTTAGTTCCCGCCTAATGTTTTTTTTCAGAGTCAGCCCCCTTTTTTTCTGTCATGCACTCTGGTAGAGCCACATAGCTACAGTCAGGAAATTACAGGTTTTGCGCAAAGATATCGCTAGTCAATTTCACAACTAAGTATACCCTTTGAGTATTATTTTCCGCTTCTTCCACATAATGCGGTTTCTTTATTTTCTCCCTCATTTCTCTTGCACATTCTGACCTGGTCCTTTAAAAAAAAAATTCTACTAGTCTCTTGCAATCTTCTACAAAGTAAAAATTAACATTATTAACTAGGCAATAGCTAGGAGCGGCTCACATCATTCACCATGTTGCATACACTCCTCACCCCATAATATCATAAGCTGTGTTTGCAACTTAGCTTACTAGCTAGATATACATTTTATTTTACCTTTATTTTAACCGGCAAGTCAGTTAAGAACAAATTCTTATCTACAACAAAACAACCTGGCAATCAGCCCAGTTAGTATGTGTTAACTAGCTTTGTTGCTAACCAGCAGCTAGTTATCTAACTAGCCAGTGGTTAGCATGCTACCTACACCTACTAGTGAACTTAAAAATGTAACTGTTTCCTTAACTAGCTAATGTTAGCTACATTAGTTGTCATTGTTATAGCCAATGTCTTGGCTGTATTACTTTTTAATAACGATTGATACCATTAACCATATCTTGTTAGCTAGCTACGTTACACTGTGTCATTAGCTGGGTAGCTAGCTAGTTAACTTAACGTAAACTCACCCCATTCCGTACAAATGTGCGCAACCGCAACATTCAAACGAGGCTACAAAGAAAACTAATGGGACTGTAGCGACTCTGTTGACGTCAAAATCGGGGGTGTGAACTAGGTTTTATTCAAGCATTGATCGACATGGTAATGGCTCTATAGTATTGGAGAAAAGTTTAAAAAACTGACCCTCCTTTACGTCTTGTCATGTCATGTCATAAAGTACTGCAAACATAAAGCAACTATTTCTGTCTTACAATCTCTCTCCACCAGGTGTAGCACTTCTATCATCCTTTAAAAACAAGAAACAGGGTTTAAAAACAGTGACGGGGTTAAGGGGGATGCCTAGTATTTTTTTCGTCATCATTGCATGCGATCATCATTCTCAAAGCAGCTGTTACTTCTAAGATCACTTTAGCCCCGCCCTAAAAACCCGATTCAAATTCGACAGAAACCTTCCAATAGGTCTGTAATGACACATTATATAAACTCTTTATAGTGTTTTATTTACATTTTAGAGGCGATAAGGTGATAAGTTGGACAGATCGAGTGAAAAAACATCTCTCCTTCTCACTATCACGCATTAGTTTCTCTTCCCCACCCGCCATTTTTAAAAAGACCTGACGGGGCTCATTGCCTGCTTGAATTATGCAGAAATGGGCAGCGTTTAGGTCATGTAATTGATTCTGTTGAAAAGGGGAGAAATTGTGCTTTACAATGGTATTGACATTACAGTTGATCTGGAGGTATTATGTTTTTGGGGAGCTAAAATAAGGGCAATTGTATGGACCAAGGCGAGTTTACGTGAGTTTACGTTTACCATCCAGAACCATGACATAGGTGGGATATCTCTTTCCCCATGCGCTGCCAATTAAGAATACGTTCTTTCAAATTGTCGCACGTCCCATCAAACTCTTCAATATTTTCCACTGGAACCATTTCTGATGTCCCTTCTTCAAAACAATCCACAAGTGCATCCATGTTTGGGGATATTTTGCTTGTGCTGCAAAGTGCAAACAGCGTAAACCAGCGTATTGTTTTTGCTCGCACCTAGTTTTTTTAAACTTTCGCCCATGCGCACAATTTAGTTATGTAGAGCTTGACACCTTTTATGCTTTGCCGCAAAGTTTTTTTTATAGTTAGCTATGGAATCAGTTTCATTAGTAGCTGACATGATGCAAGCTGTTTACAACAATTATCTAATTTGCTTACCCTTGTAAGAAATGGCTCAAGTCCAAGTGATAAGGGGACCATATCAAAAATGGATGCTGGCAGACCAGGTATATTAAGGTAAGATTTTGTTGTTGTTATATTGCCTAAGATAGGTGTTAGCTATAGAAAACTAGATATATTTTTTAATGTATAGCTACAACCGTATTACTGCTTGGGGTGCTCAGTTGCTTATGCTGTGCTGTTACCTGTATGTATACACGAGCTGTGTATCTGCTCGCTAGATACAGTAGCTAGTTAACTTGCTAGCTAGATGGTACATTGCCAGTGTTTGTATTCAGTATCTTGTTTCTAGCTACTTACAATACTCAATCAAAAAGGCTCTGATTATTTAGAGCTTAATGCGGATTTAGTTGTGTGTCAGGTACACACAGACGCCCCCCACTCCACCCCACATAGACATTCAGTTTCCACCCTTGTGAAGTCAGTGTCATGTATTCTTGCTAATATTTTCATTAGATAATGTTCTGTATTGGTTTTCTATATTCAATTTTTAGGACCCTCTAACACACCCCAATCAACCTAGCTCTGATGATTTAGACCGTGATGATGCCCCTGAGGTGGTTAGTGTCAGGTGCACAAACGCACACGCATACACACACAGAAATTCAGTGTCTTAGCCTCACCCTTGTGAAGTCAGCGTTATATATTCTATCAAATATTTTAGTTAGATAATGTTCTGTGTTGGTTTTCTCCATGTATTCCTAATTTAGGACCCCTGACACACCCCAATCAACCTGGCTCTGATGATTTAAACAGTGATGATGCCCCTGAGATGGTTAGTGTCAGGTGCACAAACACACTCTCAGGCCATAGCAATCTTTTCTACCTTTGCAGATGTATTATATGTTTCCTCCTGGCTTAAACAAATGTCTAAATATACCTTGCATCTAACTCTTTTCAGAATGATTCCCCCTGGGGAATCAGTTACAAAGGGGCAGTGCCTTATGGCAATAATGCTCTTTGTTCTGCGTCATCACCGGACTGGGACTGCCCTGATAGACCCACTTGCCTTGCTGAATATGCTTGTCCCCAACATCTAAATATCTCTTCTAATCGTTTTTGGGTAGTCCAGCCCTGACAGCTGTCTCTCATTTCTTTTGCGATGAATGCCAAAATAACTTATGAAAGCAATGCGAAGACACAAATTGCTTACATTGTGGAAAGTCCTTCATCAGAGAAACAAAACGTTTATTTTTGTCAATACCTTTTAGGGACCTTCTTCGAGATACACTGGAGAACCATGGAATAGATAATTTGAGGAAAATCTTGAAGGAAGAATAATATGAAATCGAGGATGTCATGGATGGAAAGACGTACAAGACATTACTGAAAGAGAAAAGGCTATCTGCTGATGATTTTACATTAACCTGGAACTGTGATTGAGTACCCATTTTTAACTCCTCAAATTACTGTTTGGCCCCTTCAATTTAACATAGATGAACTACCTTATATACATCGGAAAGAAAATTAGATGGTGGCAGGACTTTGGTTTGGCCCAGAAAACCCCCGAATGGATACATTTTAAAAACCTTTTGTTGATGCATTTTGCGATTTAGCCCAAAACCCATTACTCTGGAGAGATAGCAGTGGGATTCTGAAGAGGACAAAGGTCTTCTTCTTGATTTGTTCGTGAATGATGAAATTGCCAGGCCAATCCTTCGTTACTGTAAGCAATTCAATGGTGAATATGGTTGTGACTGGTGCTTGCACCCCGGTAAAGTTGTCCCCAAAGGCAGAGGATATGTAAGATCCTATCCTTACAGTCAACAACTGCAAAATGAAAGATCACACAATCAATTTAAGGATAATGAATTTCACACTGACATTCCGCAAAATGTCAACACTGTTTTTGCTTTCATTGTTCAACATTATGTTTGGTTTTAGTGTGTGACTAAATGCATTCTGTTCTCCTCGGCATAACTCGGCAACTTCTGTCTCTTTGGTTGGACACGTGCAACTGTTTGAATCCATGGTACATGGGTTGACATATTACAGAATTAGACTCTCGAATGCTAAATCTCAAGCCACCAAAGCAATAGAGAATACCACGATCACTGCATATCATAACATTTTGGAAAGCATCGGAGTGTTGTGCACTTTTTCTGTTTTATTCTGTCACTGTTTAAAATATATATATACACTGCTCAAAAAAATAAAGGGAACACGAAAATAACACATCCTAGATCTGAATGAATGAAATATTCTTATTAACTACTTTTTTCTATACATAGTTGAATGTGCTGACAACAAAATCACACAAAAATGATCAATGGAAATCAAATGTATCAACCCATGGAGGTCTGGATTTGGAGTCACACTCAAAATTAAAGTGGAAAACCACACTACAGGCTGATCCAACTTTGATGTAATGTCCTTGAAACAAGTCAACATGAGGCTCAGTGGTGTGTGTGGACTCCACGTGCCTGTATGACCTCCCTACAATGCCTGGGCATGCTCCTGATGAGGTGGCGGATGGTCTCCTGAGGGATCTCCTCCCAGACCTGGACTAAAGCATCCGCCAACTCCTGGACAGTCTGTGGTGCAACGTGGCGTTGGTGGATGGAGCGAGACATGATGTCCCAGATGTGCTCAATTGGATTCAGGTCTGGGGAATGGGCGGGCCAGTCCATAGCATCAATGCCTTCCTCTTGCAGGAACTGCTGACACACTCCAGCCACATGAGGTCTAGCATTGTCTTGCATTAGGAGGAACCCAGGGCCAACCACACCAGCATATGGTCTCAAAAGGGGTCTGAGGATGTCATCTCGGTACCTAATGGCAGTCAGGCTACCTCTGGCGAGCACATGGAGGGCTGTGCAGCCCCCCAAAGAAATGCCACCCCACACCATGACTGACCCACCGCCAAACCGGTCATGCTGGAGGATGTTGCAGGCAGCAGAACGTTCTCCACTGCGTCTCCAGACTGTCACGTCTGTCACATGTGCTCATTGTGAACCTGCTTTCCTCTCTGAAGAGCACAGGGCGCCAGTGGCGAATTTGCCAATCTTGGTGTTCTCTGGCAAATGCCAAATGTCCTGCACGGTTTTGGGCTGTAAGAACAACCCCCAGCTGTGGACGTCGGGCCCTCATAAAACCCTCATAGAGTCTGTTTCTGACCGTTTGAGCAGACACATGCACATTTGTGGCCTGCAGGGCTCTGGCAGTGCTCCTTCTGCTCCTCCTTGCACAAAGGCGGAGGTAGCGGTCCTGCTGCTGGGTTGTTGCCCTCCTACGGCCTCCTCCACGTCTCCTGATGTACTGGCCTGTCTCCTGGTAGCGCCTCCATGCTCTGGACACTACGCTGACAGACACAGCAAACCTTCTTGCCACATCTCGCATTGATGTGCCATCCTGGATGAGCTGCACTACCTGAGCCACTTGTGTGGGTTGTAGACTCCGTCTCATGCTACCACTAGAGTGAAAGCACCGCCAGCATTCAAAAGTGACCAAAACATCAGCTAGGAAGCATAGGAACTGAGAATTGGTCTGTGGTCCCCACCTGCAGAACCACTCCTTTATTGGGGGTGTCTGGCTAAATGCCTATAATTTCCACCTGTTGTCTATTCCATTTGCACAACAGCATGTGAAATGTATTGTATTGCTTCCTAAGTGGACAGTTTTATTTCACAGAAGTGTGATTGACTTGGAGTTACATTGTGTTGTTTAAGTTTTCCCTTTATTTTTTTGAGCAGTGTATTTAATCAGGTAGGTAAGTTGAGAACAAGTTCTCATTTACAATTGCGACCTGGCCAAGATAAAGCAAAGCAGTTCAAAACATACAACAACGCAGAGTTACACATGTAGTAAAACAAACATACAGTCAATAATAAAGTAGAAAAATAAGTCCATACACAATGTGAGCAAGTGAGGTGAGATAAGGGAGTAAAGGCAAAAAAGGCCATGGTGGCGAAGTAAATACAATATAGCAAGTAAAACAATGGAATGGTTGATTTGCAGTAGACGAATGTGCAAGGTAGAGATAGAAATAATGGGGTGCAAAGGAGCAAAATAAATAAATAAATACAGTAGGGCAAGAGGTAGTTGTTTGGGCTAAATTATAGATGGGCTATGTACAGGTGCAGTAATCTGTGAGCTGCTCTGACAGCTGGTGCTAGTGAGGGAGATAAGTGTTTCCAGTTCCAGAGATTTTTGTAGTCAAATCAAATGTATTTATATAGCCCTTCGTACATCAGCTGATATCTCAAAGTGCTGTACAGAAGCACAGCCTAAAACTCCAAACAGAAAGCAATGCAGATGTAGAAGCATGGTGGCTTGGAAAAACTCCCTAGAAAGGCCAAAACCTAGGAAGAAACCGAGAGAGGAACCAGGCTATGAGGGGTGGCCAGTCCTGTTCTGGCTGTGCCGGGTGATTATAACAGAACATGGCCAAGATGTTCAGATGTTCATAAATGACCAGCATGGTCAAATAATAGTTGTGGTACAGGTAGCACATCTGGTGAACAGGTCAGGATTCCATAGCAGGCAGAACAGTTGAAACTGGAGCAGCAGTACAGCCAGGTGGACTGGGGACAGCAAGGAGTCATCATGCCAGGTAGTCCTGAGGCATGGTCCTAGGGCTCAGGTCCTCCGAGAGAGAGGAAAAAAAGAGAGAATTTGAGAGAGAGCATACTTAAATTCACACAGGACACCAGAAAAGACAGGAGAAGTACTCCAGATATAGCAAACTGCCCCCCGACACATAAACAACTGCAGCATAAATACTGGAGGCTGAGACAGGAGGGGTCAGGAGACACTGTGGCCCCATCCTATGATCCTAGAGGGATATCTTCAATCACCAACTTACCATCCTGAGACAAGGCCGAGTATAGCCTACAAAGATCTCCGCCACGGCACAACCCAAGGGGTGGCACCAACCCAGATAGGAAGATCACATCAGTGACTCAACCCACTCAAGTGGCGCACCCCTCCTAGGGACGGCATGAAAGAGCACCAGTAAGCCAGTGACTTAGCCCCTGTGATAGGGTTAGAGGCAGAGATTCCCAGTGGAAAGAGGGGAACCGGCCAGGCAGAGACATGATGGAGAGAATGCACCGATGGGGAGAGCAGTGGTCTCCCCACCTCGCCTCCAGCTCCTCCAACGACTGAACCCACTCCTCCAGCGGCATCTGGCTCCAGCGCACTTCGTCCTTCGCCCCCAAGGGAGAACGATGGAGCGGCGGCTGGGTGCCAGGGATTTTTTATCCAGCCCGAGCTGTACCTGGCTACCGTGAGGCCGACTCCCTCGGGCGAAGAGAGTGTGAGCGTCCTCATCTCCTGCCTGACGGGCCGAGCCCTGGAGTGGGCCAACGCAGTTTGGAATGGCCCAGACTCAGCTAGGGACCACTATCCAGAGTTCACCTGTTCCACCTCAGGCAGGAGACGAGGAGCGCGCAGGACTTCGCACTGGAGTTCCGGACCTTGGGGCCGGGTGGAATGACAGGGCCCTGATGGACCACTACCGGTGCAGCCTTTGGGAGGACGTCGGCAGGGAGCTAGCTTATCGGGACGCCACTCTATCCCTCGATGAACTCATAAACATGTCGATCCGGCTGGACAATCTGCTAGCTGCCCGCTGGGCGTTCAGAAAAGGTCCTGTCAGTTCCATCTCCTGGCCCTCCCGCTCCCATACCTATGGAGTTAGGGGGGACCGCATCGAGGGATGCCGGAGGAGGAGGCTCCTCCTGCACCAGCTGTGGTCGGAGAGGACACACTTCTGACCGGTGCTGGAGGAGCCCGTCTGGGAGTCGAGAGGGCAGGCAGAACACTGTTGGTCACATGTTTGTAGTCATTTTTTCTCTCTCACTGCAGCATAAGGCGCTAGTCGATTCAGGCGCAGCTGGGAACTTTATGGATCGCAGACTCGCCCGTAAGCTGGGGATTCCCCTGGTGCCGATAGATCCCCCCCCCCCTTCCCTGTGCACTCCTCAGATAGCCGACCGTTATGATCAGGGCTAGTCATGCCCGCCTGCTCTTTGTGCGGGCTTGATTTTCCTCTGTTCATGTTTGTGTGATTAACTTTGTTTTTCTCCGGACTGGTTGGGTCCTGGTTTTGGGCCGGTCTTATTATTGCGTATGGTGTTTGGCGTGACCATTTTCCCTATGCCGGAATAAAACATTGGTCTTTACCCTCTACTTCCTGCGCCTGACTCCGCACCCACAACGCATAGAGTGCGTTACACCTTCAGGCTCCATTACTACAAAAAAAAAATTCTACTTTCATTCAGCATGCATATTTTGCTTCAAGGATCTATTTCACAGCGTGACCTTATATTAACTCACATTTCTTTAGTCATCTTTTTTTTAAAGAATTTTATGGACAAGAAAATGTTTCTTTCAATTGTCGTCAGCTAATCCACCTTACTGATAGTGTACTGAACTAGGGGCCTCTCTGGGTAACGTCAGCTTTTACATTTGAGGCTAACAATTCAAGTTTGAAATCTCTTTTCCATGGGACATAGTGTGTTCCGCAACAAATTTGCCAGCTTTTCTTTCTTTGGCGAGACGTCTTAGTGTCTTAGAATTTCACCCAGAGTTCGGTATATTCCTTACAAAGCTTGCAGACAGGAGACTGAAAGGAGACAAAATCTCCCTCAAAACCCTTGGAAAATCTGTACCTCTTCACCTCACGGCTTCTCTACTTGCTGTAGAATAATTAATTACTGGATCTGTCCCGTCCCAGCCTGTGGAGTCATACGGACGATTCATTTATGAACAGATTGTTTATCACACAAATAACTGCCAAATCTCAGAAAAAAAGGGATAATACCTCATTTGTGTTCAAAAATGGATGTTGTGCACAACTGCTGTTCTGTTTCTTTGTTAGACAGAATTTCATTTGTCAAACAAACTGCTTCTGTCAACCTATTCCCATTTTTGTGGTTCAACCATATGGAATTCAAGCTGACAGTTTGTTCATCAACTGCTATCTAGGCATCTCATCAAACGAAATGAGTGTGAAAGTTGAGAGGACGAGACAAAAAAAAAAGCCTTTTCTTTGGAAGATATCAAGTGTAAATGTATTTATGTGGATGGCTGGCTTGTCCCTCTGCCAAACATTTATGAGAGAGACTAGTTTTGGGTGTTTTTAAGAGAGCTGGTTGATGTTATTGAGCTGATTCATAATGAGAGCTGATTCTCATTTGCAATTGAGACCTGGCCAAGAAAATCATCAACATACTTTAATTCGGGTCTGTCTAGTGTGAGCAGCTTCCAGTTAAAACGCATCCATTTAGTTTCATTGGAATTTAGCAATAGTTGGAGATCACAGAATGTGTGTTGTATGTCATTGAATCTGTGTGATTATAATAGTATCACTCATTGATAACTTATCAGGGACATATAGCAGTGATGCAAGGGCCATCACTTATATATTATATTGTACATGTGGTTAATATAGTGATCCCTTTGCGCGCCAATCCCGTTAACGGGATTGATTTGACAACACCCAGTGAAATAGCGGCGAGCCAAATTCAAAAACAGAAATACTCATGATAATAAATCATACATGTGTTATACATCGGTTTAAAGATTAACTTCTTGTTAATCCAGCCACAGTGTCAGATTTCAAAAAGGCTTTACGGCGAAAGCAAACCCTGCTATTATCTGAGGACAGCAACCCATCAAACAAACACATGAAAATCATATTTCAACCTGCCAGGCGCGACACAAAAGTCAGAAATAAAGAAATAATTAATGCCTTACCTTTGAAGATGTTTTTCCTTTTGTTCGATAAATTCCGTCATTATATCTCCAAAATGTCCATTTATTTGGCGCATTTGATCCAGATCCAACTCATGCAACATGACTACAAAGTATCTAATAAGTTATCTGTAAACTGATCCAAACATTTCAAACAACTTTCCTAATCCAACTTTAGGTATTTTTAAACGTAAATAATCGATCAAATTTAAGACGGAATAAACTGTGTCCACAAAGTGGAGCAAGCATTCAGCTCGCACACTCCAACCACAACAGTACACTTGGGTTTCCACCCATATAGGAAATGGCTACTTCTTCCTTTCTCAAAGGAAAAACATCAACCAATTTCTAAAGACTGTTGACATCTAGTGGAAGCGATAGGAACTGTCCCCAACGCTCTAGGCGACCAGGTTTGATAGCCTTTAGCCGCACCCTCATACTACTCCTCCTCTGTTCCGCGGGTGATGTAGAGGTAAACCCAGGCCCTGCCTGTCCCCAGGCACCTCATTTGTTGACTTCTGTGATCGAAAAAGCATTGGTTTCATCCATGTCAACATCAGAAGCCTCCTCCCTGAGTTTGTTTTACTCACTGCTTTAGCACACTCTGCTAACCCTGATGTCCTTGCCGTGTCTGAATCCTGGCTCAGGAAGGCCACCAAAAATTCTGAGATTTCCATACCCAACTATAACATTTTCCGTCAAGATAGAACTGCCAAAGGGGGAGGAGTTGCAGTCTACTGCAGAGATAGCCTGCAAAGTACTGTCATACTTTCCAAGTCCATACCCAAACAGTTCGAACTACTAATTTTAAAAATTACTCTCTCCAGAAATAAGTCTCTCACTGTTGCCGCCTGCTACCGACCCCCCTCAGCTCCCAGCTGTGCCCTGGACACCATTTGTGAATTGATCGCCCCCCATCTAGCTTCAGAGTTTGTTCTGTTAGGTGACCTAAACTGGGATATGCTTAACACCCCGGCAGTCCTACAATCTAAGCTAGATGCCCTCAATCTCACACAAATCATCAAGGAACCCACCAGGTACAACCCTAAATCTGTAAACAAGGGCACCCTCATAGACGTCATCCTGACCAACTGGCCCTCCAAATACACCTCCGCTGTCTTCAACCAGGATCTCGGCGATCACTGCCTCATTGCCTGTATCCGCTACAGAGCCGCAGTCAAACGACCACCCCTCATCACTGTCAAACGCTCCCTAAAACACTTCTGCGAGCAGGCCTTACCTGGCCCGGGTATCCTGGAAGGACATTGACCTCATTCCGTCAGTTGAGGATGCCTGGTCATTCTTTAAAAGTAACTTCCTCACCATTTTAGATAAGCATGCTCCTTTCAAAAAATGCAGAACTAAGGACAGATATAGCCCTTGGTTCACTCCAGACCTGACTGCCCTCGACCAGCACAAAAACATCCTGTGGCGGACTGTAATAGCATCGAATAGTCCCCGCGATATGCAACTGTTCAGGGAAGTCAGGAACCAATACACGCAGTCAGTCAGGAAAGCTAAGGCCAGCTTCTTCAGGCAGAAATTTGTGTAGCGCCAACTCCAAAAAGTTCTGGGACACTGTGAAGTCCATGGAGAACAAGAGCACCTCCTCCCAGCTGCCCACTGCACTGAGGCTAGGTAACACGGTCACCACCGATGATTATCGAAAACTTCAACAAGCATTTCTCAACGGCTGGCCATGCCTTCCGCCTGGCTACTCCAACCTCGGCCAACAGCTCCGCCCCCCCCCCCCCCCCGCAGCTACTCGCCCAAGCCTCTCCAGGTTCTCCTTTACCCAAATCCAGATAGCAGATGTTCTGAAAGAGCTGCAAAACCTGGACCCGTACAAATCAGCTGGGCTTGACAATCTGGACCCTCTATTTCTGAAACTATCCGCCGCCATTGTCGCAACCTCTATTACCAGCGTGTTCAACCTCTCTTTCATATCGTCTGAGATCCCCAAGGGGGTGGCACAGGGTTCAATTCTCGGGCCGACTCTTTTCTCTGTATATATCAATGATGTTGCTCTTGTTGCGGGCGATTCCCTTATCCACCTCTACGCAGACGACACCATTCTATATACTTCCGGCCCGTCCTTGGACACTGTGCTATCTAACCTCCAAACGAGCTTCAATGCCATACAACACTCCAACTGCTCTTAAACGCTAGTAAAACCAAATGCATGCTTTTCAACCGTTCGCTGCCTGCACCCGCACGCCTGACTAGCATCACCACCCTGGATGGTTCCGACCTTGAATATGTGGACATCTATAAGTACCTAGGTGTCTGGCTAGACTGTAAACTCTCCTTCCAGACTCATATCAAACATCTCCAATCGAAAATCAAATCTAGAGTCGGCTTTCTATTCCGCAACAAAGCCTCCTTCACTCACGCTGCCAAACTTACCCTAGTAAAACTGACTATCCTACCGATCCTCGACTTCGGCGATGTCATCTACAAAATAGCTTCCAACACTCATGCATTTTATCACAGTGCCATCCGTTTTGTCACTAAAGCACCTTATACCACCCACCACTGCGACCTGTATGCTCTAGTCGGCTGGCCCTCGCTACATATTCGTCGCCAGACCCACTGGCTCCAGGTCATCTACAAGTCCATGCTAGGTAAAGCTCCGCCTTATCTCAGTTCACTGGTCACGATGGCAACACCCACCCGTAGCACGCGCTCCAGCAGGTGTATCTCTCTGATCATCCCTAAAGCCAACACCTCATTTGACAGCCTTTTGTTCCAGTTCTCTGCTGCCTGTGACTGGAACGAATTGCAAAAATCGCTGAAGTTGGAGACTTTTATCTCCCTCACCAACTTCAAACATCTGCTATCTGAGCAGCTAACCGATCGCTGCAGCTGTACATAGTCTATCGGTAAATAGCCCACCCATTTTTACCTACCTCATCCCCATACTGTTTTTATTTATGTACTTTTCTGCTCTTTTGCACACCAATATCTCTACCTGTACATGACCATCTGATCATTTATCACTCCAGTGTTAATCTGCAAAATTGTAATTATTCGCGTACCTCCTCATGCCTTTTGCACACAATGTATATAGACTCTCTTTTTTTCTACTGTGTTATTGACTTGTTAATTGTTTACTCCATGTGTAAGTCTGTGTTGTCTGTTCACACTGCTATGCTTTATCTTGGCCAGGTCAGTGTTGCAAATGAGAACGTGTTCTCAATTAAATAAAGGTGAAATAAAAAATAAAAAATAAACAACTAAAAAGTGCCTTAGATCTCTGGATCCACATAGAAAACCCATTGAAAAGAGAGTGACCTAAAAAAAAACTATTCTGGATGGTTTCGCCTGCCAAATAAGTTATGTTATACTCACAGACATAATTTGAACAGTTTTAGAAACCTTAGAGTGTTTTATATCCAAATCTACCAATGTATATCCTAGCTTCTGGGCCTGAGTAGCAGGCAGTTTATTTTGGGCACACTTTTCATCCGAACGTGAAAATAGTGCCTCCTAGCCTTAAGTCGTTTTAAATAGATTTTTTTTTAAAGAAAAATACATTTACATTAATATTACTGGTCTGTTTTTACTACACAGTGGCCTCCATCATTCTTATATGGAAGAAGTTTGGATCCACTAACTCTTCCTAGAGCTGGCCGCCCAGACAAATTGAGCAATCAGGGGAGATGGGCCTTGGTCAGGGGAGAAGGGCCTTGGTCAGGGAACCTTTCTCTGCTGCACAATACAGGTGTGCCAAGCTTGTAGCGTCATACCCAAGAAATCTCAAGGCTGTAATCGCTGCAAAGGTGTTTCAACAAAGTACTGAGTAAGGGTCTGAATACTTGTGTATTTCCATTTTTGCTTTGTCATTATGGAGAACTGTGTGTTGATTGAAGAGGAAAAAAATACAATTTAATCAATTTTAGAATAACGTTTTAACCTAACAAAATGTGGAAAGAGTCAAGGGCTCTGAATACTTTCTGAACACAATGTATATCCAATGGAATGTTATGCCACACAGGCCTCCTAGGGATAAAATGCTATGCCCCACATCAGGCCTATAGAGGAAGCCATTTGGATGGAGACAATCGATGGCTATGGAAAACCATGTACAGTTCAAGTCGGAAGTTTACATACACTTAGGTTAGAGTCATTAAAACTCATTTTTCAACCACTCCACAAATATCTTGTTGACAAACTATAGTTTTGGCCAAGTCAGTTAGGACATCTTCTTTGTGCATGACACCAGTAATTTTTCCAACAATTGTTACAGACAGATTATTTCACTTATAATTCACTGTATCACAATTTCAGTGGGTAAGCAGTTGACTGTGCCTTTAAACAGCTTGGAAAATGATGTCATGGCTGTAGAAGCTTCTGATAGGCTAATTGACATCATTTAAGTCAATTGGAGGTGTACCTGTAGATGTATTTCAGGGCCTAACTTAAAAGTCAGTGCCTCTTTGCTTGACATCAAGAGAAATCAGCCAAGCCCTCCGAAAAACAATTGTAGACCTGCACAAGTCTTGTTCATCCTTGGGTGCATTTTCGAAACGCCTGAAGGTACCACGTTCATCTGTACAAACAATAGTATGCAAGTATAAACACCATGGGACCACGCAGCCGCCATACCGCTCAAGAAGGAGACGCGTTCTGTCTCCTAGAGATGAACATACTTTGGTGCGAAAAGTGCAAATCAAGCCCAGAACAACAGCAAAGGACCTTGTGAAGATGCTGGAGGAAACAGGTACAAAACTATCTATATCCACAGTAAAACTAGTCCTAAATCGACATAACCTGAAAGGCCACTCAGCAAGGAAGAAGCAACTGCTCAAAAAATGCCATAAAAAAAGCCAAACTACAGTTTGCAAGTGCACATGGGGACAAAGCTCATACTTTTTGGAGCAATGTCCTCTGGTCTGATGAAATAAAAATAGAACTGTTTGGCCATAATGACCATCGTTACGTTTGGAGGAAAAAGGAGGAGGCTTGCAAGCCGAAGAACACCATCCCAAACGTGAAGCACGGGCTGGCAGCATCATGTTGTGGGAGTGCTTTGCTGCAGGTTGGATTGGTGCACTTCACAAAATAGATGCCATCATGAGGAAGGAAAATGATGTGGATATATTGAAGCAACATCTCAAGACATCAGTCAGGAAGTTAAAGCTTGGTCACAGTGGGGTCTTCCAAATGGACAATGACCCCAAGCATACTTCCAAAGTTGTGGCAAAATGGCATGAGGACAACAAAGTGAAGGTATTGGAGTGGCCATCACAAAGCCATGACCTCAATCCTATAGAAAATGTGTGTGGGCAGAACTGAAACAGCCTATGCGAGCAAGGAGGCCAGCAGGAATGGGCCAAGATTCACCCAACTTATTGTGGGAAGCTTGTGGAAGGCTACCTGAAGAGTTTGACCCAAGTTAAACAATTTAAAGGCAATGCTACCAAATACTAATTGAGTGTAAGTAAACTTCTGACCCACTGGGGATGTGATAAAATAGATAAAAGCTGAAATAAATCCTTCTCTCTACTATTATTCTGACATTTCACATTCTTAAAATAAAGTGGTGATCCTAACTGACCTAAGACAGGGATTAAATGTCAGGAATTGTGAAAAACAGTTTAAATGTATTTGGCTAAGGTGTGTGTAAACCTTTAAGAAATACTTGTAAGAAAATTAAGTATTGTGTGCAGTATTGCAGAGCCCAAAAATATTATTTCATCATCTAGATATCATTTCAAAAGGAAGGGATCACTGCCACTACCTCACTCTCCAAATAAAATCTGAAAGCCAAAACGTGTTAACTTTTTTAATTACTCTATTATACTCCAAGAGTTGCTGAATTTCCTCTCTACATCATCCAGATATCAAGACAATCAAACATTGGCCCATAGAGGTGTATTCGTCAGGTGAATAGACTTTTGAGAGCAGCATACTGTATGTGGAAGGTTTTCTGTTCATAAATTCTGTCTTTCATCACCACACAGGCAGTGAGTAAAGGGACAGAACACTTTCCACCATAGCTTTATCTGCTACCACCTGCAGTTAAAATAATCTGTGCTTGTTAATTATTATAGGAGAAGTGAATACATTATAGAAGTGTATTTGGCCAGACAGAGGCATGGTGAGTCACTCTTTTAGCTTTCAACCCATCTTACAGAGTAGCTCTCTCTCTCTCTCTCTCTCTCTCTCTCTCTCTCTCTGGTAAAACAACTGCATAGGGCAGACAGTAGATTTGGGTAATACACTTCTTCAGATCAAAAGAGAAGCAAAACAACTTCTGAACTGCTTTTTTGGATGAGAGAGAGGGGTGAAATTGTCTACGTGAGAGAGAGTAAATTTTTTAAATTAAATCTATCAACATATATTCCATCTATATATTCATATCAGTAACATCCTGTCTCCCCCACTTTCACCTCCTCTTCTCCCCCTAGTCTCCCCCTTTCATCCAGCAAATGCAGACACATAAACAGCGTTGGCTGTATCCAAGCCTGTTATACGATCCTCAATTTTCAGTGGATGTTACTCCATGCTTCCTATGCATTCAAGTGACTACAGAATGGCACCGTGAAGTGTAAAATTGCTTTGGGTACGAAGCAAAGACTGGAGAAAATAGGGCACAGTGTTTGCGTGTGGTCCAATATGTTTTATTCAACCATGTGGCTGTGTGCTTTTGAAATGTGACAGGTTGTGTTTACAAATCTTTGTCAATTTGTTAAGCTTGACGGCAGCATGTCAACATGTTTTTTGGCCTTACTGAATGCACTACTTTTATGGGCTGTGGTTTTGATAGGAATTTGAAGTGACTGATTCACACAAAAAACTGCTCCTGTCAAAATAAGATGCATATATCTTATGGTTGAAGCTTTGGCAGGATAAAGCTATCTTTTTTTCTGTTCGTTTTTTCATTTGTTCTCATTAGCTGTAGCATTAGTTTTCTTTTTCTGATGAGTCATGTTAGCACAAGGAAAATCAACGATTAGGACACACTTAGAAACTATTGAAATGTTCCTCAAATGTTCCCCGAGGGAATAACAGTCATGTGCAATTTCATGGTTACGGAATTACGCTGAGACTCAGATTGAGGCTAATCGTGTCTCACAGACGCTGTGGTGTCATACCTGGAAAAGGAATTAGATGAAGTACCTTCTATAAACTGCACACAGACACCTATGCAATACTGGAGTGTCTCTACCTTAGAACAGTAACTGACTATGAGGGAAGTCAAGCCCCAGACCTGTTGATACATCGCTGTAATAGTAGCACACTGTCAGATATCTTTTTTTAAAGCCTAAATTCTGCATTCTTATCACAATATGAATAAATCAGCAGGAGGTGGCTAAATGGATTGAGCTTAATAAAAATGATTTATTTACTTATTCATAGAATTTACAACGAGGCAGTAAAAACTAACTAAACAAATGATTGAATCGTGCTAATACGATGGTTGGATCCTGTGGAGTAATCAATAGCACATACAGTATTTCTGTCAGGGAATAATACTGCAGGGCCAAAATAGCTCTCAAGATACCTCATTCCCTCGCTCTCTAGCCTAGGACCGCCATAACAGACAGAGGAAAGATGGAGGAGAGAGGGAGGTCATTCTGATTTTTGCTAATAAGTGGTTGGTTAAAATGAATTGGCTTCTCATACAGTCTCTCCGATGGTTGCAACCAGGGGTTGTTGAGGCAACATCCCTTTAGAATAATATATAAACCAAACCCAAGTGTGTGTGTGTGTGTCTACATGCGTGTATGTTTGGGTGCGTGCCTGAGTGTCTGTCTGAGTGTGTGTCGTGTGGTTGAACGAAAACTGTTTATCAACATTTTCTGTTTTCTTTGCAACTTCATGCTTGACGTGGTGTGAGCTTTTGGGCAAAATGTGCTTTTGATTTATTCTGGACATGATTGAATTAGCGAGTGCATGAATATCCTGCTATGTGCGCCTTTTGTGTCCCTTGGCTAAAATAAAACAGACTCTGTATATTGGGATCCAAGAGAATGTACTGTAGCTACTGTTGGTGGAGAATCATGATAGAATGCCTGGTGACAGACAGAGGCTGATCAAGAGAGTGAATCATAGAGAGAGGATGTTGGAGAACAGAGATGTGATGTGCCTGGTGAGCTCGCTACATTACTGTACTGCCTTAAGAATATTTGCACCTGTTTGGCTTGAATTGGTACTCGGGATCTGCTGGAAGTTCAAACTGTTATGCCCTACACTGTTTCGTACCATGAATGTGCTTCCTGTAGACTCTTCAAACAATTACTCAAGGAATTCATTCAAATCAATCCCAAATACTGCTGAGAAGTATGTGAAACCACAGTCTTAACCACTTTGAATTTCAGGCATCACTTAGGAATTTTAAGGTCAAATACCAGTCCAACATCAACCACTATCCTCACTGCTATCCCTATCCCTAGACCTTAGGTTGAAAAATAACAAAAGGTGAAAACCCCTTGTGGTTAGGCACAGCTGTTACTATATTGCCAATAGTTTACAATCTGCCTTATCATCTCAGCCCTACCAGAAGTGTGAAACGATATGAGGTATGTGTTGATGAGTTGATTTCACACTTGGCAACATGGAGAACTGAATCAAGTGTGGCACAGTGGGTATCCATCCCTCCCTCCAGACTACAGGACTAAAATAGGACAGTGGCAAAGGATTACACTTATCCCTGTCTCTGTTTCTGGCAGACAGATATCTCATCCTCCCCTAAGCTAAGCATGCTACTGCTTTAAACCAGAATAGATAAGACAGTATACGTTTCCTCTGACAGCGCCGCGAGAAGTCTCACAAATGGGAGTCTCTTTCTATCTTTGTCCACTGCATGTTTAAATGATTGATTAAGTAGGTACAGTTGAAGGCAGAAGTTTACATTCACTTACGTTGGAGTCATTATAACTCGTTTTTCAACCACTCCACAAATTTCTTGTTAACAAACTATAGATTTGGCAAGTCAGTTAGGACATCTACTTGGATCATGACACAAGTAATTGTTCCAACAAATGTTTACAGACATATTATTTCACTGTCTCACAATTCCAGTGGGTCAGTAGTTTACATACACTAAGTTGACTATGCCTTTAAACAGCTTGAAAAATTCCAGAAAACTATGTCATGGCTTTAGAAGCTTCTGATAGGCTAATTGAAATCATTTGAGTCAATTGGAGGTGTACCTGTGGATGCATTTCAAGGCCTACCTTCAAACTAAGAGCCTCTTTGCTTGACATTATGGTAAAATCAAAAGAAATCAACCAAGACCTAAAAAAAAACAATTGTAGACCTCCACAAGTCTGGTTCATCCTTGGGAGCAATTAACAAACGTTCATCTGTACAAACAATAGAATGCAAGTATAAACACCATGGAACCACGCTGCCGTCATACCGCTCAGGAAGGAGACGCATTCTGTCTCCTAGAGATGAACGTACTTTGCGAGAAGAGAGTGTATGTAATGTGAGTGTATGTATTGGAGTGGCCATCACAGAGCCCTGACCACAAATCCTATAGAAAAATTGTGGGCAGAACTGAAAAAGTGTGTGCGAACAAGGAGGTCTACAAACCTGACTGCAGTTACACCAGCTCTGTCCGGAGGAATGTGCCAAAATTCACCGAACTTATTGTGGGAAGCTTGTTGAAGGCTACCTGAAACGTTTCACCCAAGTTAAACTATTTAGAGGCAATGCTATCAAATACTAATTGAGTGTATCTGACCCACTGGGAATGTGATGAGACAAATAAAATCTTAAATATTCTCTCTAGTATTATTCTGACAATTCACATTCTTAAAATAAAGTGGTGATCCTAACTGACCTAAAACAGGGAATTTTTACTAGGATTAAATGTCAGGAATTGGGAAAAACTGAGTTTAAATGTATTTGGCTAAAATGTATGTAAACTTCCGACTTCAACTGTAGGTCTACAGTGCTGCAATGCATGGGGTATTTTGAGAGTCAGAGTGTATTTAAAACAACTTTGTTTGAAAAGTTAACAGGAGTCTAGTATCCTCTATTCAATAGAAAGCTTGTCAACATTCAAAAGGGCTCTGTTCGTGCATTCAGGCTTACTTCACCTTCTTTAACTGTACATTTACTTCAAACTCGCTAACAAGGCGCTTGGTAGTTGTTTGTTGAAACACACCCTTGTCAAACAGGAGTCTAATCAGTTCAGCTCAACATTACCTGCCTGGTGTTCCATGTCAAGTTCTGTAAGGCAAATATCATCCTTCACCTTCAAAGCTCCCTCCATGTACTGTATATATACACACACACACACACACACACACACACACACACACACACACACACACACACACACACACACACACACACACACACACACACACACACACACACACACACACACACACACACACACACACACACACACACACACACACTACATAACAGGCGAGCATTGAAAACACACCCGTTTGATTTGTCATCCCGTCTCAATGCGTATTGATTGGAGCTGGGTGGTTTTACACCACACAAACAGAAAGGCAGAGATTGATTTTGTGCCTTGGGCTTGACAGAGCTGCCTTACATTAGAGAGAGCTGAGCCGAGTGGAGTGTAGAGAAGGAGAGAGGAGGCTGGGGCTGGTTGGACTGGAGGAAAAACGAAATAGAAAGAAGGAGACAACATCGAAAATATTTAAAATGATTAAAAAGGGGAAGCATTGTGTGTGAATCAGATAAAGGAAAATACCAGTGTAGAGTTTATACTTGGAGGTCTGCTCATTACAAAGTTTGACCTCTTCCTGACTACTTGTGCCAGATACACACTTAAAACAAATGGTTCTATACAGTGCCAAATAAGGATAATTTTTCTTGTAACCATAGCGGAACCTTTTGGTGTTATATGGAACCTTTTTTTGAAGGTTCTATAAAGAACCATGCTCTTAAAGTTCTAAATGGAACCTGGATGGTGTATAAAACCCCTATCAACATCAAAGGGACATCAGTGGAGAAGATGGAAAGTGAAGTTCCTCGAAGTACACAGTGTGGTGAAGAAGGTACAACAGCACCTCAAAATGTGGCTTGTCACCCAAAACCCTGACAAACTTTTACAGATGCACAATCGAGAGCATCCTGTCGGGCTGTATCACAGCCTGGTATGACAACTGCACCGCCCTCAACCGCAAGGCTCTCCAGAGGGTAGTGTGGTCTGCACAACACATCCCCGGGGTCAAACTACCTGTCCTCCATAACACCTACAGCACTAGATGGCACAGGAAGGCCAAAAAGATATTCAAGGACATCAACCACCCGAGCCACTGCCTGTTCACACCGCTATCATCCAGAAGGTGAGGTCAGTACAGGTGCATCAAAGCTGGGACCGAGAGACTGAAAAACAACTTCGGTCTCAAGGCCATCAGACTGCTAAACAAGCAATCACTAACTCAGAGAGGCTGCTGCCTACATTGAGACCCAATCACTGGCCACTTTAATAAAGGGATCGCTAGTCACTTTATACAATACACTAAAAATAATGCCACTTTAATAATGTTACATATCTTACATTACTCATACCACATATATATACTGTATATTATACCATCTATTGCATCTTGCCTATGCTGCTCGGCCATCGCTCATCCATATACTTACATGTACATATTCTCATTCACCCCTTTAGATTTGTGTGTATTAGGTCGTTGTTGGGGAATTTTTAGATTACTTGTTAGATATTACCGCACTGTCAGAACTAGAAACACAAGCATTTCACTACACTCGCATTAACATCTGCTAACCATGTGTATGTGACAAACAAAATTGGATTTGATTTCAAATCAATTCAAAGTTTATTTGTCACGTGCGCCGAATACAACAGCTTACAGTGAAATGCTTACTTACAGGCGCTATACCAATAGTACAAAAAAGGTATTAGATGAACAATAGGTAAGTAAAGAAGTAAAACAACAGTAAAAAGACAGGCTATATACAGTAGAGAGGCTATAAAAGTAGCGAGGCTACATACAGACACCGGTTAGTCAGGCTGATTGAGGTAGCAATAAGAAGAAGGGACTTGCTTGGGCCAAGAAACAAGAGCAGTGGACATTAGACCGGTGGAAATCTGTCCAAAAAGATTTTTGGTTCTAACCGCCGTGTCTTTGTAAGATGCAGAGTAGGTGAACGGATGATCTATGCATGTGTGATTCCCACCGTGAAGCATGGAGGAAGAGGTGTGATGGTGTGGGGATGCTTTGCTGTAGACAATGTCACTGATTTATTTACAATTCAAGGCACACTTAACCAGCATGGCTACCACAGCATTCTGCAGCTGTAGGCCATCCCATCTGGTTTGCACTTGACTAAGGATTGGTAACAGGCTGATTGGTTGAGCCAGTAAAGGGGGCTTTACTATTCTTAGGTAGCGGAATGACTTTTGAATCCCTCCAGGCCTGAGTGTTCCAGTACTATAGGCTTAAATTGAAGATATGGCAAATAGGAGGGGCAATATCGTCCGCTATTATTATGTTCAGTCATTTTCTTTCCAAGTTGTCAGACTCCGGTGGCTTGCCATTGTTGATAGACAACAACACTTTTTTCACCATGCTCACTTTACGGAATTCAAAATACTATTCTTGTCTTTCATAATTTGGTCATATATACTTGGATGTGTAGTCATGCCTACGTTTGCTAATCTTGCCCATGAAATAATCATTAAAGTAGTTGGAAATATCAGTGTTTTGTTTTGATAAATGAGCCATCTGATTCAATTAATGATGGAGATGAGTTTGCATTTTTTATTGAAGTTACTCCAAAGCTTTTTACTATCATTCTTTGTGTCGTTTATATTTGTTTCATAGTGTAGTTTAGTCACATGATTTCTCAATTTGCAGTATGTTTGCCAATCAGTTGTGCAGCCAGACTTTTGCCTTCCTCACACAATGTTTCAAATCCTCATCAATCCATAGGGATTTAACGGTTTTTACCATTTTTAATGGGTGCATGCTCATTAGTAACTGGGATAAGCAATTTCATGTGTCAAGTGCAACGTCTGTTTGCTCCTATTTAAACAACACGGACCGACAAATATTATAAAAAACATATAAATCACTACAAAACATATGGCATGACCTGTTATACACTATATTAGCCCCGACCATTAAAACATTTGTTTTCCTAGATATGGCTACTAAACTCATCAAAAAAAGATACGTCCCTTTTTCAGGACCCTGTCTTTCAGAGATAATTCGTAAAAATCCAAATAACTTCACAGATCTTCAATATAAAGGGTTTAAACACTGTTTCCCATGCTTGTTCATTGAACCATAAACAATTAATGAACATGCACCTGTGGAACAGTAGTTAAGACACTAACATCTTACAGACTGTAGGCAATAAAAAGTCACAGTTATGAAAACTTAGGACACTAAAGAAGCCTATCTTCTGACTCTGAAAAACATCCAAAAGAAAGATGCCCAGGGTCCCTGCTCATCTGTGTGAACGTGCCTTAGGCATGTTGCAAGGAGGCATGAGGACTGCAGATTTGGCCAGGGCAATCAATTGCAATGTCCGTACTATGAGACGCCTAAGACAGCGCTACAGGGAGACAGGACGGACAGCTGATTGTCCTCGCAGTGGCAGACCACGTGTAATAACACCTGCACAGGATCGGTACATCCAAACATCACACCTGCGGGACAGGTACAGGATGGCAACAACAACTGCCCGAGTTACACAAGGAACTCACAATCCCTCCATCAGTGCTCAGACTGTCCGCAATAGGCTGGGAGAGGCTGGACTGAGGGCTTGTAGGCCTGTTGTAAGACAGGTCCTCATCAGGCCACACCGGCAACAACGTCGCCTATGGGCACAAACCCACCGTCGCTGGACAAGAAAGGACTGGCAAAAAGTGCTCTTCACTGATGAGTCGCGGTTTTGTCTCACCAGGGCTGATGGTCGGATTCGAATTTATCATCGAAGGAATGAGCATTACACAGAGACACAGTGGCGCGGGATCGATTTGGAGGTGGAGGGTCCGTCATGGTCTGGGGCGGTGTGTCACAGCATCATCGGACTGATCTTGTTGTCATTGCAGTCAATCTCAACGCTGGTTTCATTGCTTTAGTGGGAAGCTTAGCAGAAGTAGATATTTATGTTAGTGCAGGCTGAGCTGCACGCAGTGGACTTCCTCCTAGGGCACACTGCCTCAGTGCTAAAAGCATGAATCTGGTTCATAGGCATGATACCTGCATACAATAGCTGTAGGATCAGCAGGGCAGTTAGAGGGACATAAATTAGGTTACTTATATTGTGTCTACCAATTCCCCTGGTATAATGTACATTTGCTAAAGCATTATGATGATTCAGCGACACAAATTGATAAGTCATTGTCTCAACACAGCCTTATAATGCTGTGAAAGGATCCAGGAACCCGAATGAGTGGTTCCCATCCTCCTTAAAAAACCTTTTGGAAACAAAACACGTATCAACATTTTCAAAAATGTTCAATTTAGCTGCAATAATCAGGTAGCCAGTTTTGAAGAGAAAGAATCCTGCTAAAGCGTTCAATGCCACGATTGTAACGATGTGCGCTGAGAGTCGGGAACAAGTTCAGGGAGTGAGTGTTTTTATAAATAAACACAACATAATACGAAACACGAACAACGCACAGACATGAAACTGAAACAGAAACAATGATGCCTGGGGAAGGAACCAAAGGGAGTGACATGTATAAGGAGGGTAATCAAGGAGGTGATGGAGTCCAGGTGAGTCTGATGACGTGCAGGTGTGCGTAACAATGGTGACAGGTGTGCGCCATAACGAACAGCCTGGTGATCTAGAGGCCAAAGAGGGAGCACACGTGACAACGATTCATAGAGGGCACAGTGACAGATAATATGTTTGTTTTTTATTAGTGTCTAGCAGAGTCAATTCGTTCTTTGAAATCCAGGAACAACTGTTTAGAGCTGCCATTCATAATAAAGCCCACATGGATTACGATAGGACATGGACATCGATTCTGGCATAGTACAGTTGGGAGCAGCTTAGTAATGTAATTTACTCAAGCTCTTTTGCACAAGGAACATTCACATTTCTTACCATAGAGCTGCCCGAAATCACGGCTGGCGAGAAGGACAAGGAAATCCGCCCACTCCCATGCTTCACAGGATTCGGAGAACCTTTTAAGGACAGGAGAGAGGCAGGATAACTTTAGCCCGTAGCTTCCTGCACCTGGTGCAGGCCTCCGACAGATAGAGAAGCCCTGTTTGATCCAGAGCAGTAACTGAAGGTTGCGACTACAAAGTCATAGGGGAAGGAGTAGGAGTAGGCACAGTGGCCTTAGACACAGGTACACCCAGCCACGAAGGTGCAGGAAGATCAGGCTCCAGGGTGGCGAAAATATTAGTTGTTTGTATCCACTCCGGGCCTCTCATTGGGAGTATAGACTGCTTTGCGGGAAGCCGCTGTCTTTGGCTTCCACGGTTCGTGACATGCGACCATCGTTGAATGCTATGCTCCTCTTGCTGTGCTCCTTTTAACTCCACTATCAGATGGGGGAGGAGAGGCAGGAGACAGTTCCACTGGCGAACGAACTCCGGGCAACAACGGCCAGTCGGATAACGACAAAGGACAAGGCAGAGATGCAAGCCAACAAGCGCGAACCACTTCCAGCCACTGTTGTAGAAAAGGTAAACATTCCACCCCAGTTTCTTATGTAGGCTGGCGACCTGTATGATCAGGGAAGCCACCTCAAGCCTATAATCCTTGGCAAGCAAACAATTGCCGCATTAGAACTCTGAGTGATCCAGTTTGTCCCGAAACAAAGTGTAATACAGCTCCTACCGTGCTGGAACCGTTCATTTACTTCTCCAGACAAAGAGGGCTTCATTGGAAAACTCATCTAGGACTAACAGCTTAGCTAGGTTAGCGGCGCTTTCAAGCAGATTTTAACTTGTCAGTTATGCGGGATTCCGGGACAAGAAATAGCTTTTAAAAGACAACCGTGTCCAGAATCCATGCAAAAAACAGTTCTGTATTTATATTTAGCAAAGGCTGGTTATGTTTTAGTTAAAAAATAACAAACCGAGTGTTTCCAGCATACAGTGTTCAGCTGCGCACTGATGATGGCTTGTGTGACTTGTACATTGTGTCTGCAGCGAAAGCACCCAATGGGTTTTAGAAACTTGGTTTGAGGTTCTTCTAGTCGTCCATTAATTTTACTCTGTTAGTTCAGAACCTAACACTACCAAGTAATAAAACTCTGGCATGTGAAGTCATGCACAATCAATATATCTTCATTTAAAAAACAAATATTAATTTGGAATATTTTCTATAATTTGTCTTTAACTTTCAAAATTGGTAGGGAAGGAAATCGAATGTAATCCCTTTTTATATAAAATTTTAAACAGCTACATGTGAAGACTGTGCAAAGGGTGTGCAGACTTTCACTAGCGAATGTATAATTTATAATGGACCTATATAGTTTCAAATAACTTCCCTTTTTCTGTGCCACATATTGATTTTGACAAGCAAAAAAATCCTCCTTTAAATACCAAAATCACGATATGGCCCTCAAGCCGAAAAGTTTGCTCATCCCTGTTCTAGTCATTGAATCAGAGTTTTTGATAAAATAATCATTAGTTATTGCTGATTGATTTAACCCTCTTGGCACAACTGCCTTGTTCTGGTTCATGCTTAAAGGAGCTTTTAGTGAGTGTGAAAGGAGGTGATTGTATTCTTCATTGATTTAAAACCATACGTCTAAGATAGTGTCTGCTTATCGTTCAAACTCTTAACTGTGCTCCCTCGTGTGTTAGCTACAGTGCAACCTATACTGTACGTCAATTTATATTATTTTGTCATTTTCCATCCCCATTCACTCCAGAATAAAAGAGTTTGATCAATACCTTGAATCCTTTCTGTATGTCTTTCCAAACGGTCTTACAAACCAAAGATATGGTCATGTCATTGAAAAGAGAGGACCATAATATTACATAATCATAACATGAAACAATTTGCTTACATCCACATGACTTATGATGATACATTTATCCTCCTCACTCTCTCCCTGTCTCTTTCTCTCTAGTTGACTAGTCTTGATCAATCAAACCACACATGGAGTTCTCCCTCATGGGAGGGATACAGATATACATGTGCTTGACATTTCTTCCGCTATCGATTACGGAAGCTAAGAGCAGGCAGGACGGAGAGTCGTGGAAAGAGGTCTACGGTGGTGCTATGTGGAAGGGCAAGGTGAGAGCCTCTCAAGAGACAGGATATGACGTCAGAGTGCTTTTACAGGCACAGGATACTATGCCAGGGTGCCACCAGAGTGTGGTTTTAGGGTGAAACGAAATGGAATGCAGCAACGGAGATGAAAGATCTTGGCCCTTCTGTACAGGCCTCATCCAGTATGCCTGGTTCAATATAATTCTAGGAGAGTAGACTCTCAACCTGTTGCCAGATTCTGATGCATTCACCGCTGCTATCACACAGTCAGGGAAAACGACCACGAACACAATGCAAATTATCACTAACTCTAGAATACTTTATAGTTATCAGACTGTTTTGCTTCAGGTTAAAGAGAAAAATGTGTTTTCTGAGATAATTGAAGCTGGGTTTGGGTTGGAAAAATGACTCCATTGTAGCAGTTCTGAACCCCTTCAAGCCACATGCATCCTGACTTGCTCAGTCTTATCAGCGAGTGCAGTTGTCGGTTCTCCCCCATTTGTATCTGAGCTGCTATTTATTATTTCTTTTTTTTAAATCTCGGCTCCATTTTTAGGGACATCTTTTATCGGGGTGGTTACCAGACTAATTGAGTCTTGGAGCAACATGTTAGCAATATTTACAGTCATTATCTGCTCTGCTTGACATCTGATACCAAGGCAACCGAGCTAGTCTTAAACAGGCCTGTTTATTTTATTATACACCAGCAGCAGGAAGAACATAGAAAACACACGTTATCCTCGCTGCCTTTTCTTTTCATATCTCTCCATCTTACCGACTCCAATATGGATATGTGTGGCAATGTCACTTAAGACGATGAAGGGTTTTGATGTGGCTTAATTGAAGCTGGTGTATGGAATTTCATGATAACTAGAATGGCCAAGACTGTCATTCTGATCATGGATATTTAAAAATGGTGTAAATATTTCATGATAAATAACAAATTGCTTAACAAAGGCATTTGTTAAAATAGGTCATACGAAACCTCAGGACACTAAATTTAAGTCAGTCAAAAAATATATCGATTGACCCAAAAGCGCATAGACTGTAAACACTAAAATAAGTATTTTCTGACTGTAAGACAACAGTTCCCTGCCCAGCTACTGGCCCATCCAAATGACACTTAAACTATATTGAAACTAATTTCACACGTAAGAGATGTGGCCTAAACACAAGTTGAAATGGACAATAGTCTGATATGTGAGAATATTAGCCATTGTCAAATAGAGAATGAAGAGACTAATGACTAACTCAGGGTGCATTGACAAAGAAAGGGACAGAACTTAACAAATATCACTTCCTCCATATCATTGTACAGAGGTCCATGTTGACCAGATGTTTTGATTGCTACACCCTATCAAAAAAGAGCAGATTCTTAAGGTTTCTAATAAGTATGCTTCACTACTCTAGGCCTACTTGGAGTAGGCTAAACGGTGAGAGTGTGCATCATTTATAATGGCAAGACCAAGACGAATGGCACTTATATACACTATAATGCCATTCTTGCCTTTGTGCTGATTTCACTATTCACAAGCACGCTTGGTGCTTATACTGTGGTTTGAATATTTTTTATTTGTTTTGTCGTTAACTTTTATTGTGTTCCAACTCGCATGATTTTTGTTTCATAATTGTAAGAAAATAGTTTTTTTTAAAACAATTTTTACTTTTATCAAAAAGCTTACTATTGAGTTCACATTTTCGGCTTAGTATACCACTAGTTAAAAATAAAGTTAATGAAATCAATAACTAACATCCAGTAACATTCATAGATGAGCTCCCTTGGTGGCACTGCATCTGTGCAAGAGGCATCACTACAGTCCCTGGTTTGAATCCAGGCTGTACCACATCTGGCCGTGATTGGGAGTCCCATAGGGCGGCGCACTATTGGCCCAGTGTCATAAAATAAATGGTTCCTTTGTTTAGTTGATGTTACTAGGCTATATGAAAAAACAACAAGCCACTAAAAACACAGCATTTGAAGTGTAAAATAATCATTAATAATTGTATGCCTTTCTTACAAATTGCATTCCTTTGCTGCAGCTGGCTAAAAACAGAGCAGCATGACTTTCCCTTATTAATGCACATACAGAAATAACATCAACAACACGTATGCCAGTCTTTCCTGATTGAGTGTTGACGAGAGATGAACTGCTTCTCTTGTAGTTTTACTGTGATGAAAATTCCAGATAATCAGCATAACCAAATAACATTCAGCTCAGACACCCCAAGACATGCCACCAGGTGTCTCTTCACAGTCCCCAAGTCCAAAACAAATTCAATGCAACGCATGGTATTATACAAGCCATGACTGCATAGAACTCCCTTCCATCTCCAATTACTCAAGCAAACAGCAAAATTACTTTAAAAAAAAGATTTCATGGAATGGTGGGAACTGTGAGAGGACACACGCACAAACAAATGCACACAAATGCACACAGACACTAACACAGACACACACACCATTTTTTGTTTGTACAATTATTATATATTTTTTTGTATTGTTTGTATATAATTATAATTTAAATTTGTGTGACTGTCCTTGTCTATCAGTGTTTTGTTAATTGTCATGTGTTGTGTTGATCCCAGAAAGAATAGCTGCTGCTTTGGCAAAAAATGAATGGGGATCCAAATAAAACAATAATGTTCAAAAGAGACTTACATTCCTACATATTAACACAGAAATCATGGTAAATTGTTTTTTTTGTCAGTAACTATTAGCTTGAAAAAGCCCTACAATTTCAGAGGTATCAACTAAAGTGTTCAACACCTGTGTTGGTGCTTTTAGGGTTAAAAAACCCTTTGTTAGGAAAAATAGGAATAGACCAAATTAAGATGCAAAAAACCTGTAAGTGTGTGTTTTGCTCTTTCTCCCCTCAAAGATATCACGTCCACCCTCCAACTCCTGTAAACCCACAGAGAAAGAGGCAACAGCAACAGTGAGAGAGTAAAGGTCTCCTATAACATGTTCATATTGACAATTATTAACAACAATTAAAGCTAACAAACCTAATGTCAAGCATACTTCCAAAGCTGTGGAAAAATGGCCTAAAGACAACAAGTCAAGGTATTGGAGTGGCCATCACAAAGCCCTGACCTCAATCCAATATAACATTTGTGGGCAGAACTGAAAAAGCGTGTGTGAGCAAGGAGGCCTATACGAACCTGACTCAGTTACACCAGCTCTGTCAGGAGGAATGGGACAAAAGTCACCCAACTTATAGTGGGAAGCTTGTGGAAGCCTACCCGAAACATTTGACCCAAGTAAAAAAATGTAAAGGCAATGCTACCAAATACTAATTGAGTGTATGTAAACTTCTGACCCACTGGGAATGTGATGAAAGAAATTAAAGCTGAACTAAATCACTCTCTACTATTATTCTGATTTCACATTCTTAAAATAAAGTGATGCTAATTGACCTAAGAAAGGGAATTTTTACTAGGATTAAATGTCAGGAATTGGGAAAAACTGAGTTTAAATGTATTTGGCTAAGGTGTATGTAAACTTCCGACTTCAACTGTATTTACGATATGTTTACCTTTAAATCTCACCGATTATTGGTGGATTATAAGGGCACAAGGTGAGACCAAATGCTTCAAGAGGGCCACCATTGTTCCTGTTTCCAAGAAAGCTAAGGTAACTGAGCTAAATGACTACCGCCGCGTAGCACTTATGTCCGTCATCATGAAGTGCTTTGAGAGACTAGTCAAGGACCATATCACCTCCACCCTACCTGACACCCTAGACCCACTCCAATTTGCTTACCGCCCAAATAGGTCCACAGACGATGCAATCTCAACCACACTGCACACTGCCCTAACCCATCTGGACAAGAGCAATACCTATGTGAGAATGCTGTTCATCGACACAGCTCAGCATTTTTCCCCATAGAACCCTCCAAAATTGTCATCAAGCGCGAGACCCTGGGTCTCGACCCCACCCTGTGCAACTGGGTACTGGACTTCCTGACGGGCCGCCCCCAGGTGGTGAGGGTAGGTAACAACATCTCCACCCCGCTGATCCTCAACACTGGGGCCCCACAAGGGGGCGTTCTGAGCCCTCTCCTGTACTCCCTGTTCACCCACGACTGCGTGGCCATGCATGCCTCCAACTCAATCATCAAGTTTGCGGACGACACTACAGTGGTAGGCTTGATTACCAACAACGACGAGACGGCCTACAGGGAGGAGGTGAGGGCCCTCGGAGTGTGGTGTCAGGAAAATAACCTCACACTCAACGTCAACAAAACAAAGGAGATGATTGTGGACTTCAGGAAACAGCAGAGGGAGCACCCCCCTATCCACATCGATGGGACAGTAGTGGAGAGGGTAGTACGTTTTAAGTTCCTCGGCGTACACATCGCAGACAAACTGAATTGGTCCACCCACACAGACAGCGTCGTGAAGAAGGCGCAGCAGCGCCTCTTCAACCTCAGGAGGCTGAAGAAATTCAGCTTGTCACCAAAAGCACTCACAACCTTCTACAGAAGCACAATCGAGAGCATCCTGTCGGGCTGTATCACCGCCTGGTACGGCAACTGCTCTGCCCACAACCATAAGGCTCTCCAGAGGGTAGTGAGGTCTGCACAACTCATCACCGGGGGCAAACTACCTGCCCTACAGGACACCTACACCACCCGATGTCACAGGAAGGCCATAAAGATCATCAAGGACAACAACAACCCGAGCCACTGCCTGTTCACCCCGCTATCATCCAGAAGGCGAGGTCAGTACAGGTGCATCAAAGCAGGGACCGAGAGACTGAAAAACAGCTTCTATCTCAAGGCCATCAGACTGTTAAACAGCCACCGCTAACATTGAGTGGCTTCTGCCAACACACTCACTCAACTCCAGCCACTTTAATAATGGCAATTGATGGGAATTGATGTAAAATATATCACTAGCCACTTTAAACAATGCTACTTAATATAATGTTTACATACCCTACATTATCCATCTCATATGTATATGTATATACTGTACTCTATATCATCTACTGCATCTTTATGTAATACATGTATCACTAGCCACTTTAAACTATGCCACTTTGTTTACATACCCTACATTACTCATCTCATATGTATATACTGTACTCGATACCATCTACTGCATCTTGCCTATGCCGTTCTGTACCTTCACTCATTCATATCTTTATGTACATATTCTTTATCCCTTTACTTTACACTTGTGTGTATAAGGTAGTAGTTGTGGAATTATTAGGTTAGATTACATGTTGGTTATTACTGCATTGTCGGAACTAGAAGCACAAGCATTTCACTACACTCGCATTAACATCTGCTAACCATGTGTATGTGACAAACAAAATTTGAATAGAGTTTTTTATATTATCCTGATATTAATGGAACTTTGTATTCTGCTCTCTCCTAAAGAAACCATACTTTCACTCTTCTACACCCATAGTTATGGATCAGTGGTACACCCGGTAGCCTTCCTAGTGACCAACCCATAACCCTGTACATACTCTGCCTGTTATATACGGTTATTCCTCCAAGTAATCTACAAGTCAACCATTCACTGTGCCTTTCCATCATTGCGTTCTGACTGACGCCCAAACCAGCAACCAGCAATATTGCAGTCTTTAGCCCTTACAGGTGGTTTTTCTCCTCCAATATGTTTAAAAAAACAAAAATGTTTACAACATATTTCTTGGCATTTTTTTTTATTTTTACAATTTAACAACCAGCAAAATATGACAATGATAATACCCCATTATTCCTTCCGCCTATTCAAATCAGCATGCTACATATGAGCACATCGTGCAAACCCCCCCCCCCCCCCAACACGTGAACACCCCCTCCCTCACATCTACTACCGGTATTGGCTTCAATGATTTACAGGTGGGAAAAAAAAAACACAGAATGACTTTCACATCCAATGCTGGCAAAAAAAATATTCAATGGAAAAACTAATAATAATACATTAATGAAGAAAATAATGAGACAGCTAAGGTGACAACTCTAGAAACTGCTTAAATCCCCCCCCCCCCTGCTTGCTTGGCAGAGTGTCACTCTTCCACATAATAGCTGTGCATATATTGGCTGAAATGAATGCCAATTTATTGAATCTGGTTTTGCTACCAATATTAACAAATAGAACAGAGTCATCCACAGTAAGGGAAGGATCTTGCGGTACAGTCATATTAGTGACCTGTAACATCTGAATAATATCTTCCTAATAATTACCTAGTTCAGGGCAGGACAAAAAACGATGCATAATTGTGTCCACACCCGTGTTACACCTTGGGCAAAATGTTTAATATTTATAATTGATCTTATACAGTCTGTCTGGTGTAAAGTAGACCCTATGTGAAATATTGAATTGCATCAACTTGTGGTTTGTGTCAAGTGAAAAGAAGCTGAGCATCTAAAAAGAGCTTTCCCCATTTCTCATCCTCAGAAATAAGACCAAGGTCATCATGTCACGTCATGCAAGCCTTCAGAGCTTCATCGTTACCCAACTGAGCTTGAAGACTAGAGTACATGTAAGAAATGAAACATTTTACCCCTTTCCCCTCCAACCACAGTTTATCCGTTGATAGGTTTACTCATGGGCTGAATCCTACCTCCATGCTGAGTGGCAATATAAAGCCTTACCTGTAGGTACTTGAAGAAATGAGTTTGAGGTAACTGAAAATGTGATGCCAGTTGTTGAAAGGATAGTAAGTTCACCTTCTCTATACAGATGACCAAATGTTTTCATTCCTTTGATGAACCAAGAAAATGTAATAGCATCTCTCAGGGGTTTGGGTAAGACAGGGTTATTATAGAAAGGTGTTTGTTCATATATAGATATATGCCCTTCTGTTTGTTTCGACTTCAATCAATATATGTAAAGTGTTTTTAATTAAAGAGTTGTTTATGAGACCTAGCAAAGCTTTAGGTGGGCTAATATGAGGTATAGATACCAATGAAACAGCGGAAAGACACTCTTCCTCTGTCTCCAAGAGGGTGAACTTGTTGTATTTTGCCATACCCACACAGCCTTTAAGGTCAACGGCATCATGAGCGTCCCTAGAATTTTTTGCCAAAAATCTGGTTGGCTCTGCCAGGAGGCTGAAACTTGGGTGCAAGTGGATCTTCCAGCAAAGCAATAACCCGAAGCACACATTAGAATCCACAAAGAAATGGTTAATTGGCCACAAAAGAAAACAATGACTTGAAACAAATTGAAAACGTGATATTTGAATTGAAGAGGACAATCCGTACGTGCAGACAAAGGATAACAAGGATCTGGAATGATTCTGTAAGAAATGGTCTAAGATCCTTCCCAATGTGTTCACCAGCGTATACAACATTTTAGAAAAAGGCCCCTACCTTTTTGAGAAGAAAATATTACTTGTTAAACAAAATCTCCTTCTCTGAGCAATTGTATTAGTATAAACGAATATAATTACATAAAATAGCATGCAAGTATTCGCACTTTTTCCACAATATGTTGTTACAAAGATTAAAATAGATTGAATTGTCCTTTTTGGTCAATCTACACAAAATACTAAAGTTGAAGATAAATTATCATATTTGTAAACCATTTTTGAAAATTAAACACATATCTTGATTAGATAAGTATTCAACCCCCTGAGTCAATGCATGTTAGAATCACCTTTGGCAGCGATTATAGTGATTAGAGCTGTGAGTCTTTCTGGATAAGTCCCTAAGAGCTTTTCAAACCTGGATTGTACAATATTTTTAAAGATTTTTTGTAATTCTTCAAGCTCTATGAAGTTGGTTGTTGATCATTGCTAGACAACCATTTTGAAGACTTTCCTTAGATTTTCAAGCCGATTTAAGTCAAAACTGTAACGATGCCACTCAGGAAACTGTAATGTTGTCTTGGTAAGCAACTCCAGTGTATATTTGGCCTTGTTTTTAGGTTATTGTCCTGCTGAAAGGTGAATTTGTCTCCCAGCGTCTGTTGGTAAGCAGACTGAACCACATTTTCCTCTAGGATTTTGCCTGTGATTATCTCTATTCCGTTGTTCTTTTTATCATAAATATGTCCCTAGTCCTTGTCGATAAGAAGCATACCCATAACATGACGCACTCAACACCATGCTTGAAAATATGAAGAGTTGGACTTTGCTTCAGGATATAAAGTTAATTTCTTTGCCACATTTCTTGCAGTTTTACTTGTGTGCCTTATTGCAAGCAGGATGCATCTTTTGGAATATTTTTATTATGTACAAGCCTCCTTATTTTACTCTGTCAATTAGGTTAGTTTAGAGCCCCACAGTGAAGGTGTCATGATACCCATAAAACCTAGCGATCAAACAGGGAAATAGTTCCAATCGTAAATCTCTCTAGTACAAGGTGATTTTTATCAGTATATTCATCTCTATTTACTCTCAGATTTGAAAATGCTATGTAGCATCAAAGTAGAAAATCCTGCAAGTTCCTGCATGTCATCTCTAGTTGACACCTATTGTGTCAATTCAAAGCTTGAGCTAGACACTTCACAGAATTGTCAATTTAATAAAGACATTTAGCCAATTTAGTCATTACTAAATGTAGCTATCATTAGATAGTTAATCGAGAGATTATTACCTTTGCCTTGATTTGGCAGTCTCATCAAGATCGTTATGGCATTTGTAGTTCTTTAAGATATCCACATTAGCATCTAAATACCATTTCATTGTGGGGGGGGGAAACAGGTGAATATATTGATAAAAGTCACCTTGTCCTGAGATTTACACAGTTATCAAAACTTCAAATCAGGGTAAGCCTACATGAAACACAGCTTTTATTTTAAGTGTTTCTAATCTTGGGTTGCTACTCAAGACAGCTGGACGTCCGTTCTATCGATTCGGTTGCCAGAGACACCACCCAGTCGTACAGTCACGTCATAAAGTGCAGCCATAATAACAGCAAAGTAGCTTCATTTACAGTGGGGAGAACAAGTATTTAAGCTTTTTGAGCAATATGAGATGGAAGGAAGTTCCAGGCAATAAGGGCTCTATATAATACTGTACGCTTCCTCGAATTTGTTCTGGATTTGGGGACTGTGCTTGTTCTAGGTCCCAAGAAACAAAGAGATCTTCTGTTGAATCTGACAATTAATCTTAATGGTTGTACAGTCGTCTCAAATAAAACTGTGAAGGACCTCGGCGTTACTCTGGACCCTGATCTCTCTTTTGAAGAACATATCAAGACCATTTCAAGGACAGCTTTTTTCCATCTACGTAACATTGCAAAAATCAGAAACGTTCTGTCCAAAAATGATGCAGAAAAATTAATCCATGCTTTTGTCACTTCTAGGTTAGACTACTGCAATGCTCTATTTTCCGGCTACCCAGATAAAGCACTAAATAAACTTCAGTTAGTGCTAAATACGGCTGCTAGAATCCTGACTAGAACCCAAAAATTTGATCATATTACTCCAGTGCTAGCCTCTCTACACTGGCTTCCTGTCAAAGCAAGGGCTGATTTCAAGGTTTTACTGCTAACCTACAAAGCATTACATGGGCTTGCTCCTACCTATCTCTCTGATTTGGTCCTGCCGTACATACCTACACGTACGCTACGGTCACAAGACGCAGGCCTCCTAATTGTCCCTAGAATTTCTAAGCAAACAGCTGGAGGCAGGGCTTTCTCCTATAGAGCTCCATTTTTATGGAACGGTCTGCCTACCCATGTCAGAGACGCAAACTCGGTCTCAACCTTTAAGTCTTTACTGAAGACTCATCTCTTCAGTGGGTCATATGATTGAGTGTAGTCTGGCCCAGGAGTGGGAAGGTGAACGGAAAGGCTCTGGAGCAACGAACCGCCCTCGCTGTCTCTGCCTGGCCGGTTCCCCTCTTTCCACTGGGATTCTCTGCCTCTAACCCTATTACAGGGGCTGAGTCACTGGCTTGCTGGGGCTCTCTCATGCCGTCCCTGGAGGGGGTGCGTCACCTGAGTGGGTTGATTCACTGTTGTGGTCATCCTGTCTGGGTTGGCGCCCCCCCCCCTTGGGTTGTGCCGTGGCGGAGATCTTTGTGGGCTATACTCAGCCTTGTCTCAGGATGGTAAGTTGGTGGTTGAAGATATCCCTCTAGTGGTGTGGGGGCTGTGCTTTGGCAAAGTGGGTGGGGTTATATCCTTCCTGTTTGGCCCTGTCCGGGGGTGTCCTCGGATGGGGCCACAGTGTCTCCTGACCCCTCCTGTCTCAGCCTCCAGTATTTATGCTGCAGTAGTTTATGTGTCGGGGGGCTGGGGTCAGTTTGTTATATCTGGAGTACTTCTCCTGTCCTATTCGGTGTCCTGTGTGAATCTAAGTGTGCGTTCTCTAATTCTCTCCTTCTCTCTTTCTTTCTCTCTCTCGGAGGACCTGAGCCCTAGGACCATGCCCCAGGACTACCTGACACGATGACTCCTTGCTGTCCCCAGTCCACCTGGCCATGCTGCTGTTCCAGTTTCAACTGACCTGAGCCCTAGGACCATGCCCCAGGACTACCTGACATGATGACTCCTTGCTGTCCCCAGTCCACCTGGCCATGCTGCTGCTCCAGTTTCAACTTCCACCTGACTGTGCTGCTGCTCCAGTTTCAACTGTTCTGCCTTATTATTATTCGACCATGCTGGTCATTTATGAACATTTGAACATCTTGGCCATGTTCTGTTATAATCTCCACCCGGCACAGCCAGAAGAGGACTGGCCACCCCACATAGCCTGGTTCCTCTCTAGGTTTCTTCCTAGGTATTGGCCTTTCTAGGGAGTTTTTCCTAGCCACCGTGCTTCTACACCTGCATTGCTTGCTGTTTGGGGTTTTAGGCTGGGTTTCTGTACAGCACTTTGAGATATCAGCTGATGTACGAAGGGCTATATAAATAAATTTGATTTGATTTGACTGTGAAAAGACCCCTGGTGGCATATCTGGTGGGATAAGTCTGTGTCAGAGCTGTGTGTAAGTTGACTATACATACTATTTGGGATTTTCAACACATTGTTTTTTATAAAAAGAAGTGATGCAGTCAGTCACTCCTCAACTCTTAGCAATGAGAGACTGGCATGCATAGTATTTATATCAGCCCTCTGATTACAATTAAGAGCAAAATGTGCCACTCTGTTCTGGGCCAACTTCAGCTTAACTAGGTCTTTCCTTGCAGCACTGGACCAAACGACTGGGCCAATAATCAAGATTAGACAACTTGAGCCTGCAGAACTTGCTTTTTGGATTGTGGTGCAAAAAAGCAGAGCATCTCTTTATTACAGCTAGACCTCTCCCCATCTTTACAACCATTGCATGTATATGTTTTGACCATGACAGTTTACAATCTAAGGTAAAGCCAAGTAATTTAGTCTCCTCAACTTGTTCAACAGCCACACCATTCATTACCAGATTCAGCTGAGGTCTAGAATGATTTTACCAAATACAATGCTCTTAGTTTTAGAGATGTTCAGGACCAGTTTATTACTGGCCACCCATTCCAAAACAGACTGCAACTCTTTGTTAAGGGTTTCAGTGACAACCATTAGCTGTGGTTGCTGATGCGTATGGTTGAATCATCAGCATACACGAACACTCTTGCTTTGTGTAATGCCAGTGGCAGGTCATTGGTAAAAATAGAAAAGAGTAGAGGGCCTAGAGAGCTGCCCTGTGGTACACCACACTTTACATATTTGACATTAGAGAATCTTATATTAGATAGATAACTCTGAATCCACATTATGACATTCACTGCCTGACTGAGGGACCTTACAGATAATTAATTGTATGTATGGGGTATATAGATGAGGTAGTCATTCAGAAATCATGTTAAACACTATTATTGCACACAGAGTGAGTCCATGAAACATTATGTGGCTTGTTAAGACAATTTTGACTCCTAAACTTATTTAGGCTTGCCATAACAAAGGGGTTGAATACTTATTGACCTAAGACATTTTAGCTTTTCATCTTTCATTAATTTGTAAGAATTTCAAAAAACATAATTCCACTTTGACATTATGGGGTATTTTGTGTAGGCCAGTGACACAACATCTCAATTGAATCAATTTTAAATTAAGGCTTTAACACAACAAAATGTTGGGGGTTTGAATACTTTCTGAAGGCAATGTAGCTCAGAATTTAACCTATTTATGTCATGCCTGCTCCCACTCTCCCTCCCTGGCGCTCGAGGGCACCAGGCTGCCCAGCATTACGCACTCCTGCCACCATCATTATGCACACCTGCTTCCCTCTTCATGCGCATCAGCAATTCATTGGACTCAATCACCTGTATTGTTACCTCCCCTATATCTGCCTGTTCCCCAGCTCTGTTCCCCGCTTCTGCATTAAATGTCGTATGTCGTTGTGTTACCCGGTTCTGACACTGTTCCTGTCCTGTTCCACATCTGTGCTATATTAAATGTTCACTCTCCGCACATTCTTCTCTACTCCAGCGTCAGTTCTTACAATTTATTTTATACAGTAATTTTTGCTCATCTTTATTAAGGGTGTCAATATTTTCAGACCTCACTATACATGATGTACAGGCCCAGTGCAGCGACACTGTAATCAGCCTGTGTGTAGCTGGTGTTGAGGAGTCAGGCGCAGGACAGCAGATATGAGTAATGCACGTACTTTACTCAAGAAATCAAATATATACAACACAATAAACTAGCCCACAATAACGGACCGTATACATAAAAACAATTACTCACAAACAGACATGGGGGAACAGAGGGTTAAATAATGAACAAGTATTTGGGGAATTGAAACCAGGTGTGTAAGACAAAGATAAAACAAAGGGAAAATTAAAACTGGATCGGCGATGGCTAGAAGGCCGGTGACGTCGACCGCCAAACGCCGCCCAAACAAGGAGAGAGACCGACTTCGGCGGAAGTCGTGACAAACACATCATTATCTGAAGTTGGCCAATGTTGTCAATTTAATTCAAACCTACCGGAGCACGTATGGCTTGACAACAAGAAATGTATAACTTGCTTCAATGCCACGTGCTAAGTGGAAAAAGTAAGTGCTAATAAGTGCTGCTCTATTCCAGACATAGGCTTTGTGTGTCTCAAATGAATTAACCCTGTCTGTGTGTACATACACATAATCCCCGAAAGCATCTGAGATTATGTCCCACAGGACCAGAGTCAATAAGGCACTCTTGCTCTTCAGGACTGTCTGTTTGATAACTCATGAACTGCAACCTCCCACACTGTGAGCAAAATGACGTGGATTTATCTCTAAGATAGATAACTGAGGAAATAATGGTATCATTTCAACTGGAATTATTTTGGGTCTTGGGTCTAGAAAGGAGGAAGAAGCCTTTTATCAGCACAAATGTTATTTCTCTTTTTTTCTTCCTTCTTATTTAATTCCTACTATTTCCGTTGTTAGTTTATACAACTATAAGATATGGACCACTGGCTGTGCTGGATGTGATATGAGAAAATGCTCCTCTCTGACAACATAATGATTGATCGCAGTTAGCGGACTGTAAGATGCAAAGGTAATTACAGAGTCAAACAATTCAATTTTAAAAGAAAATGTCAACCTGATAACTGCCATGCTGTGTGGATGTGCTGACCAAGAAATGCACTGGCTTAGAGTATGAATACAATCTAAGTGGTTTCAATTTTGAAATAGAATTTCCTCAATGTAATTTAAACATAACTGTTGAAAGGATCCACAGGGAACTATGAATGCAGGAAACATGTATCAAGGGAACAGAGAAATAAGAGCTTCATTTCACATTAGTTTCACTTCCGTTGTAATAAGGGATACAGGGTAACTTTTGCACTGTTGGTGGCCTCAATTATTACTGGAAAATAATTTGAATGCAATCAATCACATTTTCTCAATTCCGTTTAAGGACAAATTTGTGCTTTTGTCATAGCATTTCTTAAAAATGTGGTCGTTAATGTGTGTTAACAGACTTGCATAGGATACACAAGGCAGGCCTGTAAATGGGTGTTACCTTGAGCGTTTTGAGTTCTGTATGGCTCAGAAAGCGAGTTGTGCAATAAGAGAATGCAGAGGGCTCAGACTTTGCTTGGGGATATGCTCGACAAATATCACACCTCAGTGCCATGTTTGCTCTGAGATTTGCCTCTGATTAAACTCCATAAACCCCACTGCCTGTCTGGGCTCTCTTTAATATGAAAGACGATGCATTCAATAATGTCTGAGATGTCGTCAAAGAAAAGCACCGGCACATTCCGTACTGTACCGAGCAAACAGATAAAAGGACCGTGGAAGACATATCCAAGACATATCCATAGTTCTGTAAAAGCCTAGCTACCCGCTTGTAAATCTATTCTGACAAGTGTTGTATGGTCCTGTTTGACAGATACAAGTATAATGTATGCATAAGACAAGAGATTTAAGGTGCCGAGCCCGATATATCGAGGAGATCAGTGTTGATTTACAGCAGTATTACTGCGGTGGGAGTGAGAGGAATCCTGAAGTTGCTGTCAGATGTTTTAGAGAAGAGAAAACAGTGGTGTATGAGAGAGAGAACATGACTCGTAAGGCTTCTAAAGAGTGAGCTTAGAGAAGAGCCAGGTAATAGATTTGCTTGGGTCATCTGGTGTCACACAAGCAGCTACAGTTGAAGTCGGACGTTTACATGCACTTATGTTGGAGTCATTAAAACTTGTTTTTCAACCACTCCACAAATGTCTTGTTCACAAACTATAGTTTTGGAAAGTCAGTTAGGACATCTACTTCGTGCATGGCACAAGTCATTTCTCCAACGATTGTTTACAGACAGATTATTTAAGTTATAATTCACTGTATCACAATTCCAGTGGGTCAGAAGTTTACATACACTAATTTGACTGTGCCCTTAAATGGCTTGGAAAATTCCAGAAAATTATGTCATGGCTTTAGAAGCTTCTGATAGGCTAATTGACATCATTTGAGTCAATTGGAGATGTAACTGTGGATGCATTTCAATGCCTACCTTCAAACTCAGTGCCTCTTTGCTTGACATCAACAGAAAAAAAAATCTGAGATTTCTGTGGTTTGAATTTGGCGCCCTCTATTTTCACTGGTAGTTGTCATATCTATCCCGATGTCGGGATTGCAGCCATAACAGGTTAAACATTCACAGTGTAGGTTGGAAAAAGTATGTGAACCCCAAGGCTAATGACTTCTCCAACAGCTAATCGGAGTCAGGAGTCCGCTAACCTGGAGTCCAATCAATGAGACGAGATTGGAGATGTTGGTTAGAGCTGCCTTGCCTATACAAAACCACTCAGAAAATTTGAATTTGCTATTCACAAGAAGCATTGCCTGATGTGAACCATGCCTCGAACGAAAGAGATCTCAGAAGACCTAAGATTAAGAATTGTTAACTTGCATATAGCTGGAAAGGTTTACAAAAGTATCTCTAAAAGCCTTGATGCCCATCAGTCCACGGTAAGACAACTTGTCCGTAAATCGAGAAAGTTCAGCACTGTTGCTCCTCTCCCAAGGAGTGGCCACCCTGCAAAGATGACTGCAATAGCACAGTGCAGAATGCTCAATGAGGTTCAGAAGAATCCGAGAGTGTCAGCTAAAGACTTACAGAGATCTCTTGAACATGCTACCATCTCTGTTGACAGGTCTTCAATACGTAAAACACTAAACAAGAATGGTGTTCATGGGAGGGCACGATGGAAGAATCCACTGCTGTCCAAGAAAAACATTGCTGCACGTCTTAAGTTTGCAAAAGTGCACTTGGATGTTCCACAGCTCTACTGGCAAAATATTCTGTGGACAGATAAAACTACAGTTGAGTTATTTTGGAAGGAACACACAACACTGTGTGTGGAGGGAAAAAAGGCACAGCACACTTTCGTGTCTTTGGCTATGCCGGATTAAGTGATATGACATGCTATTCTATAAAATCCTTTCTCTGTAATTAATATTACCTGATTGAGCTAATCATGTAAATGTAATTAACTAGAAAGTCGGGGCACCATGAAATAATATTTATAGAGCGGTTATCTTCCGAATAAACTGTTAAAGACCTAGTAATATTTTACATCAATAGTAGTCAATATTAATCGTCACCTTATTTCAGTCTCATCTGAAAGTTGTAAATTCTTGGTATCTTCACAAACCCTGGCTAACAAGTTGAGTCAGCAATACAACATTGGGTTTATTTATTTATTTACTAAATACCTAACTAATCACACAGAATTACATATACACAGAATGAATCATACAATGATTACAAATTATGTCATCAAGGAAAACGTCCCTAGCGGACGGAACCGATATGACAGCTGGTTACACAAAGTACGGGGGTTGGGTTTGAGTGAAAGAGCGGGAAGACTTGAGGAACAAAGGGAGAAGCTATGTCTCTATCGGCCGTAGGCTGCTACTCTATCGTAAATACAGAATTGTATGCATTCTAAATTACCGCCCATTTGGAAAAGGAAAATGCAATAAATATTTACTCTGAGCTGAGCTTCAATAGGTTGGTGGTACATGGAAGGCCGTGTTGCCCAACAGAGTCCTTTGTCCTTTGAAGAGTGTCTCTGGTGGTGAACGGAATACGTTGTAGTGTCGTCGTTGTGTGGTAGATGGGATACTCTGTCCGTCCTTTCCTAGCCCACATTTACAGCGGCCGCTGCTAACTCAATGGCTAGGAGGTATCACTTCTGAAGTGAGCAGAGTTCTAACTTCATGAAAACCCAAATCTCTCATTTGGAAGCGAAAATTACATTTAATCTTTTCACAAATAGTGTCATATTTAAACATTTAAATTGCACAACAATTCCATGTGAATCTGATAACTAGAATGTGTAGACTTTCCCAGATACAGTTTATGTCGTCCTGTCATCAGTCATAATGTCTCAGATGACAACCGAACTGACATCATATTCATTAAGTACCAACGCATATTTTCAACTGGTTCTATTACCGAAATATGGTTCTTTAGAGTCCTTCAGTAGAGTCAGAGAGAGAGGGAAGGGAGAAAGGTATTAATGGGGGGGTCATAAACCTTACCCACAGGCCAACGTCATGACAATACCAAAATCAAAACCTCATCCCAACTGTAAAGTATGGTGGAGGGAGCATCATGGTTTGGAGCTGCTTTGCTGCCTCAGGGCCTGGACTGCTTGCTATCATTGACGTAAAAATGAATTCCCAAGTTTATCAAGACATTTTGCAGGAGAATGTCAGGCTATTGTCTACCAATTGAAGCTCAACAGAAGTTAGGTGATGCAATAGGACAACGACCCAAAATACAGAAGTAAATTAACAACAGAATGGCTTCAACAGAAGAAAATAGGCTTTCTGGAGTGACCCAGTCAGAATTCTACCCTCATCCCGATTGAAATGCTGTAGCATGACCTCGAGAGCAGTTCACACAAGACATCCCAAGAATATTGCTGAACTGAAACAGTTTTGTAAATAGGAATGGTCCAAAATTACTCCTTATTGTTGTGCAGGTCTGATCCCAACTACAAAAAACATTTGGTTGAGGTTATTGCTGCCAAAGAAGGGTCAACCAGTTATTAAATCCAAGGGTTCACATACTTTTCCCACACTGCACTGTGAATGGTTACACAGTCTGTTCAGTAAAGACATGAAAACGTATACTTGTTTGTGTGTTATTACTTTAAACAGACTGTGTTTAGCAAATTTTATGACCAATTTATGCAGGAACCCAGAAATGCCACTATTATTTGAGACCATGCAGGTGTAATCCACTTCACAGTAAGTATATAACGCTCCAAGGTCTAACCCTATTCTCCACTGTCCCTGAGACTATACCTAGAGAGGGTTGTTGTCGTAATGCCATAATGCGTCTGTCTGCTGAATAACAGCCAACCTTGAGAGGGTGAGGTCAATGGCGCTCACCTCCCCCTTTACCTCCTGTTGATGCTGTACCAGTCAGCGAGGTCAGAGGTCAGACACCACGGTGTTGCTTCCTGTGTGCACACGGGAACAGGGTTACCATGTAAACAGCTTACCATGTAAGAAGCAGGAATACCTATTATATTTATGCTATTGATTAGACTGAGGAGCAGGAGAGGCCATGGTGTTGTTACTGAATGTGAGCAGTTATTGAAAAACCAATGGATATGAGTCATTGAGCAATTGTAAAGGGAGTGAGAGAGCTTGTAAGAGTAAGAGAGGCACATGTTGTTCCGGTACAAAAGGTGATGTGTCAGGGATCAAATATATAGTCTGAGTGAGTTTCAGCAATGAGTAGGCTACCTGGTATTTTGACAGTTTAAAATGTTGGTTTATTACTTCTTCATTTCACATATTTAATACATTTGAAGATACAGTAAAAACATGATATTAGTTTAGGAAACTATCTTTAACCATTAGGGGCAACATTATTGTGATTTAACAACTTGTGGAGCAGGGTAAACTTTCGTCCATGTTGCTTTAGCTGCAGTATGCAACCTTAACCGTGAAGGGAGATGGAGATCTCTTCATCACAGCAGAATGGATGGCTTCATAATTCTATAGGCAGTTGATGGAGGGCTGGAGGGAGGAAAGGAGCGAGGAAAGAAGGAAGGGAGGAGCGAGGGTGACATCTACAGCACTCGGTGTCACAAGACTAAGAAGATCATCAAGGACCTCGGCCACCCTAGTCACGCCCTGTTCACCTCGCTACCATCAAGAACAGGTGCATCAAAGTTGGGCACCGAGAGACAGAATCTGTTCATCAATCTCCAGGCCATCAAACTGTTAAACATATTACCTCAATTACCTCAACTAACCTGTACCCCCACACATTGACTCGGTACCGGTACCCCCTGTATATAGCCTTGTAATTGATATTTTATTGTATTGTTATTCATAAATTTTTTTACTTTAGTTTATTCAGTAAATTTTTTTCTTAACTCTTATTTTCCTTAAAACTGCATTGTTGGTTAAGGGCTTGTAAAATACGCATTTCACAGTAAGGTTGTATTCGGCTCATGTGACAAATAGAATTTAAAAAAATGTGGACCTCTAGCCGGCCTCAGCCCAGTACCCTGCCCTGAACCTTATTTTAGTTTATAATGTTTATATACTGTTTTACCCACTTTATAGGTACAGTATATATTGTATTCTAGTCAAGGCTCATCCTATATAACTACAGCTGTACACACCTTTTATATTCATACACTGTCCATAATGTCTATACACACCATTCTACAGTTGAAGTCCGAAGTTAACATACACCTTACAAATACGTTGAAACTCAGTTTTTCACAATTCCTGACATTTAATACTGGTAAAAAATGTCCTGTCTTAGGTCAGTTATGATTAACACTTTATTATAAGAATGTGAAATGTCAGAATAATAGTAGAGAGAATAAATTATTTCAGCTTTTATTTATTTCATCACATTCCCAGTGAGTCAGAAGTTTACATACACTCAATTAGTATTTGGCAGCATTAACTTGGGTCAAATGTTTCGGTTTGCCTTCCACAAGCTTCCCAAAATAAGTTGGGTGAATTTTGGCCCATTCCTCCTGACAGAGCTGGTGTAACTGAGTCAGGTTTGTTGGCCACCTTGCTCGCACACACTTTTTCAGTTCTGGCCACACATTTTCTATGGGATTGAGGTCAGGGCTTTGTGATGTGTGGTGGTGTGGGGGCTGTGCTTTGGCAAAGTGGGTGGGGTTATATCCTTCCTGTTTGGCCCTGTCCGGGGGTGTCCTCGGATGGGGCCACAGTGTCTCCTGACCCCTCCTGTCTCAGCCTCCAGTATTTATGCTGCAGTAGTTTATGTGTCGGGGGGCTGGGGTCAGTTTGTTATATCTGGAGTACTTCTCCTGTCCTATTCGGTGTCCTGTGTGAATCTAAGTGTGCGTTCTCTAATTCTCTCCCTCTCTTTCTTTCTCTCTCTCGGAGGACCTGAGCCCTAGGACCATGCCCCAGGACTACCTGACATGATGACTCCTTGCTGTCCCCAGTCCACCTGGCCATGCTGCTGCTCCAGTTTCAACTTCCACCTGACTGTGCTGCTGCTCCAGTTTCAACTGTTCTGCCTTATTATTATTCGACCATGCTGGTCATTTATGAACATTTGAACATCTTGGCCATGTTCTGTTATAATCTCCACCCGGCACAGCCAGAAGAGGACTGGCCACCCCACATAGCCTGGTTCCTCTCTAGGTTTCTTCCTAGGTATTGGCCTTTCTAGGGAGTTTTTCCTAGCCACCGTGCTTCTACACCTGCATTGCTTGCTGTTTGGGGTTTTAGGCTGGGTTTCTGTACAGCACTTTGAGATATCAGCTGATGTACGAAGGGCTATATAAATAAATTTGATTTGATTTGATTTGTGATGGCCACTCCAATACCTTGACTTTGTTGTTCTTAAGCCATTTTGCCACAACTTTGGAAGTATGCTTCGGGTCAGTGTTAATTTGGAATACACATTTGCGACCAAGCTTTAACATCCTGACTACTAACTTGAGATGTTGCTTCAATATATCCAAATAATTTTCCTGCGGCATGATGCCATCTATTTTGTGAAGTGCAGCAGTCCCTCCTGCATCAAAGCACCCCCACAACATGATGCTGCCACCCCCGTGCTTCACGTTTGGGATGGTGTTCTTCGGCTTGCAAGCCTCCCCCTTTTTTCTCCAAACATAACGATGGTCATTAAGGCGAAACAGTTCTATTTTTGTTTCAACAGACCAGAGAACATTTCTCCAAAAAGTACCATCTTTGTCCCCATGTACAGTTGTAATCCGTAGTCTGGCATTTTTATGGCGGTTTTGGAGCAGTGGTTTCTAACTTGCTGAGCGGCCTTTCAGGTTATGTCGATATATGAATTGTTTTACTGTGGATATAGATACTTTTGTACCAGTTTCCTCCAGCATCTTCACAAGGTCCTTTGCTGTTGTCCTGGGATTGATTTTCACTTTTCACACTAAAGTACATTCATCTCTAGGAGACAGAACACGTCTCCTTCCTGAATGGTATGACGGCTACGTGGTCGCATGGTGTTTATACTTGCGTACTATTGTTTGTACAGATAAACGTGGTACCTTCAGGCGTTTGGAAATTGCTCCCAAGGATGAACCAGACTTTGAGGTTCACAATTTGGTCTTGGCTGATTTCTCTTGATTTTCCCATGATGTCAAGCAAAGAGGCACTGAGTTTGAAGGTAGGCCTTGAAATACATCCACAGGTACACCCCCAATTGACTCAAATGATGTCAATTAGCCTATCAGAAGCTTCTAAAGCCATGACATAGTTTTCGGGAATTTTCCAAGCTGTTTAAAGGCACAGTCAACTTAGTGTATGTAAACTTCTGACCCACTGGAATTGTGATACAGTGAATTATATGTGAAATAATCTGTCTATAAACAATTGTTGGAGAAATTACTTGTGGCATGTACAAAGTAGATGTCCTAACTGACTTGCCAAAACTATAGTTTGTTCATAAGAAATTTGTGGAGTGGTTGAAAAACAAGTTTTAATGACTCCATCCTAATATGTTTATATATTAGTTTACCAAACATTAGGAACACCTTCCTAATATTAAGTTGAATATTTTGTTTTGCCCATTCACCCTCTGAATGTCACAGATACACAATCCATGTCTCAATTCTCTCAAGTATTAAACATCCCTATTCAACCTTTTATAAACAATAATTCAAGTGGAATTAACAAACAACATCAATTTGGAATCATAGCTTTCACTAGGATTCACCCGGATGGACAACACTCTGAAGTTTCTAAAACTGTTTGAATCATGTCTGTAAGTATAACCCTGAGGACAAACCATTCAGATTTTCTTTTTTGAGGTCACTCTCTTTTCGATGGGTTTTCATTGGGATTCCAAAAAATAAGTTTGAAATGTTTTGGCAAAGTTTACAGGTAACTTTTGAGATATTTGGTAGTCATGTTGAGCAAGTTGGAACCGGATCAAACGCGCCAAAGAAATTGACATTTTGGATATATATCGACGGAATTAATTGAACAAAAGGACCATTTGTGATGTTTATGGGACATATTGGAGTGCCAACAAAAGAAGCTCGTCAAAGGTAAGGCATTAATTATATTTTTATTTCTGCGTTTTGTGTCGCGCCTGCAGGGTTGAAATATGGTTTCTCTCTTTGTTTACACAGGTGCTATCCTCAGATAATAGCATTGTTTGCTTTCGCCGAAAAGCCTTTTTGAAATCTGACATGTTGACCGGATTCACAACAAGTGTAGCTTTAATTTGCTATCTTGCATGTGTTATTTAATGAACGTTTGATTTTATAGTAATTTATTTGAATTTGCCGCTCTGCATTTTCCCTGGCTTTTGGCCAGGTGGGACGCTAGCGTTCCACATATACCCCAGAGAGGTTAACTAGACTGTTAAAGCACTTCATGATGACAGAAGTGAGTGCTACGGGGCAATACTCATTTAGTTCAGTTACCTTTGCTTTCTTGGGTACAGGAACAATGGTGGACATCTTGAAGCAAGTGGGGACAGCAGACACTTCAGTCAGCTGGTCTGCGCATGCTCTGAGGATGCGGAAAGGGATGGCATCTGGGCCGGCAGCCTTGCGAGGGTTAACACGCTTAAATGTCTTACTGACGTTGGCCACGGAGAACAAGAGCCCACTGTTCCTTGGGAGCGGCCTGTGTCATCCTCAAAGCGGCTGGTATTCCCTTTGTAATCCGTGATTGTCTGTAGACCCTGCCATATATTGTGTCTGAGACATTGAATTGCGACTCCACTTTGTCTCTGTACTGACGTTAGCCTGTTTGATTGCTTTATGGAGGGAAAAACTACACTGCTTGTATTTGGCCATATTCCCAGTCACCTTGCCATGGTTAAATGCAGCAGTTCGCACTTTCAGGTTTGCGAGAATGCTGCCATCTAGCCATGGTTTCTGGTTTGGGTAGGTTTCAATAATCACCATGGGAACAACATCCATTATACACTTCCTGATGAACTCAGTCACCGTGTCTGTGTAAACGTCAATCTTATTCTGAGGCTACCATGAACATATCCCTGTCCGCATAATCAAAACATCTTGAAGCATGGATTCCGATTGGTCAGACCAGCGTTGAATAGACCTTAGCATGGTTAACTTCTGTTTGAGTTTCTGCCTATAGGAAGGGAGGAGCAAAATGGAGTTGTGATCTAATTTCCAGACTTGAGGGCGGGGAAGGGCCTTGTAGGCATTACGAAAAGGCAAGTTGCAGTGGTCTAGTTTTTTTCCTAAGTGGGTACTACAGTCAATGTGTTGATAGATCTTTGGTAGTGTCTTCCTCAAATTTTCTTTGAGGAAATTACAATAAATGCAGACTTGAGCTTCTGTATGTTATCACAATCACATCATGAGTAGGTAATCATGAAACATACGCCACCGTCTTTCTTCTTCCCAGAGAGTTCTTTATTCCTGTCTGTGCAATGAACTGAGAACCCAGCTGGCTGTATGGACCGGGACAGTATATCCCGAGAGAGCCATGATTCCGTAAAACAGAGTATGTTACAGTCTCTGATGTCTCTCTGGAAGGAGATCCTCGCCCTGAGCTCATCTACTTTATTGTCCAGAGACTGAACATTAGCAAGTAATATACTCGGAAGCGGTGGTTGGTGTGCCCGCCTCCAGAGTCGGACAAGAACACTCTGAATACCTCTTCTCTGCCGTTGGCATCTTGGAGCAGCCTCTGGGATAAGTTTCAATTGCCCTGGGGGGAATCTAATTCGGGAAAGTTGTATTCCTGGTTGTAATGCTCGTGAGTTAGCGCCGCTCTGATATCCAAAAGTTATTTCTGGCTGTATGTAGTAACACAAAAAATGTTCTGGGATAATAATGTAAGAAATAGCACACACACACACAAAATACTGCAAAGTTGCTTAGGAACTAGAAGCAGAGCTGCCATGTCTGTCGGCGCCACCTTTGCCATCTAGTATTGCTAGTTATTATTACTGCACTTTTGGAGCTAGAAACACAAGCATTTCGTTGCACCTGCTATAACATCTCAAGTCTGTGTACTGGACAAATTGAAGAAGGAGAGGGAAGACATAGTGATTGAAACAGGAGGTCTCTCCAGAGTTTAACACTCACTGCAACAGTGCGAAAAGCTCATAGACACACATGAATAACTTGAAGCAGATCTTTCAAAAACAGAAGTGAAAACCAATTTCCCTTTTTGTCCATATGGAGCAGAGGGGAGGGGATAAGGGAAGGTCTCTGTGTCTGTTGTTATTAAGAGTGGATCTGCCCTCATTCAGACTAGGGCTGAACCGTAGGATGGGAGGGAGATGGACTATTATCAGTTGTTGTCATTCACCACCGTTCTGTGTATCACTGGGGGGAAATTGGGGTTGAGGAGGCCTATGCTACACTGTCAGAACAACATCCATGTAAACGCTGCTAGGGGAGTTGTTGATGTCGATGTGACATTTCTGCATAGATATTGAATTTCACTAGGACTACACCAATGACTACTCCTATTGATAACTATTTTGTTTGTTTTGATACCGTGATTATACATAAAATGAAAAAAGGTGTGCATTAGGCTGAAAATAATGCACCTAGTATACAGTGGCTACTGACTGTCAATGACAATTCGAAGTATACAGGTGTAGGATCTTAATTTGATCACACTTTTGTGGCTGAGAATGGAAATGCAGATGAGCTTTGTGATTTACATAAAGTCACTGAAAACCCACACTAACACATGGTTATATTAACAGTATTGCACCATTCACGTAGCCTACTTTTGTCCAGCTAATAGCTGAAACACTAATCAAACACCATTATGAAATAATCCACGGATGGGCAACTCCAGTCCTCGGGGGGCCGGAGTGGAGTCCCACTTTTTTACCCGTTCCTAGCTAACACACCTGATTAAAGTGATTGCATTCTAAATTGCATTCGAAACTGAATGAAAACGTGATTATAAGAGTCAGGTGTGTTGGCTGGGACTGGGGCAAAACTGTGACAGCAATTAAGATCCTTTATCTGTAGCTAGTTGTTGCCACAGAAAAAACAAACATATCCCTTGGCTCTTTGGCTCATAAATAGCTTCTTTGATGAGAGGTTCCTGCCAGCGTTTGTTGCTACACCCCGACAAACTCACTGACCGATGCCAAACCAAAACGCACAACTTTGAGGCAAGGTCATTGATCCTTAGCCATTGAAATATTGAATAAACATTATGGGAAAAAAACTGCAGTGCTGTCGGTTGCCATAGTAACTGGCTAAATGTGCTTTGACTGAGTTATTTTCAGTATGAACTCTCCTGTATCACAAGCAAGTCACAGTAACATACTATATGGTAAACCCTGTAATTGTTGAACCTATGTAATGGTTCATGTTTGATTAATTAATCAATGTGTCAGTCAGTCAGGTATTGGAGAAGACATTCAATAGCTTGGTTTATTTATGATGAATAAATGAAGAATCATCAGATTGCAAGGCCGAGAATCAAGATACAAGTAATGCAAAGGCATCTATACATGTGATGCATCAATCCAGATGATGCATGTTTAACTTTATTATACAACTCTTAGATGCAGAGAAAATTCTACACAACAGGTAACTAACTACCTTGTACCAAATGTCAGTGGAGTGCTATGCACCGTACACAGTGACTTCTCAATTCATTCAGACCAGTCAGTCAGGGTTCAAAGGGAATGGATGATCACCCCCAGCAGGCCTGGATATGTTATGGCTGCTGCTTCACACTCACAGGATAAACAGGTCAAGGTATAGCAGCCCAGAAATCGACACAGGGAAACGACTAAATCATCGACTGGCACTCAAGCTAAAGGGGAAACTCTATTGATTTGTATCTTGTTTTTTCTCAGGATGATGGACGTCTCGAGGACATGCGATGAGCAGTCAGTTCCTTTCATTTTCCCCACGTTATGATTTACAGAACACTGATGTCGATGGTGGAATGTGTGTGTGTGTGAGTGTACGTGGGTGGTGGGGGTCGGTGAGTGGTTGTGGGGGGTGAGAGATTGAGTTACTGGTGGTTTCTCTTCTTCTTTCCTAAAGTGAAGCGAGTGAATAAATTATTCTGTTCATTGTGCTATTTATTCATAGAATTCTTGTGCAACACAATATACTTCCCACCTCCGTTGACGAGCTTCCCAACCAATGCACAGCTCTGCGTCATACTAAAAGATAATACAAAGAAAAAAACAACCGTTCTTATGCATTTTTTTGTACCATCATCTTTGAAATGCAAAAGTATGTGTATGTACAACATTTTAAACTGATCCAATTAACCATTGCATTTCTGTTCAAAATGTTGTATCAAGACTGCCTAAATGTGTCTAATTGGTTTATTAATAACTTTTCATGTTCAAAATAGTGCACTCTCCTCAATCAATAGCATGGTATTCTTTAACTGTAATAGCTGCTGTAAATTGGACATTGCAGTTAGATGAAGAAGAATTTTAGCTTTCTGCCAATATCAGATATGTCTATGTCCTGGGAAATGTTCTTGTTACTTACAACCTCATGCTAATCGCATTAGCCTATGTTAGCTCAACGTCCCGCAGGGGACCCACTGATCCAAAAGAAGTCAATAAGAGACAAAATGTGTCACGCCTTGGTCATAGTATTTTGTGTTTTCGTTATATATTTGGTCAGGCCAGGGTGTGACATGGGTTTATTTTGTTGTGTTTCGTATTGGGGTTTTGTAGGCATTGGGATTGCGGCTGAGTAGGGGTGTAGCATAGGTTTGGCTGCCTGAGGCGGTTCTCAATCAGAGTCAGGTGATTCTCGTTGTCTCTGATTGGGAACCATATTTAGGTAGCCGGGGTTTCACTGTGTATTTTGTGGGTGATTGTTCCTGCCTTTGTGTTTGCACCAGATAGGGCTGTTTCGGTTTTCACATTACGTTTATTGTTTTTGTAAAGTTCGAGTTTCTTTATTTATTTAATAAACATGGATTGCAATAGCCACGCTGCATTTTGGTCCGATCCTTGCTACACCTCCTCGTCCGAGGAGGAGATACAAAGCCGTTACAAAATGACTGTTTGTTCCTCTTGAGACACCACAGAAACAGGTACACTTCCTCAAAATAGTCTAAATTAATCTAAGATACTGTAAGTTAAGAAATCTGTAAAAAAAAATATATATACACTTTTGCAGAGAACGTCTTAGTCGCTCAATTTTACATCTATCTAAGCTGTGTGGTGTAATATTTCTCAAGATAAAAAATGTGCATGAAAACTAGTCGGCTGTTGTTGAATGTCAACAAACACTTAATTGAATCATCCTTACTCTTGACCAATCACCGGCGAAGGGGCGTAGAATTCAGCAACAGAACTTCGACAAGCCTCAAGAAAAAAATTGTGTGCTCTAACAGACATAAAATAAACTGCCGAATGCTGCCAAACCCCAATATTAACAAAAATGTCACAGAATGTTGCCATAATATTTGCACAAACTGTACAGTAAGCTTAAGCACGACTCTGAGAAATACTTTTGCAAGATTCTATGACTATGACAGCCTATAGCCCAGCAGAAAAGTCACTCCATCCTTGATTCCCATTAATTTGTCAGAAAGACAAGCGTATGCCTAGTTGATGTGTAGTTGCCATACTTTTATGGGATCTCTTCAACATTGATGACGCAGCTCCACTTCATGTGTCGGAGGTGTCCAACCTGTTGTCATAGTCGGCCATTACTTTGGACAGGTATGTTGTTTTTCGTGGCAGCCTCACCCTCTTGTCAATAACCATTAACTGTTGGACATGTATGAGATGATGTAGGAAGTGTGAGATTGACAGGTATCGCTAAAGGAGAGCCGGTCAATCTTCATTTGATATAGGCCCACTTCTCCATCTCTCACTCTCTATCACTCTCCCTCTCTCTACCATACCCTCACTCCTGCTTTCGCTTCATGCACTCACTTGCTACCTCCCTCCCCCAATCCCTCCCTCCTCTCCTCTTGTACTTGTTTCTCATCTGTCTGTCTTCAACAGCTTAAATCTAAGGCTGCAGTATGCCCCAATTGGGAGATCATTATGCAAAACAGTCTCCCTCAGCTGATGATCTGGCAGTGGGATGTGATTTGATACTCATGTATAAATGCAGGCATACCCTTACATTTATAGGTTACTCTTCTGCAATCACTCTTGTCCAATATATTTTCATCTGCTGTTATGAATTTTATGAATAATGACTAAATGATGTATACATTTAACATAGAACTATAACTAACAGAATTGTACCCTCTCTGTATAATGATAAATAATGTTTGTCCATAAGAAAGAGTTTATGTAGCATGGACAAGGAGTAATTAAAAATAATAAACACAGGTCCAACTAGGTTGTACCTGAGAAGAGAGGAATGTATGTGTGTGCCCGAAAGAAAACAAAGAGGCACCTTAACCTATGTTTGAACTGACCCGGCTGTAACTCTGGGGAGATAGGACAGGGAGAGCCCCTCCAGGTTTCCCGTATCTGGGGAGGACTGGAACTGTCAGCTGAGTGGTAATAAACTGTGGTGAGACTTCAAGAGAAAATCCTAATGTTAGTGTGTATGTATGTGCGTAGGTTAAGAGAATGTTATAAAGGGAACATCTTTGTATATGCACGGTAGAGCTCTCGTAAATAAACATTGCTCACTATTGTAGACTGGCCTTTGTCCGTTTAATTTCAACAAGAACCTTACAAATTCTTGGTAACAGACAGAGTGGTTTAATTGAGTTCAGTTATGAACATTGAGAACATAATTCTCTGCGTTAAAAAAATAATCATATACTTTGATTCTTGGTTGGGACGTGAATCCAACATATCAATTATACATTTGTATTCAAATTGGAATTAAATCCAGACTAAGTCAGTGGCACAAAATATATATCTCCTTCAAATGTTGATATTTGGTTGCGTTGTAAATGAAACACTATTCAATAATTCTTCTGTAATACAGTAATGGGGAATGGAATGGCGCCAGAGGGGATGGCTGCCGTAACCAACTGTCCTATTTAGTTTGTTTTTTCACATTGTTTGTAACTTATTTTGTACATAATGTTGCTGCTACCGTCTCTTATGACCAAAAACAGCTTCTGGACATCAGAACAGCGATTACTCACCTTGAACTGGACAAATAATTTTCCTTTAATAAGTCAGACAAGAGCGATTTACTCCAGACACCCTACAAGGCCCTTATCCCCATCAATCGCAGGAGAAAAAAACGGAGATATTGCGGAAGGAGATCCGGCAATGAGTGGCTAATCTGCCTTTGCAATAGGTACTATTGGCCAATGTACAATCGCTGGAAAATCAAGTGGATGAACTACAAGCACGTATATCCTACCGATGGAACATAAAACACTGTAATATCGTATGTTTCCCAAGTCGTGGCTAAACGACATGAATAACATACAGCTGGTGGGTTATACACTGTATCGGCAGGATAGAACAGCAGCCTTGAGGTTTTGATCACCTGAGATAAGCTGTAAACTGATCACCAACAATGATGAGACAGCCTATAGGGAGGAGGTCAGAGACCTGGCCGTGTGGTGCCAGGATAACCACCTCTCCCTCAACGTGATCAAGGCAAAGGCGATGATTGTGGACTATAGGAAAAGGAGGACCAAGCATGCCCCCATTTTCATTGACGGGACTCTAGTGGAGCAGGTTGAGAGTTTCAAGTTCCTTGGTGTCCAAATCACCAACAAACTAGCATAGTCCAAGCACATCATGACAGTCGTGAAGAGGGCACGACAAAAACCTATTCCCCTCAGGAGACTGAAAAGATTGGCATGGGTCCTCAATTCCTAAAACGGTTCTACAGCTGCACCATTGAGAGCATCCTGACTGGTTGCATCACTGCCTGGTATAGCAACTGCTCGGCCTCCGACCGCAAGGCACCACAGAGGGTAGTGCGTATGGACCAATACATGACTGGGTTCAAGCTTCCTGCCATCCAGGACCTCTATACCAGGCGGTGTCGGAAGAAGGCCCTAAAAATCGTCAAATACTTCAGCCACCCTAGCCATAGACTGTTCTCTCTGCTACCGCAGAGAAGCTAACCTGTGCCCCCTCACATTGACTCTGTTCCGGTACCCCCTGTATATAGCCTCGCTATTGTTATTTTACTGCTGCTCTTTAATTATTTGTTACTTTTATTTGTTATTTTGTTATTTTTGTTCGTTTTTTTTCTTAACACTCCATTGTTGGTGAAGGGCTTGTAAGTTAACATTTCACTGTAAGGTTGTATTCGGCGCATGTGACAAATAACATTTTATTTGATATAACCTAAAGTTAAGGCTATCTTTCAAACTAATGTAACAGTATTTATTCATTCTTAAAGGGTGACTGCATTTCCTGGTTTGGCCTAGTTATTCATCAATGGTCATTAAGAAATGCTAGAGGCAACGGCTGAAGGAAAACGGGAGTTGTCTTGGGGTGTAGTTTTGTGTGGTTGTTTATTGGGTGTGTCTTTGCCATTCAATCACAACCAACAAGGGCAGTACAGTGAGGTAAGGTAAGCTATGGAGAGAACAAAGTTTTGAACTTGAGGACTTCTCCCCTCCCGACTGACTCGCAATCTAAAGATGGTCAGATACTTCAGTTCTATGTGTAGGCTAAAGCCTGCGCTGACCTTGTGTTTAGCAAAGCTGACAGCACGAAGCTAACATAGCTTGGTGATAGATAGGATATCCAGCTGCAGCTATCTGATATTTCTCTGATAAATCTGTTATGGCAAGATAGCAAGTGCCAGTGTATGGAATGTGTTTCGTAAGACACTCCTTCTACAACACCTTGCTATGAAAGTAGGGTGCAACTTAGTTTTAATGTTTCATCAGATCTTGTAAAATACATGTTACCGTGGAAACGGTATTACCTGCAAGTTGTATGCCCAGTCCTGAGTCAGCTCAGCTGTCCTAGTGTACAATGTTCTATAACTGGCTAGTGCTGTCTCATCTCTCCTTATGTCCACTGTTAGATCTTAGACAAATTCCAGAACTACTATTATCCATACTACAGGTGTAGGCTACATGTGCACAAACATCACCCAGCTTGAGTGTGCATACATTTATAAACTACAAATCCATGAGTGTGTTCCTGTTACAGTTTGTGTAAATATATGTATGTGCTTATAAAGACAGTATTCCTACACTTACCTAGCAAATGAAATAAATAGTGTACAACTTCAGCTGTCTAACAAAAACTAGCATGGCATTCTATTGGTCTATTTGGTTGTCCACCACACACTGAAATGCACAGCTCTCTGGGTGAAGTTCTGTCTTCAAGTCTCCAGTGGGCGATGATGTCCCTTCTATGTTATGTATTACAGGTACAGTCACGTTGCAGGAGGGGAGGAGTCTACGACACTTCATCCTGGAGTGCAATTGCTAAACCTATGTTGATACTGTATTTTAAACAAAGTGTTTTGATAACTTTCATTTATAACAGTCCATTGCTGTGCTAATTTAGCTAGCCAGTTTGAGTTGAAACATTATTGAAAGCAAGCTGGCTACATCAAATGATTAGCTAGCTAGCAAGCTAGTATCCAAGTGCATACCCTGTACTGATCCTAAATGCCAATGGGCTGCAGTAGCTAACTTCCTCTGACATGCTACCCGTCAGGTTGTATTTAGCTTGCTACAGTATCATTCCCCTTTCATCTGTGGTATCATAGCTTGCATGGCTTGCTAGCTTTATCAAATAAAGTTGTATAACCAAAAGTAGCTACTAGCTAGCTAGTACCAGATATCTACTTAGCTAATGTACTCACCAGAGGTGGGACCAAGTCATTGTTTTACAAGTCACAAGTAATAGTTAGTATGTTACATTTAGGCAAATCATGAATGAGTTTAAAAATATCTATTAATTTATTCCTTTTCAAATAAACTTTATATTTCCATGGACATACATGGATAGCAATGAGAAAGACCCCCACCCCCCATAGTGATCGACTATCGCTATGGGGTGCAATCAGGTGATGTAGGCTTGTACACAATCGCCCAACACACACACACACACTCTCTCTTTTTGTGGTTACAGTAGGCTAACGTATGTCAATGGTTTTAGAAACAGCAGTAACATCAGGCAGGATTTAGGCTACCAACTACCTAGCCAGTTGTAGCTCAATCTTGGGTGGAATGATCACGTTCCCCCACTGACTGATTGTATGGAGGCTCATTGATTTAACGTTACGTTAGCCTACATGATACACTATTAAAGTATATTAGCCATGACTTACCTTTCTTTGTGCAGCTTCAAATGTCGAGCAAAGTTGGAAATTGTTGCGCCTCCGTCTGTAATTTTCTTCCCGCATGTTTTGTAAGTTGCAATCCGTTTTTTGTTGATACAGTGTCGTCTTTATATCCGAATATAATAATTTTGGGTATCATCTTTCCAAGGGCTTCATCTGAGTGCACCCGCCAACGTTCCTCTGCACTGCCATGCAACACTTTTTCTCAGCTGGCAAAATTTTATTGGCTGCTCTCCGATTCAAACTGTAATCCGTTAAATGAAGAGTTAATGTCCTGCACCCTTTTTTTAATAGCGTAATTTTTTATATTTGGGCTTGGGGAGGGTATCAAGTCAGGTCGAGTCATAAGGCTCAAGTCCAAGTCAAGTCACGAGTCGGTGTCAAAGTTGAGTTGCAAGTCATAATATTTGTGACTCGAGTCCAAGTCATGTGACTCGACTCCACACCTCTGGTACTCACCAACACCAGTGGTTTGACGGTTGACAGGTAGCAGAAGTAACCATGTTGGATCTAATCCATTCCTGGCCATCTGGTAATATTCTTGAAATGAATTGGAAGTTTACACCAACTTTATGGAAGCCGATTTTCACTCCTATTTGCCGAGCAATATGTTTGTGCGTCTGACGACAAATGTCCACATGGCAGCTGGGGGGGGGACCACAACGTGTTGTCTCTGGGCAATTGAGCATCATTGGAAAAAGTGGTCATGTAAGTAATCCATACCCAGTCCTTCAAGAAGTCGTGATGATCACACTTACCTAACTCTGAATTGGTCGAGACTGACGTAATGACCACAACTATCCTATTTACACCCAGCATTACATTTTGACACCAGAATAAATGTTTCTGACTCATATCTATGCCACATAGGGTGTTTTCAAAAGGAGAAGTGGGTTTTCAAGGGCAGTTGACCTTTAAAATGAGTAACACATCCATGACCGCATTTTGAGGTTAGCCTACTATAAATGACTGCTTATGTAATCATAGAAAGCGTGCATTTCTCAAGATAACCTGTCGCAGGTTTTTGGAGGTCTTCACAGAATCTTGAACCGCATTGATGTACTTTTAATGTAATCTCAACCGCAATCCAGGTCATTTGGTTGTGCTATTAGATGAAGTACAGAGATAACACATTTAGTTGTTGTATAAATACAACATGTCTGACATTGAATTCCCATTTGATCTTTGTTGTGCTTTTAAATGGTTGAAAGTGCAGTGATAACACATTTAGACGACAACCAAAAATCGTACATATTTTTGAAAGCATACAGTAGTGTTAACACGTTGGAATTTCCACAAACTTATGGCTGTCTTTTTGAGTGGGTGATTAATGCGGTTGAAATCTCATTGATCAACATCTCAACCAAATATTACCCACATTTCCACGTTGAAATGACGTGGTGTGCCCAGTGGCATATTTGTCTTCAGGAGATCATACTGAGGCTGTGGTTCGAGATCCTCAGGTAGGAAAGCCTTACTTTGGCGTGCTGCCTGTCATTGCGTCACTGTTTCTTCTCTGTGCTCAGGCTCATCACACTTTAATCCATAGATCAATGGGATCTTATGGTCTCGTTTATAAGCTCGGTCAGATATTAGCACCAGGGGAAGCTCTAGGCGTGATAACGCAGTGGGAATATACAGCGCATGTATGTCGAAGTGAATATCTGGAGCATTAAACAGTCTTCGTTGATATGGTGATGCACATGTCTGGGACATTAAGGCACAGGGTGTAGTGCACTTGCCTCATAACCATGGGATTTTTGGTTCAATGCCTTGATATCAGATACCCCTTTTCTCACTCCTCCAAGTAAGTATCCCAAGTACTTGCATCTGCTGCAGCCCATCCATAACTGTCCAACAAGGACAAATAAAGTTATTCAAAGTATGTCACTCAATGAGAGAGAGTGTGCTGCGTAGCAGTGCCCCCGAGTAGCCGTACTTTATTGATACGATTTCTCATAATTTCTGTACGGGATGGGATGTTTTTGAAATTTAAGTGGTGATCCTGGTGTTGAGCAGTGGTGACGATGCAGTACATCATAAACTTGAAAATCCTTAATCCTAACTGCCAGCCAACCTGGAGGTTCTTCTCATTATAGAGATAACCAGATTAGAGAAACCAGCAGCACATAGGCCTATAGCTCTGACAGATCAGGACATTTTCCATTTTCTCTGCATAACACCCAGTGATCCTCTTATGTATTTTTGCTCAATGTTCTTATTAGGCTTGTCTGCCTTTGTCTATTTCTATTTTATGCCTTGGTCTCCCTGTCTCTCTCTGTCTACTGACATAATTTTACATCAGAGGAGACTCGTACTTGCACTGACGTTAGTCCGTGTCTTTAAACATTGAAAAGCTAAGTAATAATGAAGTTATACAGGGACACAGATTAGTTCAAGCATATTCAAGAAAGCTTCTCAGTTTAGATAATAGACACCAGATAATAAGGGCTGTCTGGACTGGGGAGCTTCAGAAGGAAAACATAACTGTTTTGATTTCTCTGTGTTCAACTACTTTAGTCTCATTGTTCATTCACATCAGCCACCCTGTCTGAATCACAACACAGCTCATCCATTCACATGACAGGGAAACACTTAGTGGCATATCCATTATGGACTGGGGAATGGAGGATGAATCGTTTGTGTTTGTGTGTGTGTGTGTGTGTGTGTAAAGTGTGTGTGCGTGCATGCGTGTGCATGCATGCTGGAGACTGCATCTGCTTTCTGCTATTTACAGGGCTGTGAAGAAGTATTTGCACCCTGTCAGATTCTCTATTTTGGCATATTTTTGATACTGAATGTTATCAGATCTTCAACAAAAAACAAATATTAGATCAAGGGAACCTGAGTTTACAAAAAAAAAAAAAAGATACTTATTTTATATATTTACATAATAAACAAAGTTATGCAACACCAAATTCCACTGTGTGAAAAAGCAATTGCCCCCTTACATTCAATAATTGGTCATGTAGACTTGATTGTGTGTGCTGGATCATTGTCTTGCTTCATGACCCAGTCAAAGTCCAGACCAAATCCCAATTCAGTTGTTGTGGCAGGACTTGAAATGAGCAGTTCATGCTTGAAACCCCTGTTCTGAATGGGAGAGTGGGGCAAAAATCCTCCACAGCAACATGAGAGACTGATCAACAAATACAGGAAGTTTTATTGAGTTGTAAGGGGGCAATTACTTTTTCACACAGGGGCATTGGGTATTGTATAACTTTGTTTATTAAATAAGTATGTAAATGCTGTGTTATTTAGTTACTCAGGTTCCCTTTATCTAATAATCGGTTTTGGTTGAAAATCTGATAACATTCAGTATAAAAAATATGCAAAAATTGAGAACATTTGAAAGGTGGCAAATACTCTTTCACGGCACTGTAAGTCTCTAGATCTTTAGCTTCAAAAGGAGGAGAGGAGAAAAAAGCCTGAAAGATATCAACACACACCCACACCCTCCACAAAGAACACTTATCGTTCATTAGAATCAGAAACACAGCTGTCATCCAGACTGGGTCTAATCGGGCCAAGGAGCCAACAAGGAGCCCACAGCATTGGTGGAATGCCTCGTCACCGTGGAAACCAAAGCCAGGAGAGTTGCGAGGTGAACTGAAAGTCTTTGATGATCTCTCCCCTCTTCATGTCTAGCAGACAGGAGGCCATCCTCGTCCTGATTGGATCGCCGGTGTTCTGCTAAGTACTGACCTCTCCAATCACAGCCGGATAGAGAGTCTATAATCAGATCTTGTCGCTTGTTATAGTACTCCAGTCAAGGGCTCTCCAGGAGTAGTCATTAGGCAGGTTTCCATTGACCTAGGTTTATTCAACAAAAGCAATGTCACAAACAATTTACATTGTGACATGTGTAAAGGAAACGACCACTATAGGAGAAATCCTCTAAAGATCAACAACATTTCTATCTGTTCGACAGGAGTGGATTTTTCTTTTGTCAAATTTTCTTAATTGTGACAAATTACGATGGCAACGTGTTTTTTAAATTTTTTATAAATTATTACCAAATCATTTTGAAGGTCATCAGGTAAATGTAAAGCTCGACTGCACATTTGATTCTAAAAGCCTACTGCTTGCTACATCTATTTTTCTTTACTATAAATAATTATGTTTCGTTGCAGGACAAGGATCGTCTTGACTTTCAAGAATGCCTGAATTGCTTTGCCTTCCTTTTCTGGTCGGCTGGATGCAAGTTCCACCGTTCAATCATTACACCATCCAATCATTCCAGTATTCATTCTCCTTGGATTTCTTCACATTTTTTTGTGTTACAATGTGATTCAAACGTATTTAAGTGTAATTTCTTATCAACAATCTACTCAAAATACTGTAATGTCAAAGTGGATTAATCTTTTTTTGAAAGATTACTACAAATGTAAACATAGTCATTGCGTAAGTATTCAGCCCCTTTGTTTTTAAACATGGTAAAGTTAATAATTATTCTGTGGATTATGTATTAACCACCCAGACACATAAAATATACAGTTGTCCTTCTGAACTGAGCTGCAGGACAGGAAATAAACTATTACCGTGAGGCCATTGGTTGAGTTTAAAACAGTTACAGTGTTCAATGGGTGTGATGGGAGATAACTGATAATGGTTCAACAACATTGTAGTGACACAATAATGTCAGGATAGGACCTTTTTTTAAATTTCTGCCTAAAATACATACCCAGCTCAGGACCTGAAGCAGGTAGACCAGAGCCTTGGACCAGTAACCAAAAGGTTGCTGGATTAAATCCCCGAGCTAACAAGGTAAAACATCTGTTGTTCTGCCCATGAACAAGGCAGTTAACCCACTGTCATTGTAAATAAGAATATGTCCTTAACTACCATAACTAGTTACATTTATATATATTTTTTAAGCATATTATTGATGCCATTTGAAAGGAAACACTTGGAAGTTTGTGCAAATGTGAAATGAATGTAGGATGTAATGTAATTAATATAACACATTCGATGTGGTAAAAGATAATACAAACCAAAAAACATTACATTTCAATTTGGGGAGGTTCCATCATCTTTGAAATGCAAAAGAAAAAGGCCATAATATAATATAGGAGTCTAGGAGGAATTTAGATTTTGGCCACTGGATGGCAGAAGTGTATCTGCAAAGTTTTAGACTGAGCCAATGAACCATTGTATTTCTGTTCAAAATGTTGTATCAAGACTGCCCAAATGTGCCTAATTGTAAGCTTTCTGCCCATATCAGATATGTCTATGTCCTGGGAAAGAATTCAAATACACAGGATACAACTATTCCAAAACATGCATCTAGAATGCAACCAGGCACTAAAGTATTTTTGCAAAAAAGGATGACACATTTTGACCCAAATGCAAATCCTTATGTTTGGGGCAAATCTAGCACAACACATCACTGAGTAACTGCCCCCTTACTTTCAAGCATGGAGGTGGCTGCATCATGGTATGCGTATACTTGACATCGGCAAATACTGGGATGTGTTTCAGGGTAAAAAGAAATGGGATGGAGCTAAACACATGCAGAGGAAAACCTGCTTCAGTCTGCTTTATACCAGACACTTGGAGAGGAATTCACCTTTCAGCAGGACAATAATCTACAACACATGGCCAAATCTACACTGGAGTTGCTTATCAAGAAGACAGTGAAAATCTATGGCAAGACTTGAAAATTACGGTTTAGCCATGATAACCAACATCTTGACAGAGCTTGAAGAATTGTGAAAAGAATAACATGCAAATATTTCACAATCCAGATGTGTAAAGCTCTCAGAGACTTACCAAAGAAGACTCACAGCTGTAATTGCTGCTAAAGGTGTTTCTAAGATGTATTGACTCAGGGAGCTGAATACTGCAATGACTACACTACCGTTCAAAAGTTTGGGGTCACTTAAAAATGTCCTTGTTTTCCATGAAAACATACATGAAATGAGTTGCAAAATAAATAGGAAATATTGTCAAGACATTGACAAGGTTATAAATAATGTTTTTTATTTTAAATAATAATTGTGTCCTTCAAACTTAGCTTTCGCCAAAGAATCCTCCATTTGCAGCAATTACAGGCTTGCAGACCTTTGGCATTCTAGTTGTCAATTTGTTGAGGTAATCTGAAGAGATTTAACCCCATGCTTCCCGAAGTACCTCCCACATGTTGGATTGGCTTGATGGCCACTTCTTACGTACCATACGGTCAAGCTCCTCCCAAAACAACTCAATAGGGCTGAGATCCGGTGACTGTGCTGGCTACTCCATTATAGACAGAATACCAGAATATTGCTTCTTTGGGTCGTTGGAGGAAATTGGCTCCAATTAAGCACCGTCCACAGGGTATGGCATTGGAAAATGGAGTGATAGCCTTCCTTCTTCAAGATACCATTTACACTGTACAAGTCTCCCACTTTAACACCACCAAAGCACCCTCAGACCATCACATTGCCTCCACCATGGTTGACAAATGGCATCAAGCACACCCCTCCAGCATCTTTTCATGTTTTCTGCGTCTCACGAATGTCCTTCTTTGATATGCGAACCCCTAAAACTTAGTGTTATCGACAGACAAATCTTTTTTCCAATCTTTCTCTGTCCAGTGTCTGTGTTCTTTTGCCGATCTTAATCTTTTATTTTTACTTTGCAACTCTGCCTAGAAGGCCAGCATCCTAGAGTCGCCTCTTCACTGTTGACGTTGAGACTGGTGTTTTGCGGGTACTATTTAATGAAGCTGCCAGTTGAGGACTTGTGAGGTGTCTGTTTCTCAAACTAGACACTCTAATGTACTTGTCTTCTTGCTCAGTTGTGCAACGGAGCCTCCCACTCCTCTTTTGATTCTGGTTAGAGTCAGTTTGCACTGCTCTGTGAAGGTAGTACACAATGTTGTACAAGATATTCAGTTTATTGGCAATTTCCCACATGGAATAGCCTTCATTTCTCAGAACAAGAATAGACTGACGAATTTCAGAAGAAAGGTTTTTGTTTCTGGCCATTTTGAGCCTGTAACCGAACCCACAAATGCTGATGCTCCAGATACTAAACTAGTCTAAAGAAGGCCACTTTTATTGCTTCTTTAATCAACACAACAGTTTTCAGCTGTGCTAACATAATTGCAAAAAGGCTTGCTAATGATCAATTAGCCTTTAAAAATGATGAACTTGGATTAGCTAACACAACATGCCATTGAAACACAGGAGTGATGGTTGCTGATAATGGGCCTCTGTTTGCCTGTGTACTGTAGATATCCGATAAAAAAATCAGCAGTTTCCAGCCACAATAGTCATTTATGGCATTAACAATGTCTACACCGTATTTCTGATCAATTTGATGTTATTATAATGGACAAAACATTTGATTTTCTTTCAAAAACAAGGACATTTCTAAGTGACTCCAAACTTTTGAACGGTAGTGCATGTTTTAGTTATTTAATTTCTATTAATCTTTTTTTTAAATACAAAAACCCTAGAAATGTTTATGCATTTTATTATGTATTGTATTATGTACAGTATGTGATATGTGCTTGGGATACGACTGTGATGCGTGGTTGTCTCGCATGACTATCTTAAGAGTAATGCACTGGTGGTTTGTCGCTCTGGATGGGAGTGTCTGCCGAATGGCCAAATTGTAATGTAAATGTAGTGCTATGTATATTTATGTATTTTATTTGTTGTGTTGTTTACTGTTTGGACCCCGGAAAGAGTAGCTGCTGCCTCGGTAGCTGCTAAATGGGGATCCTAATAAAATACAAGAAATACTATTACAGAATATTTTGGCGAAATTGTAGACAAAAACGTACAATTAAATACATTTTAATCCCACTTTGCAACACAATAAAATATGAAGAAATTCAAGGGTTATGAATACTTTTGCAAGGCACTGTATGAAAATAGGTCAGAATTCTCATTCTGGTCATCCTCACTACTTTCATCTACAATTGTTGTCACTGCTAATTGCTTCTTGATGAGTTTCCATAGCAATGGCCCTGATTGCATATGTCTTGATTAGCTTGCCCTGTCACCCTATCCACTTCAACTAATTCAGGGTGAAAATTAAAGGAAGCATGACGTGTCACTGAGACAAAACAACACTGTTGACCTTCTGACAAAGTGGCTGACAGGTCTCAGTCATTCATCATATGAATAGAAGTGGATGGCATAGTGCTGCTATTACTACAGTGCTGCCATCTGTGTGAGGTTTCCTACTTTCTCAGAAAATAAAGTTGACTGACTCACAGGTAAACTGAAATTGCATGGATTATTGTCACATGACAGCAAGCTGAATGGTTACGATCAGAGAGGTCAGAAATTGACACATTCCTTCCTATGAACGAAGTAGTTATCATTGTACTTGTTGACAGTTGAATCTACAGCTTACAGCATTAACAGGAAATACAGGAAATAATAAACGCCTGAATACCCAGAACATCAACAAGGTAGATGTTCTGCCAGGAAATAATAAACGCCTGAATACCCAGAACATCAACAAGGTAGATGTTCTGCCAGGAAATAATAAACGCCTGAATACCCAGAACATCAACAAGGTAGATGTTCTGCCAGGAAATAACTAAACGCCTGAATACCCAGAACATCAACAAGGTAGATGTTCTGCCAGGAAATAATAAACGCCTGAATACCCAGAACATCAACAAGGTAGATGTTCTGCCAAGAAATAACTAAACGCCTGAATACCCAGAACATCAACAAGGTAGATGTTCTGCCAAGAAATAACTAAACGCCTGAATACCCAGAACATCAACAAGGTAGATGTTCTGCCAGGAAATAATAAACGCCTGAATACCCAGAACATCAACAAGGTAGATGTTCTGCCAGGAAATAATAAACGCCTGAATACCCAGAACATCAACAAGGTAGATGTTCTGCCAGGAAATAATAAACGCCTGAATACCCAGAACATCAACAAGGTAGATGTTCTGCCAGGAAATAACTAAACGCCTGAATACCCAGAACATCAACAAGGTAGATGTTCTGCCAGGAAATAATAAACGCCTGAATACCCAGAACATCAACAAGGTAGATGTTCTGCCAGGAAATAATAAACGCCTGAATACCCAGAACATCAACAAGGTAGATGTTCTGCCAGGAAATAATAAACGCCTGAATACCCGGAACATCAACAAGGTAGATGTTCTGCCAGGAAATAATAAACGCCTGAATACCCAGAACATCAACAGGGTAGATGTTCTGCCAGGAAATAACTAAACGCCTGAATACCCAGAACATCAACAAGGTAGATGTTCTGCCAGGAAATAACTAAACGCCTGAATACCCAGAACATCAACAAGGTAGATGTTCTGCCAGGAAATAACTAAACGTTCGCACAACACTTGAAGATTTGCAGTCAACAAGTGAAGTTGGATGCCAACTGTCTGTTCCAAGTTTTGTGTTTACTCTCTGAATGGCCTAGTTGGCAAGACTTCTCTGACAGAAACGGGGTATTGGGAATTGATCTGGTCTGCCTTCTTTCTCCAATTTTCCATTCTGAGAACTGTCTGGGATTTATTTTTCACACTCGTATCCTTGCAAATGTCTGTTCATTTGCTGTCCTTCCCCTGGTGAGTTACAAACTGATAACAGAAATGAAGCCACGCAGGTCCTGTACAGTCTCTGTCACTATTTGTCATGTCCTAGCTTTTGACGTCGTTCCAAGACAGTACCTTTTCTTTTTCATTTCAGTTCGGGAGTTCAAGTTCATGTCCTGAAAACTTTTGGTACCATTGTCACCATCTTTAGATGGAAGAGACTAAAAAAATAGTAATAGTTCAAACTAGTACAGGCTTAACTGAATGGACAACACAGACGAAATGCAGTAGGACATTTGAACTAATAGTTAAGGGAATTTCTTAGTCTCCGAGGGAAGATCCTCAGAGCCAGATGATGAGATGGTATGTAGCCTATGGGAGAAAGGAGTTCCAATGACTGACCTTGTAAGGTTATTATAGCTGATGGTGGTGGGGAGGTGGAGGGTTTTCGGTAAGTAAGAGAACATGGGTAAGTTTGACATGAATACATCCCAAGGTTTACACGCATTGGTTGAGAGAGAAAAAGCTGAAAATTGCTAGAGTGAGCCCATAGTTTAAACATTAAGTGTGTGGAATGTGCATTAGTGTGCCATGCTCATAGGTTATAAGGTAAACAGGTAAATTACATTCCCCACGTGGCTAATAGAAAAGAGGAAGAGAGATATGACACTATGCTGCTGATGATGATGATGAGTTAACCTCTAATGTGATATAATTAAAAGTGCCTTAATAGTAACACAATAATAATACAGAGTCATAATGTGTAACCGGTAAGTAATACGCTGTTAATTTATCTGAATGTTGATAATACGATCTGTGTGCTCTATTGATGTCTGATCTGAGTTTGATTGGTTATACCTAGGAATTCCTATGGGTGTACGGAGCTTTCCAGCTCAACCCTTGTGATTAATTTATATTTATTAACTGGGTGGTTCAAGCTCTGAATGCTGATTGGCTAAAAGCCGTGGTATATCAGACCTTGTTTATTTTTACTGTTGTAATTACGTTGGTAACCGGTTTCTAATATCATTAAGGCACCTCAGGGGTTTGTGGTATAGGCCAATATACCACGGCTAAGGACTGTATCCAGGCACTCCGTGTTGCATTGTGTATAGGAACAGCCCTTTGCTGTGGTATATTATCCCACACCCCCTTGTGCCTTATTTCTTAAATTTCCCCCTTTTGGGAAACGAATGTTGTTGTAATATAAAGCACTAAATACGAATGAATACAAGGTTATACATGTTTTGTTAATTAGGAAGGGTAAGGGATATAACGGTTTGGAGGCTCCACTGAGATGAATGTACTGAAGAGAGGAAGACCTTCAATCGACATTCATGGAAAAGGAGTGCGTGCAAACTGAGGTCAGAGGGAAAGTCATTGAGCAGCGAGGTCCAGTAAAAGAGAACCTTCATTAAAAGTGTTGTTACCTTTTTTGCTATTAGATTGGTAGCCCCATTAGAGGATATCCAAAAAGATGTGAAAGGAGCATTGTATGAACTGAACAAAGACAATCTCATTGAAATAAATTACTTTTTGAAAATATCAGGACCAAACCAAGAGAATCTAACTGGTAAAACACGCATGAACCTTATTTCATATATTGAACGGGACGAAGTAAAAGACCTAGAGGACGATGGTACAGTATGTCTGAACTGTTGAACCTTGAAGACATGATAAACGATATGCAGGAGGCTAGTGTTGTTATCTCAACTGACAAAGTGGGGAAAAAAATTAAGAACAATAAAAACTACAAAAAGAGAAATTAATGCTGTGCAAATGCAGGGACATGCTCAAGATATCCGGTCAAATAGGTAAACCAGGACAAAAAGAGAGACTCACTCACGTTCTCCATTCTAGCTCACCAAATCGAAAACAGACTGAATAACTGAATAAAAGATATCCAGACTCGGTCTCATTACTAAGAGAAGACTGAAACAGAACTGTATAGCCAACTCACATCAGAAGTACTTAGATTTGAGACAGAAAATCCTGTTTGCCTCACAGGAAGCAGTGTCTGGCCTTAAATATGACCCAGGACTGGTCCAGAGCATATTCATGCATACTGTCCTGACTGGTCTACAAAATGACAACATAAGAACTTACATGCAGCCATATCTCCTAAACACAAAAACTACAGATTAGCTGCTTCAATAGAAAGTGACCACTGCATGTGCTTATGAAACAGAGAAACAGAACAAAAGGAAAATGACTTTTCCACAGCGGCCCGATAGTCTCCAATCAGTTCAGACTGATGAGGTCCCTGTTGAAAAGAAGTGCCTGCCCCAAATGAACACACAAAAAAATCCCCCTGTCCTGGTATCAGTGCTAAAAGAACTGAGATCTGATATGATGGAGTTACAGAACTTGAGAGCTGAAGTCTTCATTCACCAAATGTTGAGAAAGGAATCAAGCTCATTTTTACAATCAGACAGTGACATTGGCTGCTTTGAGAATCTGCATCTGAGCATTTAATTGAAAAACAGTGATCCTGTTGCACGAACCAACCTGTCTGTGGCGAAGCCATTATACAAAGAGATGAAAGACTACTTGCATGACCTGATTGCTCAGGGCTGGTTGGAGAAGTCTAACTCCCCTTACTTCTCCCCAGTCGAATGTGTAATGGAAAAGGATGGCAGCTTACGACTGTGCATAGACTACAGGGAGCTGAACACGAAGACTCACCCTGACCGCCAGATAATACCCAGAGTACATGATATCAATGACAGCTTTGAAGGAAATTCCTGGTTTTCACTCTTGGATCAGGGAAAAGCATATCACCAGGGGTTTATGGCAAAGGAAAGCAAGCCCATGACAGCCTTTATGACCTCCAGAGGAATCATGGGGTTGCTAAGCTACTATAGGCAATGCATCAAAGACTTCTCACGCATTGCTAGCCCACTCTACGACCTGTTTACAGGGTCTCCTGAAGAAGACAACAAAGCAAAGAATGGCAGACAAAGGGGAAAACAAGAGAAGCTCCCTCTCACAAATCAATGGACTGATAAGCATCAACAGATTACGGAGCGGTTGAAAGACTGTTTCGTGCAGCTTCCTGTACTCGGTTTCCCAGACTTCTCAGAGCCTCTTATCTTTCACACAGATGCGTCAAACAAAGGTTTAGGAGCTGTGTTGTATCAGACATTATATGTAAAACTGAGTGTGATAGCCTATGCGTCTCGGACCTTGACTGTACCTGAGAAAAACTACCATCTCCACTCAGGAAAAGTAGAGTTCCTAGCCCTGTACTGCTCCATCAAGGTCAAGTTCTGCTTATACTATGCACCGACCTTCACAGTGTACATTGACAACAATCCTCTTACTTACGTCTTGTCGACTGCCAAGCTGAATGCAACAGGGTGCAGATGGGATACAGATATCAGATATCATCTAAGCAAAGAGAACATTGACGCTGACAGGTTGTCCAGAATGCCGATAGACATGGAAACACTAATGAGAGAATGTTAAGAGGAGATGACATTGGACTCATTTGGATCAACTGCACTGGCCGACGATGGAAAGCAAGACTCAAACATATCCTGGTCAATGGCAGTCTCCACCATGTATGCAACAACAGAAAACAGATCCATCATGCCTTTCTCAAAAGCAGAGATACAACAGCCACAGAGAGAAGATGAGACCATCGGACAAGTGATGGTTCAAAACCAACAGGGGGATAAATGAAAACAATCAACATGAAAAGCAGATGTCTTCATCGAGAGTGGGACAAGCTCAACTTGGATGAGAAGTACAAGTATACAGTCTTGGAGGAGTTACCTGACGAAATGGGTCATCAAGGTGTAGATCGCACAAAATCTCTGATACGAGACAGGTTCTTCTGGCTGTAGAAGCAAAGAGAGATAGAGAATCATGTCATGAGAAGCTGCACTTGCCTGAATCAGAAAAAACCTTGAAGTGAAACAAGAGAACCACTGACCAACGTAGTGACAACTCAGCCACTTGAACTTGTATTCAAAGACTTCGATAAATGCAAGGGCAGTTATGGGTACAGTTGAAGTCGAAGGTTTACATACACTTAGGTTGGAGATATTAAAACTTGTTTTTCAACAACTACAAAAATTTATTGTTAACAAACTAGTGATTTTACCATCAATTGTTAACAGACAAGTGATTTTTCCAACAATTGTTTACAGACAGATTATTTCACTTATAATTCAATTCCAGTGGGTCAGAAGTTTACATACACAAAGTTGAATGTGCCTTTAAACAGCTTGGAAAATTCCAGAAAATGATGTCATGGCTTTAGAAGCTTCTGGTAGGCTAATTGATATCATTTAAGTCAATTGGAGGTGTACCTGTGGATGTATTTCAAGGCTTACCTTCAAACTCAGTGCCTCTTTGCTTGACATCATGGGAAAATAAAAAGAAATCAGCCAAAACCTCAGAAAAATATTGTAGACCTCCACAAGTCTGGCTAATCCTTGGGAGCATTTTCAAAATGCCTGAAGGTACCACGTTCATCTGTACAGACAATAGCACGCAAGTATAAACACCATGCCACGCAGCCGTCATACCCCTCTAGAAGGAGATGCATTCTATCTCGTAGGGATGAACATCCTTTGGTGCGAGAAGTGCAAATCAATCCCAGAACAACAGCAAAGGACCTTGTGATGATGCTGGAGGAAACAGGTACAAAAGTATATATTTCCACAGTTAAACAAGTCATATATTGACATAATTTGAAAGCCCACTTAGCAAGGAAGAAACCACTGCTCCAAAACGCCATAAAAAGCCAGACTTCAGACTGCAACTGCACATGGGGATAAAGATGGTACTTTTTCGAGAAATGTCCTCTGGTCTGGTGAAACAAAAATAGAACTGTTTGGCAAAAATTACCATCGTGACATTTGAAGGAAATAGGGGGAGGCTTGCAAGCTGAATAACCTTGAAGAACAGGGGTGGCAGCATCATGTTGTGGGGGTGATTTGCTGCAGGAGGAACTGGTGCACTGCACAAAATAGATGTCTTCATGAGAAAGGAAAATTAAGTGGATATATTGAAGCAACATCTCAGGACATCAGTCAGAATGTTAAAGCTTGGTCACAAACGGGTCTTCCAAATGGACAATGAACCCAAGCATACTTCCAAATTTGTGGCAAAATGGCTTAAGGACAACAAAGTGAAGGTATTGGAGTGGCCATCACAAAGCCCTGACCTCAATCCTATAGAAAATGTGTGGGCAGAACTGAAAAAGCATGTGCGAGCAAGGAAGCTTACAAACCTGACTGAGTTATACCAACTCTGTCAGGTGGAATGGGCCAAAATTCACCGGACTTATTGTGGGAAGTTTGTGGACGGCTACCCGAAATGTTTCACCCAAGTTAAACAATTTAAAGGCAATGCTACCAAATACTAATTAAGTGTATGTAAACTTCAGACCCACTGTGAATGTGATGAAATAAATAGACCTGAAATAAATCATTCCCTCTACTATTATTCTGACATTTCACATTTTTAAAATAAAGTGGTGATGCTTACTCTGTAACGCTATGAGCGTAGTTGGTGGGGAGTCAAGCGCAGGAGGCAGAAAGTTCAGGACAGCGTTTATTACGCACCGGGAAAAAATAGCGCTCGCCAAGAATACCGGGCGCACAATAACAAATGCCCAACACAATACGTACTGCCACACAGTAACACAGTAGGAAAAATAGTTAAGCCTGCACAAAGAGCAGGCGGGCCTACCGGCTCAAATACCCCAACTAATCAACCTCAACAAGGATCAGGTGAAACTAAACAGACAAAACAAACAGAAAAGGGAAAACGGATCGGTGGCAGCTAGTAGGCCGGTGACGACGAGCACCGAGCGCCACCCGAACAGGGAGAGGAGCCACCTTCGGTAGGAGTCGTGACATACTGACCTAAGACAAGGCATTTTTTACTAGGATTAAATGTCAGGACTTGTGAAAAACTGAGTTTAAATGTATTTGGCTAAGGTGTATGTAAAATTCCGACTTCAACTGTGCTAGTGATAGTCGACCATTTCACGTGCTTTGCCCAGGCATATTCTACAACCTCAAAATCAGGCAAAACAGTGGCGGACCAGATCTTCAATGATTATGCTCTGAATTTCAGATTTCCTAAAAAATCTGTCTATGTCAGGAGAATTTAAAAACCAGCTTTTCAAGGACTTGCAGAAGTACTGTGGCATCGCAGGGTCAAGGACAACTCCCTACCATCCGCAGGGGAATTTACAGGTTGAATGCTTTTATGGAACGTTATTACAGATGCTCAAGACTCTCACAAACAGACAGAAACCACACTGGAAGGAGTACTTAAACAAGTTGCTGTGTGCATATAACTGTACTCACTGTGATGTGACAGGATTCTCTCCATTTTACCTCCTGTATGAATTACCACCGAGACATCTCATTGACACGCTCTTCAATTTGAACTCAGGGTCAGGAAACAGCAATCATCAATAATACTCTTAGGAATGGAAACAAGGAATGCAAGAAGCATACGGATTTGCAAGGGAGAACGTAAAAAAGTCAGCAGACGTGAAAAAAAAATCTTAGACAGCAAAGTCAGAACCTCAGTGATGCAACCAGGAGATTGTGTCCTCATCAGAAGCATGACTCCACGTGGATGTACAGGCAACTTTCAGAATCACTGGAAATACAACATTCACACAGTTGGGAGAAGACATTCCAATTTATGAACTGAAACCTGAATAAGGGAATGGACGGTCCAGACAAGTCTTGCATCATAATCTCCTCTTACCATGTGACCACCTGCACCTGGAAGTTCAAACACAGCAAAACTCCAAGCCAAAGAAAAGAGGAACAAACCAAAGTAACGGACAAATGGAAGAATTGAACAGGAAAACATTGATGACAATTATGAGTACTACAGATATGAAATACCGTCTTGGGCATAAAAGAAGTGAAAGTACCTCTGTGTAACCTGGAGAATACGCAGTTGACCCTGAACAGGGACACACCGGTTGACAGCCCAAAGTCTCTGTCAGAATAGACTCAGAACGATGTGGAACAGACAATGAACTTACTTCTGGACTTACCCATGGAACAGGAAGTTTACATTCCTCCGTCACCAGCTCAAAGAAACAAGGCACTTTCTTCTGAAACTCATCAGTCCATGCGTGAAATTGCCAAGAAAAGGAAGATCTTGTACGCTGTGTACTACTCTCTTTACAGAACAGCACAAACTGGCTCTAATCAGATTAGAAAGAGGACTGGGAGGCTCCGGTTCACAACTGAGCGAGAGGAAATGTACATTTGACTTGGGAATCAGAAGGCTCACAAGTCCTCAACTGGCAGCTTCATTAAATGGTACCTGCAAAACACCAGTCTCAACGTCAACAGTGAAGAGGAGACTCTAGGATGCTGGCCAAAAGAACACAGACGCTGGACAGAGGAACTCTTCCAAGAAGGCCAGCATCTCGGAGTTGTCCCTTCGCTGTTGACATTGTTAACACGACAAAACTAACATTGCGGCTCAAACTACCCGTTGTCGGATTACTTCAGATTTTTTTAAGGTGTTATTACTCAATTATTTTGATCAATGGTGAGATAACCTACGAAGTGATGAATTGTAGATAGTAATTGATATTAGCTAATTCCTATTATTGTTTCTCTCTGTCAAGAGTGAGCTAAATATGACCGCTTGTGTTACATCAATCTTTCCTCAGTCAGCACTAGGACTAATGTAGCCTACATTTTCCAGTTTGGATCAATGTGTTATTCTGTCGATAATTCTGTGAATGTCTGAACATTGCATCCAAAAATAAACTAGTCAAAATCAGGACATAACATTGTAAGGACTGTGGTTGTTAAAAATGTTTCTGTAAAAAAACAGTGTGGCGAACTATTACGTCAATCATAACTGGATGTTCTACATAAGCGTTCTAATCACACTGGTTTGAGAATATGGTGCAGGGACCACTGTATAATGATAACACGTATGTGCTTGTACCTGTCAAAGGGTTAAGTTAAAACCTTTTTGGGATAGGGGGCATATATTCATGTTCGGATGAAAAGTGTGCCCAGAGTAAACTGCCTGCTACTCAGGCTTAGTAGCGAATATATGTATATAATGGAAAACACTCTGAAGTTTCTAAAACTGTTTGAATGATGTCTGTGAGTATAACAGAACTCATATGGCAGGCGAAAACCTGAGAAAATCCAACCAGGAAGTGGGAAATCTGAGGTTTGTAGTTTTTCAACTCATTCCTAAGGCTTCCACTAGATGTCAACATTCTTTAGAACCTTGTTTCAGGCTTCTACTGTGAAGGGGGAGAGAATAAGAGCTGTTTCAATCAGGTGTCTGGCAGAAGGCCATCAGCTGGTCACGAGCGTGTCCGTGAGAGCGACCTGCGTTCCATTGCATTAAAAACACCCTAAAGATTGATTCTACACATCGTTTTACATGTTTCTAAGAACTGTAATAAAACATTTTGGACTTTTCGTCTGAACTTTCGCCTGGACTTGCCCGTGCCTCGTGAGTTTGGATTTGTGAACTAAACGTGTTAACAAAAAGGAGGTATTTGGACATAAATGATGGACTTTATTGAACAAAACAAACATTTATTGTGGAACTGGGATTCCTGGGAGTGCATTCTGATGAAGATCATCAAAGGTAAGTGAATATTTACAACACTATTTGTGACTTTTATTGACTCCACAACATGGCGGATATCTGTATGGCTTGTTGTTGTGTCTGAGCGCTGTACTCAGATTATTGCATGGTGTGCTTTTTCCATGAAGCTTTTTTGAAATCTGACACAGCAGTTGCATTAAGGAGGAGTATATCTTTAATTCTGTGCATAACACTTGTAACTGAACATAACATAGCAATGTAAACTGAGATTTATGGATAAAATATTAACTCTATCGAACAAAACATACATGTATTGTGTAACATGAAGTCCTATGAGTGACATCTGATGAAGATCATCAAAAGCTAATGATTAACCTCTTGAGAGTTAGGGGGCAGTATTTTGATGTTTGGATGAAAAACTTACCCAAATTAAACTGCCTATTTCTCAGGCCCAGAATCTACAATATGCATATAATTGTCAGATTAGGATAGAGAACACTCTAAAGTTTCCATAACTGTCAAAATATTGTCTGTGAGTATAACAGAACTGATATTGCAGGCAAAAATCAGAGGAAAATCCAACAAGGAAGTGCTGTTTTTCCTGAAAGCGTTCTGTTCCATTGGATGCTTTGCCTCTATTTAAAGGGATATCAACCATATTCCTTTTCCTATGGTTTCCTCAAGGTGTGAACAGTCTTTAGACTTTAGACTGTTAGACTGTAATCAACCCATCGCGTCAGTGGATGGCTGGGTGCCAGCAGAGTTTTTTATGCGCAACAGCCATTTTCTCTTTTTCTCCTATGGAAGAAGCTACATTCCGGTTGACATATTATCGATTATATATTGTAAAAACAACCTGAGGATTGATTATAAAAACAGGTTTCTACGACCATTACGGATACTACTATTTGGAATTTTCGTCTGCGATGTCGTGACCGCTCGAGCCTGTGGATTTCTGAACATGACGCGGCAAACAAATGGAGGTATTTTGGATACAAAAGGAACATTTACTGTGTAACTGGGAGTCTCATGAGTGCAAACATCCAAAGATCAACAAAGGTAAGCAATTTAATTTATTGCTTTTCTGACTTTCATGACCAATCTACTTGGCTGCTAGCTTTTTGTAATATTTTGTCTACTGAGAGAGATGTTCTTACATAAACACTTGGTATGCTTTCACCTAAAAGCTGTATTGAAATCTGACATGCCAGGTGGAATAACAACAAGCTAAGCTGTGTTTTGCTATATTGCACTTGTGATTTCATTAAAAATTAAATATTTTTAGTAATTTAATTTGAATTTGGCGCTCTGCAATTCAGCGGATCTTGATGAAAATGATCCCGCTCTCGGGATGGGTGTGTCAAGAAGATAACAGAACAGATATTGCAGGCGAAAACCTGAGGAAAATCCAACCCGGAAGTGTTGTTTTTCCTGAAAGTTCTCTGTTCCATAGCCTGCCTTCACTCCATTTAAAGGGATATAAACCAGATTCCTTTTCCTATGGCTTCCCCATGGTGTGAACAGTTTTTAGACATCGTTTCAGGCTTTTATTTCGAAAAATTAGCGAGAAAGATCACATCGCGTCATTGTATGGCTGGGTGCCAGCAGCGTTTTGCATGCGCAACAGCTTGGAGCAGACATTTCTCTCTCTCTCTCCTATTGAAGAAGCTACAGTCCCGATTTGAAATATTATTGCTTGTATATTGTAAAAACAACCTGAGGATTGATTATAAAATACGTTTGACATGTTTCTACGACCATTACGGATACTATTTGTAATTTTCATCTGCGATGTCGTGACCGCTCGAGCCTGTGGATTTCTGAACATATACCTCCATTTCAGGTGTCAGGTGTCTGGCAGAGTGTCTCAGGCTCGTGACGCACGGTCCCGACAGAGTTAGCTCTCGTTATAGTGCTTTTCTGCAGACAATGGAATTCTCCGGTTGGAACATTATTGATGTTTTATGTTAAACACATCCTAAAGATTGATTCCATACATCTTTTGACATGTTTCTACAACCTGTAACGAAACTTTTCCAGTTTTTGTCTTGACGTAGTGCTCGCAACTCAAGAAGATGGATTACTGGGCTGAACACGCTAACAACAAGTGGCTATTTGGACATAAATGATGGACTTTATGGAACAAATCAGTAATTTATTGTTGAACTGGGATTCCTGGGAGTGCCTTCTGATGAAGATCAAAGGTAAGTGAGTATTTATGGTGCTGTTTCTAACTTTGTTGATTCCAAAATGGTGGAAGTTGAATCTACATAAAGTTCTTCATACATGAGTTGTCATGCAGTCAATATGCTGTTCTGACTGTTTTTGGTTCTGAGCGCCGTTCTCAGATTATGCTTTTTCCGTAAAGTTTTTTTGAAATCTGACACAGCGGTTGCATTAAGGAGAAGTCTTTCTTTAATTCTGTGAATAACACTAGTATCTTTTATCAATGTTTATTATGAGTATTTCTGCAAAATCACCGGATGTTTTGGAATCAAAACATTACTGCACGTAAGGCGCCAATGTAAACTGAGATTTTTGGATATAAATATGCACATTATTGATCAAAACATACATATATTATATTATATATTATGTAACATGATATCCTATGAGTGTCATCTGATGAAGATCATCAAAGGTTAGTGATTCATGTTATCTATATTTCTGCTTTTTGTGACTCCTAACATAATCATATGTTGTGCTTTAGCTGTAAAACATTTTTGAAATCGGACATGATGGGTAGATTAACAAGATGTTTATCTTTTATTTGCTGTATTGGACTTGTTAATGTTATATAAGTTATAAGTTATATAAGTTATATATTTCAAAAAAATATGTTTATTTCGCGCGCTGCCTTTTCAGTGGAATGTTGTCGAGGTGTTCCGCTTGCTCTAGAAAGTTAACAAACAGTACACTTCACTCGACCCTTGTTCTGAACAGCCCTACTTCATTTCTCTAAGGAAAAACATCAACCAATTTCTAAAGACTGTTGACATCCAGTGGAAGCTATAGGAACTTCAAGCAAGTGCCACAGAAATCTAGATTCCCATAGAAAACACATTGAAAAGAGAGTGACCCCAACATTTTTTTCTGGATGGATTGTCCTCGGGTTTTTGCCTGCCATCTCAGGTCTGTTATACTCACATACATTATTCAAACAGTTTTAGAAACTTTAGAGTAAGTTCTATCTAAATCTACCAATTATATGCATATCCTAGCTTCTGGGCCTGAGTAGCCTGTAGTTTACTTTGGGCTCGCTTTTCATCCGGATGTGAAAATACTGCCCCCTAGCCCAAAGAGGATAAAATAAAAGTAGAGTCTTGGATCAGAGAACCAGTCTCAGCCGTGACACCCATTTCCCTCACCCAGTGCGGCACCTCCTTCGCATAGAGTTGATCATAGTTGCTGCTTGTGGGTTGTAGAATGTTGTTCCACTCCTCTTCTATAGCTTTGCGAATTTACTGGATATTGGCAGGAACTGGAACAAGCTGTCATAGATGTCAATCCAGAGCATCCCAAACTCAATGGTGACATGTCTAGTGATTATGCAGGCCATGGAAGAACCGGGACATTTTCAGCTCCCAGGAATTGTGTACAGATCCTTGCGACATGGGGCCGTGCTGAAACATGAGATGATGGCGGTGGATGAATGTCACGGCAATGGGCCTCAGGATCTCGTCACGGTATCTCTATGCATTCAAATTGCCATTGATAAAATGCAATTGTGTTCATTGTCGGTAGCTTATGCCTGCGCATACCATAACCCCACCGCCACAATGGGGCACTCGGTTCTCAACGTTGACATCAGCAAACCACAAAACCCACACGACACCATACACGCTGTCTGCCATCTGCCCGAAACAGGTGAAACTGGGATTCATCTGTGAAGAGCACATGTTTCGAACATGCCAGTGGCCATCGAAGGTGAGCATTTGCACACTGAAGTCGGTTAAGATACCTAACTGCCTTCAGGTCAAGACCCTATGAGGACGACAAGCACGCAGATGAGCTTCCCTGAGACGGCTTCTGACAGTTTGTGTAGAAATTCTTTGGTTGTGCAAACCCACTGTTTCATCAGCTGTCAGTGTCACAGGTGAAGAAGCCGGATGTGGAGTTCCTGGGCTGGCATGGTCACACATGGTCTGCAGTTGTGAGGCCGGTTGGACCTACTGCCAAATTCTCTAAATCGACATTGGAAGCGGCTTATGGTTGAGAAATAAACAGCATTCCAATCGCACACTTCTTCAAGTCAAGGAGACTAGTCAAGGACCATATCACCTCCACCCTACCTGACACCCTTGACCCACTCCAATTTGCTTACCGCCCAAATAGGTCCACAGACGATGCAATCTCAACCACACTGCACACTGCCCTAACCCATCTGGACAAGAGGAATACCTATGTGAGAATGCTGTTCATCGACTACAGCTCGGCATTCAACACCATAGTACCCTCCAAGCTCGTCATCAAGCTCGAGACCCTGGGTCTCGACCCTGCCCTGTGCAACTGGGTACTGGACTTCCTGACGGGCCGCCCCCAGGTGGTGAGGGTAGGCAACATCTCCTCCCCGCTGATCCTCAACACTGGGGCCCCACAAGGGTGCGTTCTGAGCCCTCTCCTGTACTCCCTGTTCACCCACGACTGCGTGGCCACGCACGCCTCCAACTCAAATCATCAAGTTTGCGGACGACACAACAGTGGTAGGCTTGATTACCAACAACGACGAGACGGCCTACAGGGAGGAGGTGAGGGCCCTCGGAGTGTGGTGTCAGGAAAATAACCTCACACTCAACGTCAACAAAACTAAGGAGATGATTGTGGACTTCAGGAAACAGCAGAGGGAACACCCCCCCCCCACCCACATCGATGGAACAGTAGTGGAGAGGGTAGCAAGTTTTAAGTTCCTCGGCATACACATCACAGACAAACTGAATTGGTCCACTCACACAGACAGCATCGTGAGGAAGGCGCAGCAGCGCCTCTTCAACCTCAGGAGGCTGAAGAAATTCAGCTTGTCACCAAAAGCACTCACAAACTTCTACAGATGCACAATCGAGAGCATCCTGGCGGGCTGTATCACCGCCTGGTATGGCAACTGCACCGCCCTCAACCGTAAGGCTCTCCAGAGGGTAGTGAGGTCTGCACAACGCATCACCGGGGGCAAACTACCTGCCCTCCAGGACACCTACACCACCCGATGCTACAGGAAGGCCATAAAGATCATCAAGGACATCAACCACCCGAGCCACTGCCTGTTCACCCCGCTGTCATCCAGAAGGCGAGGTCAGTACAGGTGCATCAAAGCTGGGACCGAGAGACTGAAAAACAGCTTCTATCTCAAGGCCATCAGACTGTTAAACAGCCACCACTAACATTGAGTGGCTACTGCCAACACACTGTCAATGACACTGACTCTACTCCAGCCACTTTAATCATGGGAATTGATGGGAAATGATGTAAATATATCACTAGCCACTTTAAACAATGCTACCTTATATAATGTTACTTACCCTACATTATTCATCTCATATGCATACGTAGATACTGTACTCTATATCATCGACTGCATCCTTATGTAATACATGTATCACTAGCCACTTTAACTATGCCACTTGGTTTACATACTCATCTCATATGTATATACTGTACTCGATATCATCTACTGTATCGTGCCTATGCTGCTCTGTACCATCACTCATTCATATATCCTTATGTACATATTCTTTATCCCCTTACACTGTGTATAAGAGATAGATTACTTGTTCGTTATTACTGCATTGTCGGAACTAGAAGCACAAGCATTTCCCTACACTCGCATTAACATCTGCTAACCATGTGTATGTGACAAATAAATTTGATTTGATTTGATTTGAACTTGGGAAATCTGTGGCATTGTGTTATGTGACAAAACTGCACTTTTTAGAGTGTCTGTCATCAAGGCAAAGGGTGGCTACTTTGAAGAATCTAAAATCTAAAATGTTTAACACTTTTTTGGTTACTACATGATTACATATGTGTTATTGCATAGTTTTGATGTCTTATGTCTTCACTATTATGCTACAATGTAGTAAAATAAAGAAAAACTCTTGAATGAGTAGGTGTTTGCAAACTTGACTGATAGTGTAGGTGGTCTGTTTACCAGATTCGATTCCATGATCCAATCTGATTATTCTCAAATTAAATTCCATGCTGTGGTATTCCAGCATCTGTGTCTTTTTCTCCAGCAGTTTCTTTTGCAGCTAGCAATTCATCTTGGTTCTTCTCCACCGTTTCCAGCAGAGAGTGTAGGGTGGTAGCTGGCACCTCAAGATATTTTACTTTTGAGTAACAGTTGGTGACTGTGGTTTGAAGTTTCTTGAGTGTGTCATGAATTGGGCTCAGCCTGGTGTCGAGAGCGGAGGATATTTCCTTGCAAGAGCATCGGGATCCATTGGAGTATTGCACGTGTTGTGGTTGTTTGAGGTTTGCACCAAACAGAAATGTTTTCTTCCCGTGGTGGAAAAGTATCCAATTTTCATGCTTGATTAAAAGTAAAGAAACCTAATAGGAAATTACTCAAGTAAAATTCTACTTGAGTATAAGTCAAAAAAGTATTTGGTTTTAAACATGCTTAAGTGTCAACGTCAGTGTAATTGCTAAAATATGAAAAGTAAAAGTATAAATCATTTCAAATTCCTGATATCAAGCAAACCAGACGGCACAATTTTCTTGTTTTTTTTAATTTACAGATAGCCAGGGTCACACACCAACACTCAGACATAATTTACAAACAAAGCATGTGTCCAACAGATCAAATGCAGTAACGTTGACCAGGAATTTTCTCTTTAAGTGTGTAACTTTAAGTGTTTTCTTCGGGTGAAAGGGAGTCGGACCAAAATGCAGCGTAGTTAATTCGATACATGTTTAATAGACGAATAAACACGATGAATACAAAAAAAAAAAAACATACGTGGGGAAAAAAAAAACTGCCTAAACTGGTGCAATAACAGAGACAGGAACAATCACCCACAAACACACAGTGAAACCCGGGCTACCTAAATATGGTTCCCAATCAGAGACAACGATAATCACCTGACTCTGATTGAGAACCGCCTCAGGCAGCCATAGACTTTCCTAGACAACCCTACTTAGCCACAATCCCAATACCTACTAAAACCCCAATACAAAAACACACCACAAAATAAACCCATGTCACACCCTGGCCTGACCAAATAAAATAAAGAAAACCCAAAATACTAAGACCAAGGCGTGACAAAGTGCATTAATTAGACAATTTTCCTGTCCTGCTAAGCATTCAAAATGTAACGAGTACTTTTGGGTGTAAGGGAAAATGTATGGAGTAGAAAGTACATAATTTTCTTAAGGAGTGTAGTGGAGTAACAGTAAAAGTTGTCAAAAATATATATAATACAGTAAGCACAGAAACCCCAAAGAACGACTTAAGTATTACTTTCAAGTATTTTTACTTAAGGCTTCTAAACAGCTTCTACCCTGAAGGCATAAGACTCCTGAACATCTAATCAAATGGCTACCCAGAATATTTGCATTTCTCCCCACCCTCTACACCCCTGCTGCTCTTTGTTGTTATCATCTATGCGTAGTTACTTGAATAACTCTACCTACATGTACATATTACCTCAATTACCTCGACTAACCGATGCCCCCGCACATTGACTCTGTACCCTGTGTATATAGTCTCGCTGTTGTTATTTTACTGCTGCTCTTTACTTACTTGTTACTTTTATTTCTTATTCTTATTCGTACTGCATTGTTTGTCAGGGGCTCGTAAGTAAGCATTTCATTGTAATGCCTACACTTGTTGTATTCGGCGCATGTGACTAATACAATTTGATTTGATTTAATCTCAATATATTGACGATACCAACTTTTTCCATTTTAAATAACTGGGACATTTTTCCCTCTCCAGATAACATTGTTTAGAGGAATAACAATCAAGTTACTGCTGCAATTCTAGAAGATCTTGACAGATGGTTTAATCTAACACTAACTTTATCAGGTCTAATTTCGATAGACAAAATGAATGTCTTGCCTAGCCTAGATGTCTATGTTAGAATTCCTCCTTTACCCAAACCATCAGGGTACTGGGAAAACATTCAACGTTCAGTCTCTTTATATGGAGAGTAATACGTCCCACAACTGAAGTGTCTACACTCCAGCAACCCAAAGGCCTTGGCGGTTTAGATTTACCTAACTTATGCTTTGTCTCTAGTGCTCCACCCACTTACGAAACGGTTTGGTCAAGATAAATGTTGGTTGGAAATAGAGGAAAATATAGTGTCACCATTTACTTTGAAAGATGTACTATTCTCTGCCTTATCTCCTAAATTTTGCCTCACTCAGTTTCAACCAATAATCGCCCACTCAATACAGACTTGTCAAAAAATGGATAACTGGGAAGTGTAATGACATACCCAAACACCAATTTTTAGAAACAACTCCTTACCTTTGGGAGCAAAACCTATTATTTTTCAACAATGGTCTGAGCAAGGAATCCACAAATTCTCTGACATAAAGAACGGTGAATGTTTACTATCCTTCCAAGACATAAAAAATATGTATAGAATTTAACTGGTTAGTCATTTTTTTAAAATACAGTATTTAAGAACAGCTATGCTCACTTATGGAGTCCCATAGAGTCAACCACTCCATGCACTTACCGAGTTGGTTGGTAGCCAGAAAAATGCATGGAATCCAATCTATATATATAAAAAAATACTAGAAGCCATCCATAAACCAATGGGGAATAGTTACAGTATGGTACACAGATCTTAGACTACCAACAAAATACAGACTGGGAAAGAGTCTGGAATAATATCCCAATTTACTTCTGAAATTTGAATCATCAATTAATACACTACAAATGAATTAACTGATTCTATTTGACTCCCAGAAACTCTGCCAATTTAACTTTCTCCTACTTAATATTGTTCTCAAATAAATATTAGAACCTACATGCACATGACATGGAACTGCCCCAGTGTGAAAACCTTTTGGTTACAGTTTGCCAGGTCTGTGTCGAGCATAGTTCCTACTGGGCACACACTGGTGGAATCAGAGTTGTTTCTACGTCATTTCAACAAAATTACTTTGAACCAAAATGTAATAGATGTTGAATTGACATCTTTGCCCAGTGGGTTGGTGCTGCCTTTCCCTGTCTCCCCAATATTTTATTGGGGGGGGGGGGGGGGGGGGGGGGGGGACAGACAGGACAATTATTGACTTCTTATTTCATTGACTTATTTATTTTTGATTTGTTTGTTATTTTGTCTTATATCCATATCTACTGTTTTTCGATTCTTTACCCATGTACTTGGAATAGTACTTCTGTCTGTAATCTGAAACCCTCAGGGAAAAAATAAACAAATAAAGCAAAATTGGTCACAAAAGAAAATGTTGACTGAAGAGAGCAAGGGCCTTCAAAGTCAGCTAAGAGATTTAACCCATACAGACAGAGTTTTTTCTTATTTTATTACAAGCTAAAAGTGATCTAAAATACATTTTAAAGGCCAAGAGAAGTTTGTTTAATAATTTGTGCTTTAGAAGTATTTGATCTTTTAACATAATATAGAATCCTCAATCACACACAGCATTCAGATGGAAGCAAATGCTATCTTTTATATTTATATAACCGTAACACAGGTATGCATTTACAATATTCATACCATCTTTGAAGTTCTGATGAGATGAATATCTCACAGTGTTATTACAAATTGCCTCAGAGACACAGTGTGGCACTTAAATAATCATGTGTAATCATAATTCTTACTTATGTTCAATGCTTATGTTACTAGCTCCAACACTGCAGTAGAATGTATAGCAAATACAACACAAATAAACAAATCATCCAAAATGCTAAACAAGAAATGTCTAACAAAACAACTCTACATGTTATAGCTGGGACCCTTTGGATGAAAAATCAGAGGGAGACTTTCAAAAAGAAAGTGAATATTTAATCGCTATTTGTGAATGTATGAAACCTGTGCCGGTGGAAAAATATTTAGATGTGGGGCGCCGTCCTCAAACAATCGCATGGCATGTTTTCGCTGTAATAGCAACTGTAAATCGGACAGTGCAGTTAGATTAACAACAATCTAAGTGGTCAACCGATATAAGACACTTATATGTACCTAAATGTTTAATATCCATAATTTTTATGAATATTTATTTGAATTGCGCACCCTCCAGTTTCACCGGAAGCCACAGGGCTATCCAGAAGGTACAGTGTCCTAGTAACTTACTTTTACCTTATTCTGTATTAAATGTTAATTTCACTAGTCACAGTACAGCTGTTCATTGGTTTAAGTAAGTCTCACAGTCTCATCTTATCTGCTGGCTACCTCACCTGAGCCATTGTATATCCTGAGACAGAATGAAGCTGCAGGCTTAGATGGTTATTTGGCACTATCAAACATCTCTCTCTCCCTCTTTCTCTCTCCCCTCCCTTCCTCCAGCAGTACGTCTGGGGAAATGTGAATTGCATTCATCTGAGAAATTGCTTTGCCATTGCCATGTAAATGAAGACATTCTTAAGTCTCAGAGCGGCGGGGGTCTTGTCGTGCAGGCGCCAGGACAAGTCTTGCCGCTGTGGAGTTATCCCTCGCTGTCGCATTCTGAGACGGATGACTCATGGATGGCTCCTTTTCAATATTTATCATCCAGGAAGGGGAAAACACTGCAGATGCATTTAATGCATTGTGAGGTGACTGTGGACTGGTGAGTGATGGAAAGAGAGCAGGGGTGAAGAGCATAAATGACTGTGACGCCAACTTGCTATTGGTTGTGGCTTTATCAGAATGGGATGTGAAGAGGTCTGATGAGTAGGCTGGATGAGGTGCAGGCAGAGTATTCTCTCACAGTCCATTGAGATTTTTGTGTCATTGGCCTACACACAATACCACATACAGTGGGGGAAAAAGTATTTAGTCAGCCACCAATTGTGCAAGTTCTCCAACTTAAAAAGATGAGAGAGGCCTGTAATTTTCATCATAGGTACACTTCAACTATGACAGACATAATTAGAAAAGAAAATCCAGAAAATTCCAATGTAGTATTTTTAATGAATGTATTCGAATTAATGAATTTAATGAATTCATTAAAAATCCTACAATGTGATTTTCTGGATTTTTTTTTCCTCATTTTGTCTGTCATAGTTGAAGTGTACCTATGATGAAAATTACAGGCCTCTCTCATCTTTTTAAGTGGGAGAACTTGCACAATTGGTGGATGACTAAATACCTTTTTGCCCCACTGTAATGTCAATGTGGAATTATGTTTTCACATTTTTTACAAATTAATTAAAAATGTCTTGAGTCAATAAGTATTTAACCAATTTCTTATGGCAAGTTCAGGAGTAAAATGTGCTTTTTATGACTTCATCTCTGTATATCACACATACTGTACAATTATCTGTAAGGTCCCTGAGTCGAGCAGTGGATTTCAAACACAGCTTCAACCACAAAGACCAGGGAGATTTTCCAATGCCTAGCAAAGGAGGGCACCTATTGGTAAAAAGAAAGGCTAAGATTTAATATCCCTTTGAGTATGGTGAAGTTATTAATTACACTTTGGATGGTGTATCAATATCCCCAGTCAATACAAAGATACAGACTTCTTACCTACCTCAGTTGCCGGAGAGGAAGGAAACTGCTCTGGGATTTCACCATGAAGCCAATGGTGACTTTAAATCAGTTACAGAGTTTAATGGCTGGGGTCGGAGAAAATTGAGGATGGGATCAACAACATTGTAGTTACTCCACAATACTAACCTAATTGACTGAGTGAAATGAAAGAAGACTCTACAAATATTCAAAAATATGCATACCTTTTGCTACAAGGCATTAAAGCAATACTGCAAAAATATGTCAAAGCAATTAACTTTTTGTCCTGAACACAAAGTGTTGTGTTTGGGGCAAATTCATTAAACACATTACTGAGTACCACTCTCCATATTTACAAGCATAGTGGTGGCTGCATGATGTTATATGCTTGTAATCGTTAAGGACTGCTTAGTTTTTCAAGATAAAAAAAAAGAAACAGGGCTAAGCACAATCCTAGGGGAAAACCTGGTTCAGTCTGCTTTCCACCATGCACTGGGAGAGGAATTCACCTTTCAGCAGGACAATAACATAAAACACAATGTCAAATATACACTGGAGTTGCTTACCAGTAAAGACAGAATATATTCCTGAGTGGCTGAGTAGTGAATATTCCCGAGTGGCCGGGTTACAGTTTTGACTTAAATCTAATTGAAAATCTATGGTAAGTCCTGAAATTGGTTGTCTACCAATGTTCAACAGTGAATTTGACAGTGCTTGAAGAATTGTGAAAAGAATAATGGGCATATGTTGCAAAATCTAAGTGTGGAAAGCTCTTACAGATTTACCCAGAAAGAGACAGCTGTAATCGCTGCCAAAGATGCTGTCAACAGTGTGTGTAACTGGTTAACTGAAGTCAGGTGCAGTAAAGCAGAGATGAGTGAACAGGCACACTTTATTTGGCAGAAGAAAAACAGTCGGACGCAACTGCGTAACGACACTCCCGTCCAAAGGCAAAAGCAAATAGTGCACTCGTCACACAAATAATGTACAGCATACAATACCACGGGTTCCAAACAAGATCCGGCGAAAAAAAACAGCATGAAGCATCACAAATGACACGTAACGAACAATTACACACACAGACATGGGGGGGAGGTTAGAGGATAATATACACATAGAGTGATGAGGGGATGTAAAACAAGTTTGTGGAAAAACAAGACAAAACAAATGGAAAATGAAAGGTGGAGCGGCGATGGCTAGAAGACCGGTGACATCGACCGCCGAGTGCCACCCGAACAAGGAGAGGAGCCTTGGGTGCCTCTACAAAGTATTGACTCAGGGGTGTGAATACTTATGTAAATGTTATATTTCTGTAATTCATTAAATTTGCAAAAATCTCTACAAATTTGTTTTCACTTTGCCATTATTGGGTATTGTGTGTAGATGGTTAATAAAACAATTATATTTAATCTATTTTCAAATCAAGCTGTTACACAACAAATTGTGGAATAAGTCAAGGGATATGAATAGTTTCTGAATGCAATGTAGGTAGGAGTGGACTTTGAAAATAGCTTGGAGGTCACTCGAACGGCACAATTTCCTTCCTCCTTGCTTAATACATGGCCCCACACGTCCCGCTAGGGGTACCCTCCCCCACTGCTCAACTGACACAGTGGCGCACAGAACGCAAAAATATTCTTAGAAATATTTAACCTCCACACATTAACAAGTCCAATAGCTCAAATGAAAGATAAACACCTTGTTCATCTAGCCACCGAGTCAGATTTCTAAAATGTTTTACGGCGAAAACATAGCACATATTTATGTCAAACCACCACCAAAGATAGGCTAATTTACATAGCCATTTTGTAGAACAATAGATGCAATCACAAAAGCAGGATTAAAAGAAAAATAATTCACTAACCTTTTGAAAATCTTCATCAGATGACAGGAATAGGACATGCTATACAGTACATTTATGTTTTTTTCAATAATATGCTAATTATATCCATAAATCACGGTTTACATAGAAGGTCATGGCCAAAAAATGCTACAACAATGCCCGGAGAAATTATGATAACTCTGCCAGATAACAGAAATACACATCATAAACGTTGACTAAATATACATGTTCTACATATACTTAGAAAGATACACTTCTTCTTAATAAAACAGCTCTGTTACATTTATTTTTAACGTTACAGAATTCGTTCACTTGTCAATAATATGAGACGGCGCTCATAGATTAGCAATATGGCTTCGCTATTTCGGAGTCCACAGAAACACATAATAACCACATAAATCTTCCCTTACCTTAGCCGTTGTTCGATCAGAAGTCGTGGAAGAAGTCATACTTACCAAAACCAGCGTTTGCCTTTCAAATGTGTGTCTTTGGGTTATCAAATGAGACTAATTTCGGCTGAAAAGCACTCAAAAATCTATGGGTTGCGCATCGAAACGTCAAAATTACATATTATATGTCGACTAAACTGGTCAAACTAAGTTCAGATTCGAGCTAAAACATGTTTTAATCATATATAAAAGATCTAAGCTCGAAAGGAGAAGCCTACGTCGTTTGGTGGATCTTGGAACAAAGAGAGAGAAATTGCAGATGCACGTACGTATTATTGCGTGACCGGAGGGTTTCGCCCCGCCAAAGGGTGAGGGAGCGCGCAATCTTCACAATGATGCGCCCCATTGAAAGAGGACATCGCGCTGAAGAGATAGAAACTGTTTCCAGATCTGTAGCTGGTTGGGAAGGGTGGGGGCGATGACGTCAAAGTTGGGCCAACTTTTCTGATGACAGAAAGAGTTTGGAAGAATGGATGCCCTGTGAGTTCTGCTTTACATAGAGACATAATTTGAACGGTTTTAGAAGCTTTAGAGTGTTTTCTATTCAATAATATTTATTATATGCATATATTAGCAATTTTTTACAGATTTTTGGTCAGTTTACTATGGGCACGCATTTCTCCAACGGGGGCAGTATTCTGCCATAGCCTTAACAAAACAGCACTAGATGACAGTCTTGATAAGGACACGTCGGGCTAATACTCTTGACCACTGCTACTCTAACTTCCGTGCTGCATACAAAGCCCTCCCCCGCCCTCCTTTGGCAAATCGTACCATGACACCATCTTGTTCGTCCCGGCTTATAGGCAGAAACTCAAACAGGGTGTACCAGTGATGAAAACCATTCAACGCTGGTCTGACGAATATCGGAAGCCACGCTCCAAGATTGTTTTGATCACGCGGACTGGAGCATGTTCCGATCAGCCTCCGAGGACAACATTGACCTATACGCTGACTCTGTGAGTGTGTTAATACATAAGTGCATTGGAGACATCGTACACACTGTGACCATTAAAACCCACCTTAACCAGAAACCTATTATCCAGAAGGTGAGGTCAGTACAGGTGCATCATAGCTGGGACTGAGGTATTGAAAAACAGCGTCTATCTCAAGGCCATCAGACTGTTAAATAGCCATCACTAACTCACTAACTACTCTGAGACCCAATCACTGGACAATAATAAATGGATCACTAGTCACTTTAAACAGTGCCACTTTATATAATGCTACATTAATAATGTTTACATATGTTACTTTACTCATATCACATGTATATTGTCACGCCCTGGTCTTAGTATTTTGTGTTTTCTATATTTATTTGGTCAGGCCAGGGTGTGACATGGGTTTATTTTGTGTTGTGTTTATGTATGGGGGTTTTTCGTAGGTTTTGGGATTGTGGCTTAGTGGGGTGTTCTAGCAAAGTCTATGGTTGCCTGAGGCGGTTCTCAATCAGAGGCAGGTGATTCTCGTTGTCTCTGATTGGGAACCATATTTAGGCAGCCATATTCTTTGAGTGTTTCGTGGGTGATTGTTCCTGTCTCTGTGTCAGTTTAGGCTGTTTCGGTTTTCACGTACGTTTATTGTTTTTGTATTGATCGTGTTTCTTCGTCATTAAACATGTATCTTATTAACCACACTGCATTTTGGTCCGACTCTCTTTCGACGGAAGAAAACCGTAACATATATACTGTATTTGATATCATCTACTACACCTTGCCTATGCCGCCCCGCCATCAATCATCCATATATACATATTTTCATTCACCCTTTTAGATTTGTGTTTATTAGGTAGTTGGTGGGGAATTGTTTGTGTAGTTGTTGGGAATTGTTAGCTATTATTGCCCTGTTGGAACTAGAAGCACAAGGATTTCGCGACACTTGCATTAACATCTGCTAACCATGTGTATGTGACTAATAGCATTTGATTTTGAGAAAGTTAACTTTCTGAGTGGCAGTGGTGGTGACTGATCATTTACACCACGAGGCAGTACTGTTGCCTAACCTTAAGAATTCAGAGTCAATGCCTAAACTTAACATTGAAATGATACAGAGAATTCAACAAACACTTCGAAATTGAGAAACAAGGATGAACGTCTAACTCTGACATGAGACTGTGAGAGCTTGTTGGCGCTGTGGTGGCCATGTACACCAGGTGAGTAATTTACTTCCAGGTGTGATGAATCACCCTGCCCCCTGCCTCCTGCCTCCTGACACTGCCACTCTGACGAGCCAATTTAATCCACTAAACCAATTAGCCCAGTCTCTCTATCTCTGTCTGTCTGTCTGTCTGTCTGTCTGTCTGTCTGTCTGTCTGTCTGTCTGTCTGTCTGTCTGTGTCTGTCTCTCTCTCTATGTTTGTCTGTCTCTCTCTCTATGTCTGTCTGTCTCTCTCTCTCTATGTCTGTCTGTCTCTCTCTCTCTATGTCTGTCTGTCTCTCTCTCTCTCTCTCTCTCTCTCTCACACACACTTTCTTTTTCCATCTCCCTTCCTCTGTTTCCACAACAACTGACAGAATCGCTTCATCACAGGGCTACAGGACTATTCCTCAACACCTAACACTGGTTCAACACCAAGTTTCTTTTGCATGTGAAACAACCATGATTTCATCAGAGGTCATACTGTTCATGCACAGTTTAGTTTGTTCAAAGTGCTGCGTTGTAGTGACTGACAGAAAGATTAATTGACTGGGGGAATAAAGGTCTTGAATTTTAGACAGCAGGTTAAGTGGTCCATGGAAAGAGGGAAGTTGTCACATACACACCACACAAGCACGCACACACACACACAAACACACACACACACAGTGACGTTGATCTTGAAGAAAAGCCTCAAAACGGACGGAGATAGAGGTGAGGAGTGAGGATTCACTCGGAAATCAGGACTTTTGAAGATGAGTGGTGAATATCTGAGACACCCTCTGTTAAGATAGACATGGACAGGTCCAAACATGAGCATTGGAACCGTAAGTACTGTACTCTACTGCGTAAATTAGTTTAAGTTTTGATAGAAGAATGACACAAATGTAAATTGAGGGTGCAGATTAAGTTAGTTACTGAAGTATGATTTGCTGGGCAGGACGATAAGAATGAACGGAGGATGAAGGATATTCTACTCAGCTCCAGCTCTCTCTTGCTCCCCCCCCCCCCCCCTGCTCTGCAGTGGAGTGTCTCACCGGCCAGCGGATATTATTCTATATGGATAGACTGGAGCAGCTAGGCCATTTCCAAAGGTCCCCAGAGCTGTTCCTCTGGGAACTACAAAGCAACCCAGGGTTTTGCAATCAATGGACCTTGGTTGCTTTGGCCCTGGTATCCATGGGCCCCCGGGCACCTCTACAGAACGCTGACCCTGCAGCTCATGATGAGTGGTGGAAGCAGTTCAAAGCAAAACTCTTCTGTATGTCTGTCTGTCTCCTTGTCTCTCTCCCTCTCTCTTTCTCTCTCAAATTCAAATTCAGATTCAACATGCTTTAAAGCTAGAATCCTTAATTGAAACAACCACCCACCTTTTTCTGTAAAAAGCTGAGCGATGGGCCTGGAGAAATGTAACCACTCTCAAATTCATAGACAGTCTCTGGATGCCAGGACTGACCATTCACGATGGCTAACTTATAGTTTCTAACCATGTATTGAGGTTATACAGGGCTTGTTTACATTTACATGGTTTACAAATATTGATGTAAAACACGCTTATATTTTCGGTTCTGATGGGGTACGACAGATATACTAATCTCATGAGTCATGAGGCATTTATAAGTTATTATATTCTTCAAGCATCAATGGGTACATACAATTGATTTAGAAGTCCAGGATTCTAGCTTTAATGGCATGGATGACAAGGTCAATGTTGTGAAGGCGAAGGGATAGTCTACACATAACAATTGTGAAAGAAATAGCAGCAAAAATAAGAAGTAGCTGTAGTACTTTCTTTCTGTCTCTCCTCTCACTCTCAGATATAAAGGCTAACACATACACTGTGATCTTATATAGAAATGTATGGTATGACACAGATACGGTATGACACAGATGTCCCTCTCTCTGTCTCTCTGTCTCTCTCTCTCTCTGTGTCTCTCTCTGTGTCTGTCTGTCTCTCTCTCTCTCCTCTCTCTCTCTCTCTTGTATACACGCACACACAGACGTATAACATATCGCCCATACATCTGATAGAGTAATCAACCACATTATAAATGGTCATAACTGTTTTAGTCAAACACTCTGTGTTGATACAGACTAATGATGATTGATGGTGTTAGACCTTTAAAGTATATGAAGTGATACATCACAGCCTTAAAGCTTCAACATTCACTAACTGAACCATTATTAGATTCATATTTCATAGCTGTAATTAGGACACCACTAGGAATAAAGCCTCCTAGTGGAGTAGGGGGAAACGTTTTTCTGAACAGTGACTTTTGCTGAGAACCTTTGTCAAAACCTTAAAGGGATAGTTCACCCAAACTACAACCTAACTCTTATGGGTGTGTTGAAAGTAGCATGGGGATGAGGAGAGTTGCCTGAATCTATACAGTGATGCTTTAGCATGGTTGAGTGCAGAAGAGTGAAAGGGAGTGGTAAGAGCCAATGGGCCTTTGCTAGCATGTTATAAACAGGACACATTTCAGCACTTGATAGTAAGAATGTAAATCATCTGATTGTTTGACAAATCCTTTTGAAGGCAACTCTTGATGATACATATTGGTGACAAAGTAATTGTGCATATTTATACTTTTCTTTCTTCTTCCGTTTCCCGCTTACTTTCCCATGCAATTAACCTCCATAGTCAGGTTTATGAGGCGTAAAAAAAAAGACATGATGAGGTTGTTGTCTTTTATTCCTCCAGTCTCTTCTTTTTATGACCTCATTACGAGTGTCCCGGGGGAGGACTCTCTATGGTGGCACATCAGGGAGAGAGGCAGGAGATGAGACAGAGAGATAGAGAGAGACAGAGAAAGCTAAAGGAAAGGAAAAAAGATAAGCAAAGGGGTAGAGGAAAGGGAGAGAGAGCGGGAGAGTGCCTGGGCTGGTGTTCTCTTGATTAAAGCATTTCCTCTGAGCACATGAAAGGAGGACCTTGGGGACAGGAATTATAAAATTTACCCAGGCTGCCTGAGAAGACGCTTTCCCCCAATCAAACGATGCCTCCCTGGGGGGGGCTGGGGTAAAGGGAGGTTGGGTCTATATAAGTGAAGGTGGTGGTGGTGTTGGTGACGAAGGGGCGTGGACTGAGGGTACCTTGTTTCTTTTTCATCCTGTGTCTCATAAGGACATTAGGTACACACAGAAAAATGAGGGTTCCTCAATAGTTCTTTGGCAAGAGTGATGGTTCTATGTTGAACCATACTGACCCAAAGAACCCTTTGAGCCCTTCGATGGATCTTTGCAGTTAAACGGTTATTTGCGGTTATTTCCTCTTTTAGTGGTAATTCAAATATAGGGGTGGTGGCTAATTAGAATATTTTGGGGAGTAGTTTGTACACAGCTATTTGTGTCCTACCAGTTTAACTACTCTGTTATGTTATGTCATTTCACTTCAAGTGTAACTATGGCTAGTGATGTGACTTGTGAAAAAGTTGTGTATGGTCTTGTGCCATTTGAGAATGGTTGACTAAGTCAGTAGTAATAAAAAACTATGGAACTTTTACAATACAGTATAACATCGCTATTAAACCAAAATAAAAAACTCTGTATGGATCTTTCTAGAACAATTCTCCATAAAGGTTTAATAATGAACCATAGAAAAGTGTTACACAGTATAAACCCTCAAAAAGGGTTGTAACCATAGGAGAACCCTTTTTGGGTGCTACACCAAATAAAATAAAATGTATTTGTCACATGCGCCGAATACAACCTTACAGTGAAATGTTTACTTACAAGCCCTTTTTAACCAACAATTGAGATTTAAGAAAATACCAACAAAAAAAGTAAGAGAAAGGAATAACAAATGATTACAGAGCAGCAGGAAATAACAAATGCGGGTCTATATACAGGGGGTAGCGGTACAGAGTCAATGTGCGGTGGCACCGGTGTTGAGGTAATTGAGGTAATATGTACATGTACAGTTGAAGTTGGAAGTTTACATACACCTTTGCGAAACACATTTTAACTCAGTTTTTCACAATTCCTGACATTTAATCCTAGTAAAAATTCCCTGTCATAGGTCAGTTAGGATCACCACTTTATTTTATGAACGTGAAATGTCAGAATAATAGTTGAGGGAATGATTTATTTCAGCTTTTATTTCTTTCATCACATTCCCAGTGGGTCTGAAGTTTACATACACTCAATTAGTATTTGGTAGCATTGCCTTTAAATTGTTTAACCTGGGTCAAATGTTTCGGGTATTCTTCCATACGCTTCCCACAATAAGTTCAGAAAACGTTGGCCCATTCTTCCTGACAGAGCTGGTGTAACTGAGTCAGGTTTGTAGGCCTCCTTGTTCGCACACGCTTTTTCAGTTCTGCCCACAAATGTTCTATAGGATTGAGGTCAAGGCTTTCTGATGGCCACTCCAATACCTTGACTTTGTTGTCCTTAAGCAATTTTGCCACAACTTTGGAAGTATGCTTGGACTCATTGTCCATTTGGAAGACACATTTGCTACCAAGCTTTAACTTCCTGACTGATGTCTTGATATGTTGCTTCAATATATCCACAGGAATTTCACCTCTCATGATGCCATCTATTTTGTGAATTGCAGCAAAGCACCCCCACAACATGATGTTGCCACCTCAGTGCTTCAAGGTTGGGATGGTGTTCTTCGGGCTTGCAAGCCTCTCCCCTTTTCCGCCATACATAAAGATGGTCATTATGGCCAAACAGTTCTATTTTTGTTTCATCAGACCAGAGGACATTTCTCTAAAAAGTACAATCTTTGTTCCCATGTGCAGTAGTCTGGCTATTTTATGGCGGTTTTGGAAAAGTGGCTTCTTCCTTGCTGAGCTGCCTTTCAGGTTATGTCGATATAGGACTTGTTTAACTCTGGATATAGATACTTTTGTGCCTGTTTCCTCCAGCATCTTCACATGGTCCTTTGCTGTTGTTCTGGGATTGATTTGCACTTCTCGCACCAAAGTACGTTCATCTCTAGGAGACAGAACTCATCTCCTTCCTGAGCGGTATGACAGCTGCGTGGTCCCATGGTGTTTATATTTGCATACTACTGTTTGTACAGGCATTTTGAAATTGCTCCCAATGATGATCCAGACTTGTGGAGGTCTACAATATTTTTCTGAAGTCTTGGCTGATTTCTTTTGATTTTCCCATGATGTCAAGCAAAGAGGCACTGCGTTTGAAGGTACCTTGAAATACATCCACAGGTACACCTCAAATTGACTCAAATGATGTCAATCAGAAGCTTCTAAAGCTAAATTATGCTCCATTGAATTCTAAGTGAAATAGTCTGTCTGTTGAACAGTTGCTGGAAAATTACTTGTGTCACGCACAAAGCAGATGTCCTAAACGACTTGCCAAAACTATTGTTTGTTTTCAAGATATTTGTGGAGTGGTTTAAAAATGTGTTGTAATGACTCCAACCTAAGTGTATGCAAACTTCCGACAACTGTAGATAGAGTTATTAAAGTGACAATAACAGAGAGTGGAAGCAGCGTTCCAGAGGGGGGGGGTAATGTAAATAGTCTGGGTAGCCATTTGATTAGCTGTTCAGGAGTCTTATTGCCAAGAAGCTGTTTAGAAGCCTCTTTGACCTAGACTTGGTGCTCTGGTACCGCTTGCCGTGCGGTAGCATTTAGAACAGTCTATGAGTAGGGTGGCTGGAGTCTTTGACAAAGCAACTAGATGCATCATTGGATACATAATAGAAATACACCGAAAAAACATCTGCGAGAGAGAGAGAGAGTGATTGAGTGAGTGAGTGTGTGGAATTATTGTCCCTCAGCTGGACTGTGGGGTTTCGAATCTCATCCTGGTCTCACAAGGCCTTCCAGACGAGGGGTTAGTGGGAGTGGGGCTTTTGTAATAGAACGGTGCTTGAGCTGAGCATGTATCCTTACTGGTTGCTTGGGCACGTACTGTAGCTTGGAAAGGGAAGCACAGGGAAGGAGAGAGAAGGATAGGGAATACTGTGCATGCTGCTCCTCCAGGCTCATGTCTTGGGACAGCCAGTGGAGGGATTTGTGATCATGACAGCAGATTTCTCTTCTCTCTCGTTCTCATGTGGTTTCAGTGATACATAGGAAGAAATTAGTTTACAACTAGAACTTGAAAGGACAAAATCATTTCCAACTTCAAGCCTTTCTTTGACTTTGAAGAATTCATTGTCCTCCCTCCCCTCGGTGTATGTAGTCTCCCTTTTTATACCTCCAAGCTTCTAACTAGCGAACTGGGAGATCTATACAACAGCTCCTATGGCGAGTTACAAAGGCCATGGTCATTCATTCGTCTTAATGTGTCTACATTTATCTAGCTAGTTGAGGACAAAGGGTTTATTTATGCTGAGTGTGTGTGTTTGAGACAGGCGAGACTAGCAGTAGTAATACATGGCAGTGCTGTGAACAGATAGGATTGTAAGACAAATAGGGTTGTGAGAGTCTTATGGTAAATTATTCCAGACAGAGGAAGGTCAGCTGTCCCGGGGAAATGGAATGTGTGTGTGTTTCTGTGTGTCTGTGCGTGTGTGTGCGTGTGTGCGTGTGTGTGTGTGTGTGTGTGTGTGTGTGTGTGTGTGTGTGTGTGTGTGTGTGTGTGTGTGAGAGAGAGAGTGAGAGACATATCAGCAGTCATTGGAACAGACAACCGCATTTCCCCACTGTTCCACACACACACACACACACAGTCTCACACAGTCTCTGACAATCTATCTTAGGTTAGGATGTAATCTTCCATGTGCCGGGAAATTCCACAGTTAAAGTGTTAACAAAATAATAATACGCCATTGTAGAACGGGTTCTTAGTAATTTTCTGCCGTCTGTATCTTTTGCCTTGGGGTGAGAAATAAAGGACTAGACCCCTATATTGAGTCAAACCAATTATTACTGTGTAATTGTGTATGGAATGCACAGCTGGCGGTCAGGATGAGGTAACAACGATTTCCTAAGAAGTCTTGGTTAATGTAACCCATTAACCCTACTGTGGCATAACTTTATCAAATTGATAGACAGGTGTGATTAAAATGTCAGCAAATTCATAAGATTACATCTAATGATTAACACAGTAGAGGGCAAGTGCCTTTGTAAGGTGATAATGATCACAATGTGTCTATTAAAATGTAATGAAACAATTATTACATACATTCTGTAGCTAATGGCAATGGTGTGCTAATGATGGGTGTGGGCGGTAGATCTTTTTCTCAGAGGTGGCGTAATATTAGATTAGGTTAGTGTGATGAGGTCCAGATAGTGCTCTAGGATAATAGTAGAGAAGCATTCTCTATTTGGTTTGACTGATTTAGAGTGCAAGGTGTAATTGTACATTGTTCAACACAAACTCCAAACAAGGCTCTATGAATAATGATCAGTTTCCGTGTGGATTTTAGTACAAGCCAAGATATGACAAATACCGTGTCATTAGTTATGACTTTGGCTTTTGTCTGTTAATGGAGGTTTTCCTCAGTAAACAAATGCAGTATCTCCTGTACAGAGTCAAGGCACTTTATTTGACAACTGAATGTCAAATGCTTGTCAGCAATAATACCTTTTTTAACTGTACTTGAAAATGTAAAGAGGCTTTCTCGGATTGAATGCAGACACACTTTCTGGCATCATGTGTTTATCTTGGCAACTTAATCAGTGAAAGTGATTGCATGAGAGTAGCAGATGTTTTTTTCGGTGTATTTCTATTATGTATCCAATGATGCATCTAGTTGCTGTGCTTCTGACTATGCAGGAACACTTCTAGAACTTCTAAAGTATGTTCTCTTAAGTCCATCCTAAGAGCAAGTTCTCAAGGTAGGTACCAAGGTAAGTTCAGCCATATACTAACAAGTTGCCATGTCAATGCCACAGAACCCAAACCCATTTAGGATTTTAGGGGATTTTTTTTTTTTTTCTCTCTCTCTCTCTCTCTCTCTCTCTCTCTCTCTCTCTCTCTCTCTCTCTCTCTCTCTCTCTCTCTCTCTCTCTCTCTCTCTCTCTCCTCTCTCTCTCTCTCCTCTCTCTCTCTCTCTCTCTCTCTCCTCTCTCTCTCTCTCCTCTCTCTCTCTCTCTCTCTCTCTCTCTCTCTCTCCTCTCTCTCTCTCTCTCTCTCTCTCTCTCTCTCTCTCCTCTCTCTCTCTCTCTCTCTCTCTCTCTCTCTCTCTCTCTCTCCTCTCTCTCTCTCTCTCTCTCTCTCTCTCTCTCTCTCTCTCTCTCTCTCTCTCTCGGGGCTGGTAAATCATTAATTGCCTTTCATTCCTCCCATGGCAGCCATCATGTCAACCTGAAGTAGAGTCCTGTCTCTCTGTCTGTCATATTGGGTTACTGTAATCTTAGGAGGGCACTCTCTCTGCTCTCTCCTGGGGCTGGGGAGAACCGCTTACGACTTTTTATTGTGTGTGTGCGTGTATCTGTAAATAGGCAGCCCTATAGTACAGCACACAAATAATAGTAACACAGTCTTGCAGGCAGGATTGGATCAATACAGGCCATCATACCATGGGAAAACATTGATTTCCCAACATGTCAAACTCTATGGATGATGGATTTAATTCTACAATTAGAACAAGGCGATTATGGTTGGTTGGAGAGGCCATCTAGGGGTCAGGGTGATTTCCCCAGTAACAATACAGACATCACTGTTTCTCACTCACTTTGGTAGGAAAACATTTGCCAGAGGCCGTGCTTCGAATGAAAACCCAAAGTCACTGCATGTAAGGCAGTACATGTACACTACCCTATATAAGCCTGTCGCAGCCCCACGGGGAGCTGGGATAGGACAGCGAGGTCCTCCAAAGGCTCTGTGGCTCATTGGCGCAGAGCGGCTGGGTCTCCAGAGTCCAAACGTAGCCGCTGGAGGTCTCTGGGAAACCACTGCTATGAGAGTTAATCAATTCCACTGCCCTGGCCCCGTTCTTAAAGACATTTAATTAGAAAAATGATAAAAAATAGTTAAAAAAAAAAAGTTATTCCATTCGTCAAGCTGAGGTGGACTCCATTACGACGCAGATTATGATTTGCGAGCCCCCCAGAGGAGGCTTGTCATATGTCTTTCCTCCACCAGCGCTAAAGATGACATGGGGGGGGGAGAAGAGAGGAATAAAGAGATAGAACCATCAGTGATGATGAATATTGATAGCAGCATTTTATGATGGAAAAGAATATCCTCTCCTCTGGCCCGAGGGGATTTAACTGTTACAGTCCAGAGTTTGGGAACATGATAAATGAAGAGCGTTACAGAATAGAAAAAGGAATTCCACCCATCAAAGTCACTCGCTCTGTCAAGGGTCCATTTAGTGCGAATAGAGTCAAATCATAAAAGGAAGTAGGCCAACCAATCACTATTTTATCATTAATTATGCACTTAACCTCAGACCAGATGCCGGTCAGGTCATTTATTTTCATGACAGAGATACTGTTGCATTTAAGGATTGCCTTAACACGCCAAAGTATGGGATAACATAGATGTTAGTTTAATATTATTCCGCCTTTACTACAGTGTTGTTATCAAAGTATACGTATCATATACATATAATGTAGTAAACAATATAGTGCATGTATAATAATCCATAAATAGTTTCCCACATCTTCACAGATCTTAAGGTAATAATATTACTAATTGCTTTTTGCTCAATACAGAAATACATGTACGTCATGGAATACTCTACCCCATCACATCAACTGTTTGTTTATTGTTCAAGTACTAAATTGTACACTATAGGGGACCCTAATCTTTGAATCTTTGAAGGCAAAGAGAAAAATGTATGTTTTAAAGTAAATTTTACTGCAATTCTAAACATTTAGTCATGTGGCAGAGATAATTTATTTTGCAGTTTTATAGCAAATATCCTACCATTCTACCCATTTGGCCATGGGTTAGATGCAAATGTTTGCAGTTTTAAAGATAATTCCTGCAATTTTATGCATTTTGCCAAGACATATGCCATGTTAAAGATATCTCAGTGAGAGTGACAAACAAAATCAATGGGGGCCACCTGGAGGTCAGGGACTCTGGGCACATGCTATGTGTGCCCGGTCTGTATTCGGCCATGATTACTACAAGTTTAGATAGTCTAGCCAGCTATCTTACCAACAAAGAGAAATTGCTGATGCACAACAACATTTCGAAACTGCACCATAACTATTCTACAATTCTAACTCTCAACAGTAAGTTGAGACTCTGACTGAAATCCTAAAAAGGTTCTAGGGGCCTTGAGCGACCACTAATGTCGTTTATGCCTGGAGCCGGCCCTGATGGTTCTCCATGTGTTGTGAAACTTTATATCAGTCAGTGAGTTTGTTGAATGTTTATTCATTTGCACCAGCAATTATTCAGTGTAGCGCTCACCACTCAGGTGTGACATACAGTAATAATAACTCACATCATCTGCTAAACAGAGACGTCTCAACATACCAGGGGATGAATTATCACATCATGTGTAATAGTTTATTGATTGGTGCAAATGATAAATACAGCAATTACCCATGAAGTGCAATACATTCCAGTACATTACACATTATACAATTCTACTAAATATAATGTACAGTTACTGACACAGTTACTCACACTTTCCTCCACATGTGAGTGCTTGTATGTGTGCTTGTGCACGTTCATGTGTGTGTGTGTGTGTGTGTGTCTCCCTAACCTGTTGTCATAGAGTGTAAAGAGGTCCTTAAGATAATGGATGGAGCTCCTGCGGTGTGGGTTTCTTTTTAATTACTTTGCCTCAATAAGCAATTTGCATTTGGTGAGGTGGCTTACAAAGCTTTGCCAGTTAATTCACAGAAATCCTTTTTAATTAATGCAAGGCAGAGTTTAGGGCACTTGGAGGAAATTGATTAATAGACGAAAAAACACGGCAAGTGTTTAACCCCAAATGCCTTAAGGTTACTGACCTTAGAATGTTTTGTATTCCATGTCTGTACAGTATCTATTGCAACTTGATCTATTAGCTAATGGCCATTCAATTGATTCATAGTGATGTTGTAATGGCAGAATTTTCTCTCACTGTCCTGCTAATGTACATGCAATAGATCATGTATATACTATATAGTTAAGTGATAATGCCTGAGAAGCTGGTGTTTGGAGGATGTATTGGCACGGGTGTTGTTAGGCCCTAGACAAAGTCAAAGCCAGCAAACCGTGCCAATATATCCTCCAAACACTGGCTTCGAGGGCATTATCACTTTATACAACGGGTTACCAACATATTCAAATAATGATTTACATATTTTCAGAAAAAACGTTATTTTGATTAATTTATTCATACCATTTCTTCCTATTTATACTATTTCATCCTTCCACAAGAAATAGTCAAAAATCTAGGGTTGCTACCCAAGCCGGCTGGTTGTTCGTTCTATCTGTTCGGTTGCCAGGACACTGTTGTTCAGAGGAGCTAGCCAACAACACAACTAACACAATCACTTCAAACTGAAGCTGGAAAGACATCAAACTAACTGCACTTCATTTAGTTTTTCCTGTTTTCTATTGATAGTTCTTTGCATATATCCATATACATTTTGCTGGTTCATGATTTTGACTAGCTGCCTGTCTGTCTCAACCTGACTCCCGACATGTTCATTACTATAGGACAGCTGAAGATTGAATTTGAATATTGAAACAATGTTGCAAATGTCAGAGAGACAGACAGCAAAGTTTGTACATCTCCACTGTTGAAAACTAAATGTTAGTCTAAAACAAATGTGAGATAATGTCATGATGCTTTTTATAGTGGAGATCACGTTTATAAATTGCCTGGCTGGGCTGATGAGACAGTGGATTGCGCAGTCAGATGGAACAGAGTAAATTGGCATTTTAACGTTTATTTAGCTGGTGGTAACTTGTGGAATAGACACAGGCTGGAATGCAGTTTTTAACCAATCAGCATTCAGGATTAGACCCACCGGTTGTATAATAATGTAATATCAACTATGTCAAAATTTTAATCGTGCAATGACTCTTGAGGAGTTGTAGCATTAAAGTCAGACCAGCATAAAACAAAAAAAAAATCTAAGAATGGAAACACTGTGACAGAAAAAAAGAATTCAGACTTTTCAAGTCAAGACACTTTCCCATTGGTTGTCCTTCACGGGGGTGAAAACATATGTAAATAAAACGCTATACCTCTTTTCCAGAATTTATCTCTTGTTGAGCGGATTGATGAGTTTCCTTCAGCGTGCCTGGCGAACTGTGTAATCCTGTGTCATACAGCCTCAATTCATTTGTGTGGGCAGCGAGCAGAGAATGCAAATGAAACTTTAGTTTTGCATGCCCTCTTACTAGGAGGAGACTTCTCTTCTGTCATGTTATACCGATCCCCTAAAGTCAGTGTAAGGCAGTGCTCAGCATAAAGCTGCTCAATGTATGTATTTGTGTGTGAGTGTGTGCGGGGTGGGGGGGGGTGGGGGTTCTTGTGTGTTTGTGTGTATGTGGATACTTTAGTTTGTTTACATGCACTTGCTTGCGTGCGTGTGCATGCACCCATGCTGTGTATCCACCTCCCTCACGCATCACTCCCTGCTGTTTCACCCACATTCAGGAATTTGTTTACCGTAACACCATAGCATGTTAACTCGCTAGCACAACAACATCATCATCACGTCTACTATAATTGCTTCTGTCATTACGTGGGTCTCAGTTAAAACAGGGAAACCATGTGTATCAAGCTTTGATATGTGTGTGTGTATGTACCAGTGGGAACGAGCTCTGATAAAGTCTTCAGCATTTTCCAGGTCATTTAACTTCTCCTCACCCCTCCAAATTAACGAGACAGGAGGGTTAGGTTCCAGAACATTAAACAGGCTTCCATGCTGACAGATCCACTTATTTATTCATATTTATATCTCGTTTATTTCCCCTTCCGAAATGTACAAGTATAATTATAGGTAGGTAATTGCCCACACTTGCTTGGTTTGAACTTGGTTATTCCCAACTGACAGCGCAGCCACTGTGAACAGTCTTCAGGGAATTATGCCTAGACATTTCACCTGAAACAAGGTCATTTGCTGCCTATAGTGTTCAACAATTCTTAACCGGAAAGGCACTCTACAGAGAATCCCTCATTTCAAGGGTTTGTATTACGGGTTTTCGCTTAGAAATACCCAAATTAAAAGTGATTAGTGAAAAATAGTTTTTAGTTAAATAAAGTTGTAACATACCTGTAGTTGGGGTAGGAAGATAGTTTTAATCAAGTGTGTCACACATTCTGTTTGTAAAAGGCTTTAGGAAGTTCCACTGGACATACCTGTAGTTGGGGTAGGAAGATAGTTTTAATCAAGTGTGTCACACATTCTGTTTGTAAAAGGCTTTAGGAAGTTCCACTGGACATACCTGTAGTTGGGGTAGGAAGATAGTTTTAATCAAGTGTGTCACACATTCTGTTTGTAAAAGGCTTTAGGAAGTTCCACTGGACATTTCTAAGTATTATTTAATTGCGTATTGCTCGCTTGTTCAAAGCACTTTAGATTTAGGATACTTTGACAATGGCATTTCTGTCAGATGCTATCTACAAAAACGTTCAAATCTGCCAGTATTCTTCTTCTTTACACTAGATAAAACGATATGTTGATTCATTGATTCGTCCATTCATGCATTCATTCATTCATTCATTCATTCATTCATTTGTATGACTTGTAAAATATTGTACATACTGTGTATTCAGAAAGAATTCAGACCCCTTGACCTTTTCCCGTTGTTATGTAACAGCCTTATTGTAAAGGGGATTTTTTTTCAATTCAATTTACACACAATACCCCATAATGACAAAGTGAAAACAAGTTTTTAGAAATTTTTGCAAATTCCTAAAATGTTTAAACAGAAAACCTTATTTACATAACTTCAGACCCTTTGCTATGAGACTCGAAATTAAGCTCAGGTGCATCCTGTTTCCATTGATCATCCTTGAGATGTTTCTACAACTAGATTGGAGTCCACCTGTGGTCAATTAAATTGATTGGACATGGTTTGGAAAGACACACACCTGTCTATATAATGTCCCACAGTTGACAGTGCATGTCCGAGCAAAAACCAAGCCATGAAGTTGAAGGAATTGTCCGTAGAGCCACAAGTCACAAATCTGGGGAAGGGGACCAAAAAATGTCTGTGTTATGCAAGGTCCCCAAGAACACAGTGGCCTCCATCATTCTTAAATGGAAGAAGTTTGGAACCACCAAGACTCTTCTTAGAGCTGGCCACCCGGCAAAACTGATCAATTTGGGGAGAAAGGCATTGGTCAGGGAAGTGAGCTCCAGTGTCCCTCTGTGGAGATGGGAGAACCTTCCAGAAGGACAGCTATCTCTGCAGCACTCCACCAATCAGGCCTTTATGGTAGAGTGGCCAGACGGAAGCCACTCCTCAGTAAAAGGCAAATGACAGCCCGCTTGGAGTTTCCCAAAAGGCATCTAAAGGACTCTCAGATCATGAGAAGCAAGATTATCTGGTCTGATTGTCATGCAGTGATCTGTTTCACCTGTCCTTGTGATTATCTCCACCCCCTCCAGGTGTCGCTTATTTTCCCCAGTGTATTTATCCCTGTGTTTCCTGGCTCTCTGTGCCAGTTCGTCTTGTATGTTCAAGTCAACCAGTGTGGTTTTTCCCGTGCTCCTGCTTTTCTATTCTCTTTTACTATTCCTCCCGAGTTTTGATCTTTGCCTGTTTTCTGGACTCCATTCCTGCCTGCCTGACCATTCTGCCTGCCCTGACCTCGAGCCTGACCTCGAGCCTGTATCTCTGGAACTCTGAACTGGTTTTTCACTTTTTCCTGTCCTCGACCATTCTCTTGCCTACCCCTTTTGGATTGTTAATAAACATCTTGGACTCTAACCATATGCCTCCCATGTCTGCATATGGGTCTCTCCTTCTGCCCTTATACTGATGAAACCAAGTTTGAACTCTTTGGCCTAAATGACAAGTGTCACATCTGGAGGATACCTGACACCATACCTGTGGTGGAAGCATCATGCTGTGGGGATATATTTCAGCAGCAGGGACTGGAAGACTAGTCAGGATCGAGGGAAACATGAACGAAGCAAAGTACAGAGATATCTTTGATGAAAACCTGCTCCAGAGCGCTCAGGACCTCAGACTGGGGAGAAAGATTCACCTTCCAACAGGACAACGACCCTAAGCACAGAGCCAAGACAAGGCAGGAGTGGCTTCGGGACAAGTCTCTGAATGTCCTTGAGTGGCCCAGCCAGATCCCGGACTTGAACCTGATTGAACATGGAGAGACCTGAAAATAGCTGTGCAGCGATCTGTAGAGAAGAATGGGAGATACTCCCCAAATACAGGTGTGCCAAGCTTGTAGCATCATACCCAAGAAAACTTGAGGCTGTAATGCTTCAGGTGCTTCAAAAAAGTACTGACTAAAGTGTCTGAATACTTATGTAAATTCTCACGCCCTGATCTGTTTCACCTGTCCTTGTGCTTGTCTCCACCCCCTTCCAGGTGTCTCCCATCTTCCCTATTATCCCCTGGGTACTTATACCTGTGTTCTCTGTTTGTCTGTTGCCAGTTCGTCTTTTTTGTTTAAGTCAACCAGCAGTTTTTCTCAGCTCCTGCTTTTCCTCAGTCTCTCTTTTTCTCACCCTCCTGGTTTTGACTCTGCCTGACCTGACCCTGGGCCTGCCTGCCGTCCTGTACCTTTGCCCCACTACTCTGGATTGTTGACCCCTGCCTGCCTTGACCTGTCATTTGCCTGCCCCTGTTGTTGTAGTAAACATTGTTACTTAAGCAGAGTCTGCACTTGGGTCTTACCCGAAACGTGAAAATGATATACCTTGACGTGATATACATGATATACGCGATATAAAAACATTTTCTAAAAAACTGTTTTTGCTTTCTCATTATGGGGTATTGTTGATGAGATTGATGAGATATTTTCTTTTTTACCCATTTTGGAATAAGTCTGTAACGTAACAAAATGTGGAAAAAGTTAAGGGGTCTGAATACTTTCCGAATATACTCTATATAGCCAAGCTATCACTGTGTATTTATTCCTTATGTTACCATTTTTTTCTGATATAATTGTTTTATTTTATTGTATTCTGCATTGTTGGGAAGGGCCTATAAGTAAGCAATTCACTGTTAGTCTACACCTGTTGTTTACGAAGCATGTGACAATTTACATTTTATTTTATTTGATTCATGTGATTTTATATATATATATATATATATATATATATATATATATATATATTTGTAAGTGCCTATTCCCTATAGTGCACCCCTGTTGATCAGAGCCACATGAATCAGAATCAGCATCAACCTTGAGTAGAAGAACACTTCAAATGGCATCCTATTTCTCACAGTGCACATGGAGAAGAGCGTCGTCTACTGTTCATGTGATGATGCTGATACAGTGATACTCATCGTAGAGGAACAACTGAAGGGCCAGCATAGACTAGCATCCCCTTGACCTAATTTATCTTCATTTTGGAGCCCAGGAGAGGAAGGAGGGAGGATGGAGGAGAAAAACATAAGAGAAGAGTAACATTTGCAAGGTTTATGGGATGTGTAAAAGGCCAGTGCATGTAACGTGATGGATTGTGGTCCCTCGTCCCCGGCCACGCGAAGAGAGAGGCCCCCCTGAGACCACACATTCATAGTCTCACTCTTAAAAACCCTCTGCCCCCCCCCCCCCCCCCCCCCTCTCTCACACACACACACACACACACTCACACCAGACTTTTATGAAGGTTCTGGGGGGAAATCAAGTATGTGTGTGTGCGGAGCGGAGAGTGGAGCAAGGATGTTGCTGAGTATGCTATTTTCCCGGTACCGCCTGCTGGCTGTTGCTGCCTGGCGGAAACCACTGATGCCTGAATAATCTGTCTTCATTCCCTCCCAAGGCCCTGGGCTGCATCGACATGCATAACACACATGATACTGGGCTGAAACTGGAACGGTCTGTCCGCCTGGCAGCTGGAACCGCCTGGGTTTCTTTGGGCCCTCAGAGGATAAATCACAGCTTTGAAGAAAGAACGGGTCGTGGTTAGTGATCAAGTGTGTGTGTGTTTGTGTGTGTGTGTGTGTGTTGTGTGTGCGTGCGTGCGTGCGTGCGTGCGTGCGTGCGTGCGTGTGTGTGTGCGTGCGTGCATGTCTGTGTGTGCTTGTTTGTCTGTAACAGCTGTCTTTATTCAGTCCCACATGAAAACATACTACAGTTTACTATAGAATACTACAGTACTTACTATAGAATTATGTAGAATATTACACTACACACTGTAGTATCCCTCGATCATGTGTAGTACTTAGTATAGAAGTTTGTATTATACTGTAGAATACTATAGTATATACTACAGTATTATCAAAAAGAAAACGCTGTAGTAAATTCTACAGAAATGGCAGCAAAAACATATATTAAAAATAAAAACTATAGTAAATACTGTCAAATGGAATTTTCGTGTACCCTGCCCATTCCCCTACCCCATATCCCAATTTGTGCCACCCGTAAGTGAGAAACCTTCATGCCAAGTATAGATCATATATTGTGTTCCCTATAGTTATGGAAAAGAGTGGAAGCACTGAATGCTCTCATCCAGTCCTACACTCACGCCGCCAAGCTTACCCTAGTAAAACTGACTATCCTACCGATCCTCGACTTCGGCGATGTCATCTACAAAATGGCTTCCAACACTCTACTCAGCAAACTGGATGCAGTCTATCACAGTGCCATCCGTTTCGTCACTAAAGCACCTTATACCACCCACCACTGCGACTTGTATGCTCTAGTCGGCTGGCCCTCGCTACATATTCGTCGCCAGACCCACTGGCTCCAGGTCATCTACAAGTCCATGCTAGGTAAAGCTCCGCCTTATCTCAGCTCACTGGTCACGATGGCAACACCCATCCGTAGCACGCGCTCCAGCAGGTGTATCTCACTGATCATCCCTAAAGCCAACACCTCATTTGGCCGCCTTTCGTTCCAGTACTCTGCTGCCTGTGACTGGAACGAATTGCAAAAATCGCTGAAGTTGGAGACTTTTATCTCCCTCACCAACTTCAAACATCAGCTATCTGAGCGGCTAACCGATCGCTGCAGCTGTACATAGTCTATTGGTAAATAGCCCACCCTTTCTCACCTACCTCATCCCCATACTGTTTTTATTTATTTACTTTTCTGCTCTTTTGCACACCAATATCTCTACCTGTACATGACCATCTGATCATTCATCACTCCAGTGTTAATCTGCAAAATTGTAATTATTTGCCTACCTCCTCATGCCTTTTGCACACATTGTATATAGACTCCCCCTTTGGTTTCTACTGTGTTATTGACTTGTTAATTGTTTACTCCATGTGTAACTCTTTGTTGTCTGCTCACACTGCTATGCTTTATCTTGGCCAGGTCGCAGTTGCAAATGAGAACTTGTTCTCAACTAGCCTACCTGGTTAAATAAAGGTGTTCTCAACTAGCCTACCTGGTTAAATAAAGGTGTTCTCAACTAGCCTACCTGGTTAAATAAAGGTGTTCTCAACTAGCCTACCTGGTTTAATAAAGGTGAAATAAAAAAATAAAAAAATCAATATGGAACATTTGCTGTTTTAGTATTTGTTCATTAGACTTCATCAAGAAAGAATAAAACAAAAACGCTACAGTAAATACTACAGTCCGCAAAACACTGCAGTATATACTAGTGATGGGAAACCAAGGCTTTCTGAAGGATTCTACACTTTCACTTTGACTAAAACGGAACTTTATTAGCTGTTCATAATGCACATTAGGGACATCTACTGGTCAGTAATGTGATTACCAGATGTTTTTGTTCACTGGTTTCATCAAAACTCTGTGGTGCAGTGGTACGTTGTTGGCTTTAGTAGCCTGTAATCAGCTAAAATATTAGGTTTACATCAATCTTTCCCTTTTTTGGGAAGCATGATGTAAACATGCTTACTATATTTTTTACTGAATCTATGGCATTATTTAGTATGCTTAAGACAGAAGCTTATACTATACTTAAATTAAAACAAATGATTTCAACACTGCAGAAAGTGTGGTTTCACATAAAATATAGTCTTTTATGTACCTTATATATAGTCTTAGTGTACCTTCAACAGGATTTTTGTACAAAATCCTAACAATATTTGTACGTTTGGTGTCCATAAAGGTCAGTGTTCGAAAGCAGCTTGGACTCGAAGAAAGCCCCGGAACCATGGCAAAATCGGTGGGATCTTGCATTTTGCAACACACGCTTTAAAAAACATTTGATCAAACTAAGCTTCGGACATAATTGATGACATACTTCTGATAAAGTGATATGCATCGGCACACTGCTTCGAAGTTAGCTGTTTAGCGTGGAGCTCGGGTACCGAACGTATCATCACTAGTAAATAATACATTACACTACAGTCTGCAAAAACACTACTGTAATTAATATAGTATGTATATATATATATATATATATATATACTGTATTTATTTTTTACTACAGTATTTATACTATAGTAACCTGTAAATACTACAGTAACACAAGAGTGAATACTGTAGTATTTCAGTTTATTGAGTTTATTTTATTTTTACAGGGACAGTGCACATTAATCAACGTTTCAGTAGAAGTGGCAGTTTTAGCCAGCTGGCAAATTTTCAACCACAGTCCCTGGTAAGTTGGCAAGGTAAGTTGACCTGCTATGACCTGGAGAATAGTTATAGGGATGTATGAGCTAATTGGAAGCTGTGGATAATTAGGTGGCCATGATGGTCAGATTGGGAATTTAGCCAGGACAGCTACTCTTATGTTAAGTGCAATGGGACGTTTAGTGACACACAGAGAGTCAGGATGCCTGTTTAACATCCCATCTGAAAGACAGCACCCTACAGAGGGCAAAATACACAATCACTGCCCAGGAGAATTGTTTTAGACCAGAGGAAAGAGTGCCTTCTACTGGCCCTCCAACACCACTTCTAGTAGCATCTGGTCTCCCATCCAAGGACCAATCCTGCTTAGCTTCAGAGGCAAGCCAGCAGTGGGATGCAGGGTGGTATGCTGCTGGGGAGCCATGCACTGGTGTCGGATTGCTGCATGATTAAAATTGTGTTTTGGTGTTAAAATGTATTCAAATTCAATACCCTCCCAGCAAAGCACCAGAGGACTTGAATACAAATGTAATTGGTTTTACTTTGAACATATGCTCATAGAAACAGCCAGGCAGCGTGGAAACACCAAAACAGCATTTAATCAACCACTTGATTGATACTACTGCAGAACTCGTTGAGGGTCATTGTTTCAGCCATAGCCTTTCCTACTAACAGGGTGTTAGTCGGCCCATAAGGCTCTACTTCTTTGTCTTTATGTCTTAAGGCAATGCAGCCTGTTCTTACAGTGCAGTTGGCTATATCTCTTCCACTCGGATTTAAAGCAGCATGTAGAAACTATTAATTCAGAGAAGCGTAGTGTGAATATGTTTCTGCTATCACCAGAGGGTTGAGTCCCCTGCCCTTTCCCACCACGGCTTCTAAATCACAGAATGAACATTATATTACCAATGACTTAATGGCCTCTACGCTGAAAGAAGAGTATCTGTTATCAGGGTGAAACAGACGGCCTCTGTTGAACCGTGGTGGATATGTGCTTAGAGGGGTTAGGGAGAATGCTGGGGTGGATATATGCTTAAAGCAGGGGTTAGAAAGGGTATTTTCATAGTATTAAAATATGACTTCAAACTTTTTGAATGGAACCAGATAGTCAGAGTTGCTCTGTTTCACAGGGATATCAAGATAGAGGTAGAGACGATTATGTTTTGGCTGGGGAGTGGGGGGGGGGGCATGTAATGGAAACATAAGCTGTGCTTTCCTTTGCTCTTTCATCTTCAACAGGTTTACCAAGACATGCAAATTCAATCATTCATCCAATCAAAAAAAATGTACAATGAAACCCTGGAGCCTTTATAATTTTCTCCGTAGGGTGACAGGGGCCCAGGGGGGCCATTCTAAATTGATTAATCAATAAATATATCCAATCTATCGCCCCATCATTAACCCTATTACAGGGGCTGAGTCACTGGCTTGCTGGGGCTCTCTCATGCCGTCCCTGGAGGGGGTGCGTCACCTGAGTGGGTTGATTCACTGTTGTGGTCATCCTGTCTGGGTTGGCGCCCCCCCCCCCCCTTGGGTTGTGCCGTGGCGGAGATCTTTGTGGGCTATACTCAGCCTTGTCTCAGGATGGTAAGTTGGTGGTTGAAGATATCCCTCTAGTGGTGTGGGGGCTGTGCTTTGGCAAAGTGGGTGGGGTTATATCCTTCCTGTTTGGCCCTGTCCGGGGGTGTCCTCGGATGGGGCCACAGTGTCTCCTGACCCCTCCTGTCTCAGCCTCCAGTATTTATGCTGCAGTAGTTTATGTGTCGGGGGGCTGGGGTCAGTTTGTTATATCTGGAGTACTTCTCCTGTCCTATTCGGTGTCCTGTGTGAATCTAAGTGTGCGTTCTCTAATTCTCTCCTTCTCTCTTTCTTTCTCTCTCTCGGAGGACCTGAGCCCTAGGACCATGCCCCAGGACTACCTGACATGATGACTCCTTGCTGTCCCCAGTCCACCTGGCCATGCTGCTGTTCCAGTTTCAACTGACCTGAGCCCTAGGACCATGCCCCAGGACTACCTGACATGATGACTCCTTGCTGTCCCCAGTCTACCTGGCCATGCTGCTGCTCCAGTTTCAACTTCCACCTGACTGTGCTGCTGCTCTAGTTTCAACTGTTCTGCCTTATTATTATTCGACCATGCTGGTCATTTATGAACATTGAACATCTTGACCATGTTCTGTTATAATCTCCACCCGGCACAGCCAGAAGAGGACTGGCCACCCCACATAGCCTGGTTCCTCTCTAGGTTTCTTCCTAGGTATTGGCCTTTCTAGGGAGTTTTTCCTAGCCACCGTGCTTCTACACCTGCATTGCTTGCTGTTTGGGGTTTTAGGCTGGGTTTCTGTACAGCACTTTGAGATATCAGCTGATGTACGAAGGGCTATATAAATACATTTGATTTGATTTGATTTGATTGGATTGGATCATTACAGCCTATAGGAGTTTAAGGCTTTAGACACTTCATCATAAAACACATAATCCATCCACATGTGTACACACACACACAGGCACTCACTCATGTACAGTAAGCACACACGCACACACACACACACATGCGTCAATAGGGCAGGTCAGGTCAGGAGAGGGATTTGAGCAGTAATCTACAACATGTTCATATTACAACAGAGATATAAATTTATTTGTGAAATATTTATCCTACTGATTACACGATTTATGTTTCAGCATTTATTTTTCTATCTATCTGGATTTTTCTGGAAATTGAAAAGCCCTTTCATGCATAAGAACAGAACAAGCCTAATTATGATTGGCTATCACACACAAAATATTTGGGTTTCTCAAGGGTTCTTTGGGAAGGGTGGTATCAAAACTCAGTATAAGACCCAGTATAAGTATATACCCAGATGCAGAGTCACAGATATTTATTGACCCAAACAGGGGGCAGGCAAAAGACAGGTCATAGGCAGGCAGAGGTCCTTAATCCAGGGCAGAGTCAATAAGGTACAGAACAGCAGGCAGGCTCGGGGTCAGGACAGGCAGAGGTTCGTAAATTGGTCAGAGTCAGGCAGGTACAGAACTGCAGGCAGGCTCGGGGTCAGGGAAGGCAGAATGGTCAGAACCAGGGGAAACTAGGAAACAGAACTTGAGAAAGCAGGGAGACTGGAAAACACGCTGGTAAGACCTGACAAGACAAGACAAACTGGCAACAGACAATCAGAGAACACAGGTATAGATACACTGGGGATAATGAGGAAGATGGGCAACACCTGATGGGCGTGTAGACAAGCACAAAGACTGCATACGGCGTATTCAATCCACACGAGTTGCTGGCTCCAGGTGGTGGGGTTGGTGGAGACAAGGCAGCAAAGACTCGTCTCCAGGTCTTGATTGGCTCATGCCAAATGGCCGTTGGATTGGGGGTGGAACCCGGAGGACAGACTGGCCAACGACCAAATGAGCATGCAGAATGCCTTCCAGAACCGGGACAAGAACTGAGGGACCCGGTTGGAGTCAATGGATCCGGAAGACATGGTGCACCATGAGCTGGGCCATCTCTTTGGCAGAGGGTAGCTTGGGGAGAGGAATGAAGTGGCTGGCTTTGGAAAACCGGTCCATTATTGTCAGGATAGAGGTGTTGCCATTAGACGGGGGAAGACCTGTGATGAAGTCAAGGGATATGTGAGACCAGGGACGGTGAGGGACAGGCAGTGGTTAAGAAGACCAGCAGGAGCTTGCTGAGGAGTCTTGTTCTGCACACAGACCGTGCAGGCGGCAACGAACGCAGATAAGTCCGGGACCATGGTATGCCACCAAAAGCGTTGTCGCACAAAGGCCAGGGCTTGACTGGAGCCTTGGTGGCAGGCAAGCCAAGAGGAGTGGGCCAACTCCATGACCGAGGAGCGGACAGTGTCAGGCACAAACTACTGGTTATCTGGGCCGGGGTGCTGGTAAGTCCAAATAGCATGACCAGGTATTCGTTGTGGCTGCTGGCTGTGTTGAAGGCAGTCTTCCAATCGTCCGGTTGAAGTCTTCCACTCGGGTTTTGTCCTTCTTCACAAAGAAGAACCCTGTGCCGGCAGAGGAGGCAGAAGGATGGATACACCCTGCAGCTAGGGAGTCCTCGATGTAGGTCACCATAGCATTGGTCTCCGGACCTGTCAGAGAGTACAGTCGTCCCCGGGGTGGTGTGGTGCCTGGGAGAAGGTCGATCCCACAGTCATAGGGTCGCTGTGGAGGAAGTGAAGTGGCCCGGGCCTTACTGTCCTGGTACTCTGCGGGAATGGCAGAGCGGTCAGGGGAAACTTCAGAGTCCACAGGAAGACGTCCCAGGGAAGGCTGCACTGACTTCAGACAATGGGTGTGGCAGAACGGGCTCCAGCCCATATGGCACCAGCAGTCCAGTCTATAATGGGATTGTGTCGCTGGAGCCAGGAGAATCCCAATACCACAGGAACCTTAGGAGACTTAATCACTTAAATTGGATTGCCTCGCTGTGGTTCTCTGACACTCATATGTTGATATTCTGAGTGAACCGGCCTATAGAGTGCCCGTCCAGCACTCTAACATCCATGGGAATGGAGAGGGGCTGAGTGGGGATGCCCAGTTCGGATGCCAGGGTAGCGTCCAATATAGACAGCTCTGGGTGTGGAGTCAGTGTAAGCTCTCAGCCAGAGTCAATTTAGCCCTGCCCAGGTGCATGGACTTCGAAGAAGGTGAGTCGGCAGCCCTTCAGTGATTCCCGAGAGGACTTGGATGACGTCGGGTTCATTCGGACGTCTCGAGGATTCTTCGGGGGCGAGGTGGGAATCGAGGGCGAGAGCGGGCAACAGGGAACAGATTCCCTCTCCTTCCTACGTTCTCGAAGCCGCCCATGGATCCGGATGGTCAAGGCTATGAAGGAGTTAAGGTCCATGGGCAGCTCCCGGGCTGCAAGTTCATCTTTGATCCCCTCCGATAATTCGTGAAGGAACATGTCGAATAATGCTTCCGGGTTCCAGGCACTCTCAGCCACCAATGTGCGAAACGGAGAATCAAACACCTTCTAACCTTCCCCTTCAAGCTCATCTAGACTGAGGCAGATGGCGAACTGTTTCTCCCACGCTGCCAAGGCCCAGGCGAGTCCCTCCCGGACATCAGCGTTATGGTGTACACTATCCTTGAGTTGTCCAAGGGGAAGAAGGCTGCAGCTCGAAAATGAGGGGGCACTGAGAGAGAAAAGCCTGGCAGGTTTCGAGTCAGGGTTAGTTTCGCTGCTGTGGTGAAAGTGGAGCGATTACGATAGAGGAAACCAAGTCTAGATTTAACCTTAGCCTGCAGCTTTGATGTGCTGAGAGAAGGACAGAGTACTGTCTAGTCCTACTCCCAAGTACTTGTATGAGGTACCAGCTCAAGCTCTAAACTCTCAGAGATAGTAAACACACCGGTAGGGAGAGGGGCATTCTTCTTACAAAACCAAATTACCTTTGTTTTGGAGCTTGTTGGACACTAAGACCCTTTGTAGCAGAGACCCTAACACAAAATCCGTGGAGGGGCCAGCTGAGTATTTGACTGTATCATCTGCATAAAAATGGATGAGAGAGCTTCTTACTGCTTGAGCTATGTTGTTGATGTAAATTGAGAAGAGCTTTGAGCCTAGGATCGAGCCACACTCCCTTGGTGACAGGCAGTGGCTGAGACAGCAGATGTTCTGACTTTAAACACTGCATTCTTAGAGAGAGGTAGTTAGAAAACCAGGCCAAAGACCCATCAGAGACACCAATACTTCTTAGCCGGCCCACAAGAATGGAATGGTCTACCGCGTCAAAAGCTTTGACCAAGTCAATAAAAATAGCAGAACAACTTTGCTTAGAATCAAGGGCAATGGTGACATCATTTAGGACCTTTAAGTTTGCAGTGACAAATCCATAACCTGAACAAAATGTCATACAACATATGGGGCTTATTGGAGTTGTCATTTGTGACTGAGACTTGTAAACGTATGCTTTAAAGAATGTGCATTTGTTAATTGCTAGGCGTACAGATTATTTCTTGATCAATTGGAAAATAAGTTTAGTTGTGTCCGCAAACAGACTTCTCTATGATCATTATCTATTTTCATGCGCACATATGGCAAACAGTTGGTGGTCAGAGCACACTGCTGGTAGAAATGAGGTAAAACAGATTTCAGTTTACCTGCATTAAAATCACCTGACCCTAGCAGCACCGCCTCTGGATGAGCTTTTTCTTGTTTGCTTATGGACCTTTACAGTCCGTTAAGTGTGGCCAGCATTGGTTTGTAGTGGTAAATAGACAGCTACAAAAAAAAAATGGGGGAAAAAATCATTGTAAATAGTATGGTCTAGGGTTTATTATGAGGTATTTTAACTCAGGCGAGCATAACGTCAAGACTTCCTTAATATTAGAGATTTGGCACCAGCTTGATAACAAAACGACACACTACCATCCTTGAGCATACCCGATGCTGCCATTCTGTCTGGTCGATGCATAGGAAAACTAGCTAGAATATTATCCAGGTCCTTGTTCAGCCAAGTTTCTGAGAATCATAGGATATTACAGTTCTTCAGGTCCCATTGATTGGATAGTCTTGAGAGTTGTAGTTGAAATGGTTACTTGAATAGTGGAGTCTTTTGTTAAGACATGTAGCTAGCTAGCTAGCTAAACAATACACTGTAATCTCATGATGTTACTATCCTGCATAAATCTGCAGGTAGCTAACCAACCAGGTTCAATGTTAGCTAGCTAACCTAGCCAGCTCTGAGAGCCTGGTTCCTCTCTAGGTTTCTTCCTAAGTTCCTGCCTTTCTAGGGAGTTTTTCCTAGCCACCGTGCTTCTACATCTGCTTTGCTAGCTGTTTGGGTTTTTACGCTAGGTTTCTGTATAGCACTTTTTGACATCTGCTGATGTGAAAAGGGCTTTATAAATACATTTGATTGATTTCAAAACTCACTCCTCCAGAAAGTGGAGAGCAACACTTACGCAGTTCTACCACGCGATATCTTTCAGATCGAATAGATAGAAGCGTGCAACCTGGCAGACCAATCCGAACTCATCTCTCAGCATGTCCAGCCCAATCATTATCTCAGCCAATCATGCCTAGAGGGAAGGTTGCTGACTTTTTCTGTGGCTAAACCAACTAGGCTCGTAATTTAACAATTTTATTCATATTTACAGATGACATACAAGTTTGTTATTAATGCACGTGAAAGCTCACATGTTCCAGAAGGCAAAAAAAATAAAACATTTTGATAACAAAACAAGGGTTCAAATGGCTCTCCTGCGAAGTTGTGACACGTGACATACGCCTAGTTTCCTGAAACGAGTCACATTTGGCCTTGTGTCAATTGAGAACAGTTGACTAAGTCAGTGGTTCTCAAGTCTGCTCCTCAGGGGACCCCCAGATGTTCCAGAACTAGCACAACTGATTCAACTTGTTAATAAACACAATAATCAAACCTATAGAATTTTAACAATATAAAATAGCTATTAAATCAGAATAGAAAACCCGGTATGGTTTGCCAAAGAACCTTTGAGATTGAGAATGGTTCTATAAATAACCTTTCTCCATAAAGGTTCTATAAAGGACCATCAAAAAGGGTTGTAACTATATGGAACATTGTTTTTATTATTTTTTATAGAACCTTAGGAAAGGGTTCTTTATAGCACCATACAGGTTCCATTTAGAACTTTATGAGCATGGTTCTTCATAGAAACATTTTTTTTAAATTATACTGTATATAGCACCAAAAAGGGTTCCCCTGTTACAAGCCAAATAACCCTTATTTAGTACTATAGAGAACCGTTTGGTTTTTGTGTGCAGGTTGATCCTGAATGCACAGTGGAATGGAACAGGAGCATCCATGAGATGCCTTTTGTATTGGCTTCCATTCGCAACAGATCACAGCAGAAGAACAGTGTCACAGTCATGAAAGTTGTAACTAGTCTCTAACGCATTGTGAAAACAGAGCCATGGAGTGTTTCCATGGAATAAACACTTTTTGTGTGAGTCTCTATGTGTTTTTTGCGTGTGTTTTTTCAGAGGTTTGTGTGTGCGTGCGCCCTTTCATATGTGTGTGTGCGTGTCTCTGTAGTGTGCCCTCATAATGAAGACAACAGCTCATGTCATAGTGTGGTGGGTCCCCAGTGCTATTACTCCAACAAAGGATTGTAGAGAGTGTAAAAGCTGACTGGCACCAACTGATTGCCTGCTATCAGGAGGACTATACGTTCTGGTTGTGTCCCAAAGCTTTTTGTTTTTTTTATCTTTATTTTGACAGAGAGTCATGCTGAGACCAAAGTCTCTTTCACAGATAAGCCCTGCAACAGTGGGTTAACTGCCTTGTTCAGGGGCAGAACAACAGATTTTTACCTTGTCAGCTCGGGGATTTGACTAACAACCTTCTGGTTACTTGTCCAACGCTCTAACCATTAAGCTACCTACCACCCGAATGGCAGTTGTTCTGAAACATTTCATAGTCCCGTACCCCTTCAAACATTCAAACTCCAGCTGTAACCCCCTCTAGCACCAAATGCGCACTCTCAAATGTTGTTTTTTGCCATCATTGTAAGCCTGCCACATATTATACGATACATTTATTAAACATAAGAATGAGTGTGAGTTTTTGTCACAACCCGGCTTCGTGGGAAGTGACAAAGAGCTCTTATAGGACCAGGGCACAAATAATAATATAATAATAATCTATAATTTTGCTCTTTATTTTGCCATCTTACATATACAACTTCATTTGTTCATAAAAAATTGTGAATAACTCACCACAGGTTAATGAGAAGGATGTGCTGTAAATGATGCACATAACTCTGCAATGTCGGGTTGTATTGGAAAGAGTCTCAGTCTTAAATCATTTTCCGCACATTGTCTGTGCCTGTATTTAGTTGTCATGCTAGTGAGGCTTGTAATGCAAAGCAGTAATTGTTTCAAAACATCTCCTGCCATGTCACTGATGCGTCGTGAAAGTGTTCGATGAAGGCATTGCCTGTTTAGTTTTTTTGGCCTTTTCCCCCAGCATTGTCCCAGCAGCAGGAATAATTAAGTCCTCCACAATAGTATGGGGCTTGCCTGTCCTAGTCACTCGGTAGCTCACCATATAAGATGCTTCTAGACCCTTCTTATTAATGGTATCTGCTGCTTTTATACTTGTCTTACTACTCGAAAGTCGTCTTAATTCATGCTCAAAACACTCCCGTGGCTCATTTTTCAAATTGTTATGTTTAATTTCTAAATGTCTACGCAAGAGTGAAGGTTTCCTGCGAGAGAGTAACGGTTAATGTGATTTGATGTTAATTATCTGACTAGGATACCTGCATTTGACATTGTGTTGTTTTGCTGAACACTAGATGTTTTAATATAATTTTTGGCAGTGAAATGAGGCTACTCAGGCGAGAAAAAAACCTCACCCAAATGTATAGCCCCGTTGGAAAAAATATATATACCAGAATAGAAAGAGGAGTGGGAGGCTCCAGTGCACAAATGAGCAAGTAGAGTACACTATAGTGTCTAGTTTGAGAAACAGACTCCTCACAAGTTTGCAACTCTGCCTAGACGGCCAGCATCCCGGAGTCGCCTCTTCACTGTTGACGTTGAGACTGGTGTTTTGCGGGTATTATTTAATGAAGCTGTCAGTTGAAGACTTGTGAGCTGTCTGTTTCTCACACTAGACACTCTAATGTACTTGTCCTCTTGCTCAGGTGTGCACCGGGGCTTCCCACTACTCTTTCTATTCTGGTTAGTGCCAGTTCGCGCTGTTCTGTGAAGGGAGTAGTATTTATTATGGATCCACATTAGCTGCTATTATCCTCAGTAATTTTCCATCTAGATTGTCAGACCCCAGTGGCTTGTCATTGTTAATAGACAACAATACATTTTCACCTCTTCTGCACTGACTTTAAGGAACTCAAAAGTAAAAGTTTTGTCTTTCATAATTTGGTCCAATACACTTGGATGTGTGGTGTCAGCGTTTGTTGCTGGCATGTCATCCCTAAGTTTGCTTATCTTGCCAATGAAAAAGTCATTAAAGTAGTTTGCAATATCAGTGGGCTTTGTGATTCATTGAATCAGATTCAATGAATGAAGGAGCCGAGTTGGCTTTTTTCCCCCAAAATGTCATTTAAGGCCCCAAAGCGTTTTACTATCATTCTTTATATAATTTATCTTTGTTTCATAGTGTAGTTTCTTTTTCTTTAGTTTAGTCACATGATTTCTTAATTTGCTGTACATTTGCCAATCAGTTGGGCTGCCAGACTTAATTGCCATACCTTTTGCCTCATCCCTCTCAACCATACAATTTTTCAGTTCCTCATCAATCCAAGGGGATTTAACAGTTTTTACAGTCATTTTCTTAATGGGCGCTGCTTATTAGTAACTGGAATAAGTAGTTTCATAAATGTGTCAAGTGCAGTGTCTGGTTGCTCCTCATTACACACCACAGACCAGCAAATACGCTTTACATCATCACCATATGAATCACTACAAAAGTTATTGTATGACCTCTTATACACTTATATTAGGCCCAGCCTTTGGAACTTTGGTTTTCCTAGATATGGTTATTATATTGTGATCACTACATCCTATGGATTTGGATACTGCTATAAAGCAAATATCTGCAGCCTTAGTAAAAATGTGATCAATACATGCTGAAGATTTTATTCCTGTGCTGTTTGTAACTACCCTGGTAGGTTGACTGACAACCTGATCCAGGTTGCAGGCACTGTTTACAGTTTGAAGTTTTTTCCTGAGTGGGCAGCTTGATGATAGCCAGTCAATATTTAAATCACCCAGAAAATATACTTCTCTGTTGATATCACATACATTATCGAGCATTTCACACATATTATCCAGATTGTAAAAAAGGGTCCGATCCTTAAGAGGTTTTGAACACTGCTCTACTTTCGGAGCACTATATAGGGAACAGGGTGCCACTTGTGATGCATGCTATTATGTGTTCCCCCTTTGTTGCTGTTTCACAACAAACCTCTAAAGATCTGGTACAATCAAAAACCCATCCACAGATGAGGAGGTCTTGACTTTGCTATGTGGTGATTTGATATGTCTGGCCTCCTCACCTGTTCTTTCTCTCTCTCTCCTCCCATGGAACAGAGATAACTAATAATTGAAAGTACAAGAGCAGAGAGCAGGGAGTTAGGCGCCGTGGTAGAGAATACACCACTGGAAATAAGGCACACGAATCCCTAAGGAATCAAGAGAGGCTGTTGTTCTGTTGTATTCTGCTTCTCTCCTCCTCTCCTCTCACTCTGTATGCCGAGTCATAAGGCCGAGACAAGACCCAGCACTGTTTTTTTATATTGAGTGTGTGTCTGGATGATACATTCTGTCCCAACATGAAGTGACCCTCAATTTGTCACTCTGTCCCTGACTGGAAAGCCAAAGGACATTTTTCAGGGCTCTGGTGTCTTGCAGGATTGTCAGGATGGATGAAAACACACACCTGAGTTATTGTCAGGAAGCTGGCAGGACTTAGTAGACCTGAGTAGATTTGATTTGTGTTTGTAATAGATCAGTATTTCCAAACCCTTACCTAGAGGACAACCAGACAGTCCATCTTTTTCCAGCCCTGCAAGGACACTCCTGATTCAACTAATCAACCAATCATCAAGCTCTTGATTAGTTAAACCATGGGTGTTTCTCAATATGCATACTACTGTGCTCCGAGAACGGGTCGAAGCATGAGTCCAAACCAAAGTATACGAAATGGAGCACGATGCGTCCTCCGTTTGTACATAGAGTTGCGGTCAAATATATTGTCACCCTTAAATATTGTAGTTGCCTCCCAGGCTGTGAAGGATAAATAGGTGCCTTGCAGGCTGGCATATAATAAAAGGTTCCTCCCAGGCTGGTGTAAAAAAAGGCTTTTTAAAATGAATTTTTGTTGACACTTACACCCATCTGAAAACTGTATATAGGCACAGCAAGACTTTTCAGAAGATCAAAGTGACATGTTGTTTATTATTATGGCAGCAATAAAATAATACAAATATCACTTATTAAATAAAGAAATGGTGTCTTTGAATACCATTTCTAAAATTATCAAATCGTCTTGATAGTGGTTAAAAACATACGGTGCACTTATTATGGTTGACAGTTTTCACTTTATTACAGAACATCAGGTAGCCTACTATTAAAAGGTCAGTCTGGAAATGGTTCTTAACTTTACTTGATTGATATATAGCCATTGATTCTTCAACAGTGTAAATGATAAATGCCTTGTGAGCTTAGTTCAACTGCCTTACTCCACCAGAACCCAATATAAGCATTATTTACTCCATTGTTTGAAAACAATGTAATTTTAAACAAACACTGTATAGCTTCAAAACATGGTTAAAACTATAATTTTATCTGATGGATGTTGAGTCCTTGCATCCATAGCCCCATCTATGTACACTGAACAAAAATACAAATACAAAATTTAAAGTGTTGGTCCCATGTTTTATGAGCTGAAATCAAATAACAGAAATTGTCCGTACACACAACAAGCTTATTGCACAAATGTATTTACATCCCTGTTGGTGAGCATTTATCCATCTCCCAAAAAATCCATCCACCTGACAGGTGTGGCATATCAAGAAGCTGATTAAAGCTGATCATTACAGAGGTGCACCTGTGGGGACAATAAAAGGCCACTCTAAAATGTGTAGTTTTGTCACACAACACAATGCCACAGATGTCTGAAGTTGAGGGTGCAGGCAATTGGCATGCTGACTGCAGAAACATCCGCCAGAGCTGTTGCCAGAAAATGTAATGTTAATTTCTCGACTATGAGCCGCCTTCAACATAGTTTTAGAGAATCTGGCAATACGTCCAAATGGCCTCACATCCCCAGACTACGTGTAACCACGCCGACCCAGGACATCCATATCTTCACCTGCGGGATAGTGTGAGACCAGCCACATAGACAACTGATGAAACTGTGGTTTTGCACTCTTCGTGCTCGTCGTCCTCACTGGGTCTTGACGTGACTGCAGTTCGGTGTCGTAACCGACTTTAGTGGGCAAATGCTCATCTTTGATGGCCACTGGCATGCTGGAAAATGTGCTCTTTACGGATGAATCCCACAACTGTACCGGGCAGATGGCAGACAGCGTGTAGGGCATCATGTGGACAATGAACACAATTGCATTTTATTGATGTCAATTTGAATGCACCAAGATACCGTGACGAGATCCCGAGGCCCATTGTCATGCCCTTCATCCGCCGCCATCACCTCATGTTTCAGCATAATAATGGCCCCCATGTCGCAAGGATTTTAACATGTCGGCCCCATGTCGCAAGGAATCTGTACACAATTCCTGGAAGCTGAAAATGTCCCAGTTCTTCCATGGCCTGTATACTCACCAGACATGTCACCCATTGAGCATGCTTAGGATGTTTTGGTTCGACGTGTACGGCAGCGTGTTCCGGTTTCTGCCAATATCCAGCAACTTCGCACAGCCATTGAAGAGGAGTTGGACAACATTCCACAGGCCACACTGAACAGCCTGATCAATGAGACAAAAGGTGGTCAAATCAGATACTGACGGATTTTCTGATCAACGCCCCTACTTTTTTTAAAGTATCTGTGACCAACAGATGTATATCTGTAGTTCCAGTCATGTGAAATCCATATATTAGGGCCTAATGAATTCATTTACATTGACTGATTTCCTTATATGATCTGTAACTCAGTAAAATCTTTGAAATTGTTTCAGGTTGCATTTCTATTTTTGTTCGGTGTATTTCCCTTTTTCTTTTCAAATAAGTTGAAATTCAAAAAGCTTTGTCTCCCCACCTTGTATGTGGATGTTCAAGTGGATGTTCAACATTGCAGAACTAATACAAACATTGTAAGCTTAAATTTACAATTTTAATCTAGAATTAAAGACACTCCCTCGACAACATTCCGCTGAAAAGGCAGTGCGTGAAATTCAAATATATTTTTTTGAAATATGTAACTTTCATACATTCACAAGTGCAATACACCAAATGAAAGATAAACTTCTTGTTACTGCAACCGCTGTGTCAGATTTCAAAAAAGTTTTCGGAAAAAGCAAACCATGCAATAATCAAGCCATACAGATATCCGCCATGTTGGAGTCAACAGAAGTCAGAAAGAGCGTTATAAATATTAACTTACCTTTGATGATCTTCATCAGAATGCACTCCCAGGAATCCCAGTTCCACAATAAATGTTTGATTTGTTGGATAAAATCCATAATTTATGTCCAAATACCTCCTTTTGTTCGCACGTTCAGTTCACAAATCCAAACTCACGATGCGCGGGCAGGTCCAGGCAAAAGTTCAGAAGAAAAGTCATATTACAGTTCGTAGAAACATGCGAACGATGTATAGAATCAATCTTTCAGATGTTTTTATCCTAAATCTTCAATAGTGTTCCAATCTGAGGATTCATTTGTCTTCAGAAATGCAATGGAACGCAAGCTAACTCTCACGTGAACACACGCGACCAGCTCATGCCACTCTGCCAGACCACTGACTCATTCAACTCCCATTCCCCCCTCCTTCAAAGTAGAAGCATCAAACAAGGTTCTAAAGACTGTTGACATCTAGTAGAAGCCTTAGGAAGTGCAGTTTGACCCCATAGACACTGTATATTCGATAGGCAAAGAGTTGAAAAACTCAGATTGCCCACTTCCTGGTTGGATTTTTCTCAGGTTTTCGCCTGCCATGCCTGTTATACTCACAGACATCATTCAAACAGTTTTAGAAACGTCAGAGTGTTTACTATCCAAATATACTAATGATATGCATCTATTAGCAACTGGGACTGAGTAGCAGGCCGTTTACTCTGAGCACGCTTTTCATCCAAATGTGAAAATGCTGCAACCCTATACCAAAACAGGTTAAAGACAAATGGCAAAAATTTACAAAATTGGCACGCCGTAGCTAGTACTTGGTTGTACAGACGTTGGCAAAGATAACTGCAGGCAAACACTTCTTGTAGCCACTTTCTACTGGCAATTTGGCCCACTCTTCAGTAGCAAACTTCTCTAATTCTTACATTTTTGAGGGATGCCCTTCACCAACGTCTGTTTTCAGATCTCACCATAGGTTTTTGGCTATAATTCAGAACTGGACTCTTTGCTGGGCACTCCAGAACAGTCCAGTGTTTCTTCGTAAACCATTCCAGGGTGCTTTTGATGTGTGTTTGGGGTTGTTGGCCTGCTGGAAGACCAACAACCATCAACCTTGATAATCTGCTGATTTCAGTGCAGAGGGAGTACAAATACACTGCTCAAACAAATAAAGGGAACACTTTAACAACACAATGTAACTCCAAGTCAATCACACTTCTGTGAAATCAAACTGTCCACTTAGGAAGCAACACTGATTGACAATACATTTCACATGCTGTTGTGCAAATGGAATAGACAACAGGTGGAAATTATAGGCAATTAGCAAGACACCACCAATAAAGGAGTGGTTCTGCAGGTGGTGACCACAGACAACTTCTCAGTTCCTATGCTTCCTGGCTGATGTTTTGGTCACTTTTGAATGCTGGCGGTGCTTTCACTCTAGTGGTAGCATGAGACGGAGTCTACAACCCACACAAGTGGCTCAGGTAGTGCAGCTCATCCAGGATGGCACATCAATTCGAGCTTTGGCAAGAAGGTTTGCTGTCTGTCAGCGTAGTGTCCAGAGCATGGAGGCTCTACCAGGAGACAGGCCAGTACATCAGGAGACGTGGAGGAGGCCGTAGGAGGGCAACAACCCAGCAGCAGGACCGCTACCTCCGCCTTTGTGCAAGGAGAAGCATGAGGGTGGTATGACGGCCCGACGTCCACAGGTGGAGGTTGTCTTACAGCCCAACACCGTGCAGGACGTTTGGCATTTGCCAGAGAACACCAAGATTGGCAAATTCGCCACTGGCGCCCTGTGCTCTTCACAGATGAAAGCAGGTTCACACTGAGCACATGTGACAGACGTGACAGATTCTGGAGACGCCGTGGAGAACGTTCTGCTGCCTGCAACATCCTCCAGCATGACCGGTTTGGCGGTGGGTCAGTCATGGTGTGGGATGGAATTTCTTTGGGGGGCCGCACAGCCCTCCATGTGCTCACTAGAGGTAGCCTGACTGCCATTAGGTACTGAGATGAGATCCTCAGACCCCTTGTGAGACCATATGCTAGTGCGGTTGGCCCTGGGTTCCTCCTAATGCAAGACAATAGTAGACCTCATGTGGCTGGAGTGTGTCAGCAGTTCCTGCAAGAGGAAGGCATTGATGCTATGGACTGGCCCGCCCGTTCCCCAGACCTGAATCCAATTGAGCACATCTGGGACATCATGTCTCGCTCCATCCACCAGCGCCACGTTGCACCACAGACTGTCCAGGAGTTGCCAGATGGTTTAGTCCAGGTCTGGGAGGAGATTCCTCAGGAGACCATGCACAACCTCATCAGGAGCATGCCCAGACATTGTAGGGAGGTCATACAGGCACGTGGAGGCCACACACAGTACTGAGCCTCATGTTGACTTGTTTTAAGGACATTACATCAAAGTTGGATCAGCCTGTAGTGTGGTTTTCCACTTTAATTTTGAGTGTGACTCCAAATCCAGACCTCCATGGGTTGATAAATTTGATTTCCATTGAACATGTGTGATTTTGTTGTCAGCACATTCAACTATGTAATAATAAATAATAAAACATAAATACTAAAAAAAGTATTTAATAAGAATATTTCATTCATTCAGATCTAGGATGTGTTATTTTAGTGTTCCCTTTATTTTTTTGAGCAGTGTATATTGTGCATGGACGCAAAAGAGTACTGCTACATTCATTCTTTAAAATGTGTCTTGCAGGATTCTACACTTACTTGGGTTAGTATATATTGTGAGGTAGGCCTAAAGTGGGCCTAAAGGTCTAAAGTGATTATTTTGCATGTGCCAATTATTCACCTCTAAAACTAAACTCAATTACATTTAGTCTAACCATCCACTCAATGTAATCTCCTCAGGGTGGCAGAGTCCAAGGTTATCGTAAACCCTATTTGTGTATGTGTGTCGTGTTTGGGATTGTGTGTGTGTGTACACTGTACAATTGTGGTGTTTGGGATGTTGGGTGGGAGGTGGGGTTTGGGACGGTTGGGGGGTTACAAGCTGAGTCAGAGGGGAGTATAGAGATACAGTATTCACACCCCTTGACTATTTCCAACTGTTCTTGTGTCACAGCCTGAACTTAAAATTGATCAAATTTTGATTTTGTGTCACTGATCTACACACAATGTTCCATAATGTCAAAGTGGAATTTTGTTTGTAGGACATTTTAACAAAATAAAAATGTAAAAAAATAACTGAAATGTCATGAGTCAATAAGTGTTCAACCCTTTTGTTATTTTTTACCTTTATTTAACTAGGCAAGTCAGTTAGTTAAGAACAAATTCTTATTTTTACGACAGTCTAGGAACAGTGGGTTAACTGCGTTGTTCAGGTGTAGAACGCCAGATATTTACCTTGTCGGCTCGGGATTCAATATAGCAACCAACTGGTTACTGGCCCAACGCTCTAACCACTGGGCTACCTGCAGCCCCAATGTCAAGCCTAAATAAGTTCAAGACAAATGTGCATAACAAATTACATAATAAGTTGCATGGACTCATAGTATACATTCTCTCCCAAGCAGCGCCGAAGTCCGACATTGCAGTTCAAAGAAAATATAAAATGATAATATACAGTATTCAGACCCCTTGACTTGTTTCACCTTTTATTATGTTACAGCCTTATTCTAAAATGGATTTAATTGTTTATTTCCTATCATCAATCTACACACAATACCCCATAGTGACAAAGAAAAAACAGGTTATGCATTTTTGCTGATTTATGAATAATAAAAACTGAAATATCACATTTACGTAAGTATTGAGACCCTTTACTCAGTACTTTGTTGAAGCACCATTGGAAGAAATTATCGCCTTGAGTCTTCAAGGGTATGACGATAAAAGCTTGGCACACCCGTATTTGGGCAGTATCTCCAATTCTTCTCTCCTCTCAAGCGCTGTCAGGTTAGAAGGTGAGCATTGCAACACAGCTATTTTCAGGTCTCTCCAGAGATGGTTGGGTTCAAGTCCGGGCTCTGGACTGTGCTGTCTTGACTGGGTGCTTAGGGTTGTTGTCCTGTTGGAAGGTGAACCTTCGCCCCGGTCTGAGGTCCTGAGCAGGTTTTCATCTAGGATCACTCTGTACTTTGCGCCATTCATCTTTCCCTCGATCCAGACTAGTCTCCCAGTCCTTGCCACTTAAAAACATCCCCACAGCATGATGCTGCTACCACCATGCCTCACCGTAGGGATGGTGCCAGGTTTACTCCAGTCGAGGGCTTGGCATTCAGGCCAAAGTTCAATCTTGGATTCATTAGACCAGAGAATCTTGTTTCTCATGGTGTGAGAGTCCTTTAGATGCCTTTTGGCCAACTCCAAGCGGGCTGTCATGTGCCTTTTACTAAAGAGTGGCTTCCATCTGGCCGCTCTACCATAAAGGCCTGATCGGTGGAGTTCTGCAGAGATGGTTGTCCTTCTGGAAGGATCTCCCATCTCTACAGAGGAACTATGCCATCGGATTCTTGGTCACCTCCTTGGTGAAGGCCCTTCTCCCTCAATTGCTCAGTTTGGCCGGGCAGCCAGCTCTAGGAAGAGTCTTAGTTTTAATTTAAGAATGATGGAGGCCACTGTGTTCTTGGGGACCTTCAATTCTGCAGAAATGTGTTGGTACACTTCCCCAGATCTTTGCCTCCATACAATCCTGTTTCAGAACTCTATGGACAATTCCTTTGACCTCATAGCTTGGTTTTTGCTCTGACATGCACTGTCAACAGTGGGATCTTATATAGACAGGGGTGTGCCTTTGCAAAAAATGTCCCAACATATGAATTTTCCACAAGTGGAATCTAATCAAATTGTAGAAACAGCTCAAGGATGATCAGTGGACACAGGATTCCCTGAGCTACAATTTTTTTTGTCTCATACCAAAGGGTCTGAATGCTTATGTAAATATGATATTTATGTTTTTTATTTTTAATAAATTTGCAAACATTTCTAAAAAACAGTTTCTGCTTTGTCATTGTGGGGTATTGTGTAGATTGATTCATTAAAACAATTCTTTAGTCCATTTTAGAACAAGGCAGTTACGTAACAAAATGTGGTAAAAGGGAAGCCGGACATTATTCTCTTGATGCTGCTCCTGTAGAACGCTGTGAGGGCCCTCTGGGACAGGCCAAATGTCTTCAGCCTCCTGATGTTGAAGTGGTGCTGCCATGCCTTCTTCCCCATGATGTCCGTGTGGTTTGACTATTTCAGCTCCTCGGAGCTGTGTACGCCAAGGCACTCGAAGTTCTTGACCTCCACGGTTGCCCTGTTGATGAGGATGGACACGTACCCGGCCTGGTTCCTCCTGAAGTCCAAAATCAGCTCCTTTGCTTTGCTGACATTAACTTCTTGCGTCGAGCCATCCCGGATCGTGACTACAGCCTCAAGCCCATTACCATAACGCAACGTTAACTATTCATGAAAATCGTAAATGAAATGAAATAAATATGCTAGCTCTCAAGCTTAGCCTTTTGTTAACAACACTGTCATCTCAGATTTTCAAAATATGCTTCTCAACCATAGCAAAACAAGCATTTGTGTAACAGTATTGATAGCTAGCCTAGCATTGTTTGAATTATGTCTGTGAGTATAACAGAACTCATAGGGCAGGCAATCTTCCAAACAGGAAGTGAAATTCTGAATGCAGGTCTAATTTTAAGTCATCGCTTCTTCACTTCCAAATAAGATATGGATCTGTTAGCACTTCCTACGCCTTCCACTAGATGTTCTCATTCAGTAGAACGTTGAATGGAGCCTCTGGTGTGAACTTTGACCGAATGGGAGGGGAATGAGTCACTCTCCCGACAGAATGCCATTTCCTGGTTGCGCATTTGTCTGTAGATATCACCATCGTTCCATTTGGCTGCAGATTAAAACGTATGCTCCGGTTGGAACGTTATTGGATATATATGAAAATAACATCCTGAAGATTGATTCTCTACTTAGTTTGACCAGTTTTTTCGACCTGCAATATATGTTTTTGAAGTTTTCGTCCGAGTTCTCCTGGACCAGCGTCAGCTTTTGGGCACGTGAGCTGAAAGTGCTAGCAAATGCAGCTAATTGGACACTAGTATTAGACATTATGGAAGAAAACTACGATTTATTGTGGAACTAGGACTCCTTGCACTGCATTCTGATGAAAGATCAAAGGTAAGGGAATATTTATGATGTAATTTCGTATTTCTGTTGACTCCGAAACAGCGGTTGCATTAAGAACCAGTGTATCTTTAATTATATGTAGAACATGTATCTTTAGTCAAAGTTTATGATGAGTATTTCTGTTATCTGGCGTAGCTCTCTGTAATTCCTCCGGATATTTTGGAGGCATTTCTGAACATGGCGTCAATGTAAACCGAGATTTGTGGATATAAATATGCATATTATCGAACAAAACATAAATGTATTGTGTAACATGTCTTATGAGTGTCATCTGATGAAGATTATCAAAAGGTTAGTGTGTGTTTTCGCTGGGGGGGGGGGGGGGGGGGGGGGGGGGGAGTTCCCCTAAGAACAAATTCTTATTTTCAATGACGGCCTAGGAACAGTGGATAAACTGCCTTGTTCAGGGGCAGAACGACAGACCTTGTCAGCTCGGGGATTCAATTTTGCAACCTTTCGGTTACTAGTCCAACGCTCTAACAACTAGGCTACCTGCCGCCCGTGGCATACTCTTAGGTTGGAGTCAATAAAACTCGTTTTTCAACCACTCCGCAAATTTCTTGTTAACAAACTATAATTTTGGCAAGTCGGTTAGGACATCTACTTTGTGCATGACAAGTAATTTTTCCAACAATTGTTTACAGACAGATTATTTCACTGTATCACAATTCAAGGGGTCAGAAGTTTACTAAATTGATTGTGCCTTCAAACAGCTTGGGAAATTCCAGAAAATTATGTCATGGCTTTAGAAGCTTCTGATAGGCTAATTGAAACCATTTGAGTCAATTGGAGTTGTGGATGTATTTCAAGGCCTACCTTCAAACTCAGTGCCTCTTTGCTTGATGTTATGGGAAAATCAAAAGAAATCAGCCAAGACCTCCAATAAACTGTAGACCTCCATAAGTCTGGTTCATCCTTGGGAGCAATTTCCAAACTCCTGGAGGTACCACATTCATCTGTACAAACAATAGTAAGTATGGGACCACGCAGTTCATACCACTCAGGAAGGTGACGCGTTCTGTCTCCTAGAGATGAACTTACTTTGAAGCGAAATGTGCAAATCAATCCCAGAACAACAGCAAAGGACCTTGTGAAGATGCTGGAAGAAACGGGTACAAAAGTTTCTACATTCACAGAAAAACGAGTCCTATATTGACATAACCTGAAAGGCCGCTCAGCAAGGATGAAGCCACCTCACCAAACCCGCCATACAAAAGCCAGACTACGGTTTGCAACTGCACATGGGGACAAAGTTCATACTTTTTAGAGAAATGTCCTCTGGTCTGATGAAACAAAAAGAGAACTGTTTGGCCATAATGACCATCGTTATGTTTGGAGGAAAAAGGGAGGCTTGCAAGCCGATGAACACCATCCCAGCCGTAAAGCATGGGGGTGGCAGCATCATGTTGTGGGGGTGCTTTGCTGCAGGTGGGACTGGTGCACTTAACAAAAAAAGATGGCATCATGAGGTGGGAATATTTTGTGGATATATTGAAGCAACATCACAAGACATCAGTCAGGATGTCGCAGCTTGGTCGCAAATGGGTCTTCCAAATGGACATTGACCCCAAGCATACTGTACATACTGTACATAGCCCATCTGTGAATAGCCCATCCAACTACCTCATCTCCATACTGTATTTATGAATTTCTTGCTCCTTTGCACCCCATTATCTCTACTTGCACATTCATCTTCTGCACATCTATCACTCCAGTGTTTAATTGGTATATTGCAATTACTTCGCCACCATGGCCAATTTATTGCCTCCCGTATCTTACCTAATCGTTTTACCTCACTCACTGTTTATAGACTTTTTCTACAGTATTATTGACTGTATATTTGTGTAACTCTGTTGTTGTATGTGTCAAACTGCTTTGCTTTCTTGGCCAGGTCGCAGTTGTAAATGAGAACTTGTTCTGAACTAGCCTACCTGGTTAAAGGTGAAATAAATTAAAAATACTTAAGGACAACAAAGTCAAGGTATTGGAGTGGCCATCACAAAGCACTGACCTCAATCTTTTAGAAATTTTGTGAGCAGAGCTGAAAGAGTTTGCAAGCAAGGAGGCCTACAAACCTGACTCAATTACATCAGCTCTGTCAGGAGGAATGGGCCAAAATTCATCCAACTGTGCAGAGGTACCTGGTAATTGAGGGAGAAATGTACAGTTGAAGTTGGAAGTTTTACATACACCTCACTCTGACCATTTTACTCGCACTAGCAGAGCAGGTTATCCAGAGCGTTGGTGACTGCAACTGTGCTGCTGGCAACAATTTAATTGCGCTTTTTTGAAAACGTTTACTGACACCCGCCATATTCAATGAGTGTTGAGCATTCATAAATTGTCAGTTATTCTGCTCTGAAATCAGAGTAGATAGCTGGTAAATTCGCTCTGGCTATGTCTATCAACAGTTGTCGCAGTGACATCATGAACATTCTATTGAAATGGTTACTTGCATAGCGGACTCTTTTGTTAAGACATGTAGCCAGCTAGCTAAACAATGAACCATAATCCCAACTCATGACGTTACTACTCTGCATGAATCTGCAGGTATCTAACCAACCGGGTTCAATGTTAGCTAGCTAAAATTAGGCTATAACTAGCAAAGCAAATGTCTCTGAGATAGGAATAATATTCCTACACAGATCATACATGTAACGTTAGCTAGCTAGCTATCAGTACACTAACTTGAAATGAAAATTACTTTGACAAAATTAGAAACGTATAATATCCGAAAATGTAGCTAGCTAGACTTTCTTACCCATATACATGGATAAATGCTTCTCCCTCTCTGTCACAGATGCAATGGATGCCTTTAGTTTGAAAATGTAATCTGGATGTGTTTTCTCCATCTCCTTAGCTATCATACTCTAATTCAACGGATTTCAAAACTCAGTCCCCCAGAAAGTGGAGTGTAACACTTATGCAGATCTACTAAGTGAGATCTTTGAAAAAAAGCAGCATTAGAAAGAATGACCTTTTACACATACTAACCAGCTCAAATAGACAGAAGCGTGCTACATGGCAGACCAATCAAAACTCATCTCTTGGTATGTCCAGCTCACTCATTATCTCAGCCAATCATGTCTAGCGGGAAGGTTGCGGTCCTTTTCTGTGGCTAAACCAACTAGGATTACATTCAAAAGGCTCTCCTTATACCTAGTTTCCTGAAACAAGTCACATATGTAAACTCAGCAAAAAAAGAATTGTCCTCTCACTGTCAACTGCGTTTATTTTCAGCAAACTTAACATGTGTAAATATTTGTATGAACATAACATGATTCAACAACTGAGACATAAACTGCTGAACAAGTTCCACAGACATGTGACTAACAGAAATTGAATAATGTGTCCCTGAACAAAGGGGGGGGGTCAAAATCAAAAGTACCAGTCAATATCTGGTGTGGTCACCAGCTGCATTAATTACTGCAGTGCATCTCCTCATGAACTGCACCAGATTTGCCAGTTCTTTCTGTGAGATGTTACCCCACTCTTCCACCAAGGCACCTGCAAGTTCCAGGACATTTCTGTGGGCAATGACCCTAGCCCTCACCCTCCAATTAAACAGGTCCCAGATGTGCTCAGTGCTCTTCGCTGGCCATGGCAGAACACTGTCATTCCTGTCTTGCAGGAAATCACGCACAGAACGAGCAGTATGGCATTGTCATGCTGGAGGGTCATGTCAGGATGAGCCTGCAGAAAGGGTACCTGTGGTGGCTAATTTCTTTACTATCAAATGAGAAGAGACAAACTTATCACACAAGTCAGAGCTATACTTTTACTAAATCTTTAATCACATAGTAATAAGGGAGCAAGTCAATACAACACACACACATACAGTTAATCGATTGAGTGCTCTACGATAATAATGATTGCTGATCATGGCTGGTCGACGATTCACGCTCAGATGATTCGTTAAGAGCCCTGAGACCAAAGTACAAAGCTCTTTTATAGCAAAGATACACCCCTTTCAACCTACATGACGAACAACAGATATATAGAACGGGTCACAAGGTTAAGATCTGGATGAAAGATACCTATAATACATAGCAGACAGCATCTGCTGTGTCAACAGTTTATTGTATTAGTGTCTTGCCCTCCGACTCCAAACTGGAACCATCTCTCCCTGGTATAGAACAGAAACATTAACTCATGCTCTGGAATGCTCTTTAGGTTTTATCACCCAAAAGGCATCGTAAATCTCCTCTGTCAGTGTTACCTTCCAGAGGCCCATCCACAGTAGAACACACACACAATAGTTAACAGAATTCTCTATTCTGTTGCATAACACAACCATTTGATGCAATTAAAGATTTACAACATAATTTTCAAATTTTTCCACCATATACCACGAGGGAGGAGGATGTCTTCCTTGTAGCGCACAGCGTTGAGATTCCCTGCAATGACAACAAGCTCAGTCCGATGATGCTGTGACACACCGCCCCAGACCATGACGGACCCTCCATCTCCAAATCGATCCCGCTCCAGAGTACAGGCTTCTGTGTAACGCTGATTCCTTCAACGATAAACGCGAATCCGACCATTACCCCTGGTGAGACAAAACCGCGACTCGTCAGTGAAGAGCACTTTTTGCCAGTCCTGTCTGGTCCAGCGACGGTGGGTTTGTGCCCATAGGCAACGTTGTTGCCGGTGATGTCTGGTGAGGACCTGCCTTACAACAAGCCTACAAGCCCTCAGTCCAGCCTCTCTCAGCCTATTGTGGACAGTCTGAGCACTGATGGAGGGATTGTGCGTTCCTGGTGTAACTCGGGCAGTTGTCGTCATCCTGTACCTGTCCCGCAGGTGTGATGTTCGGATGTAACAATCCTGTGCAGGTGTTGTTACAAGTGGTCTGCCACTGCGAGAACAGTCTGTCCTGTCTCCCTGTAGCGCTGTCTTAGGTGTCTCACAGTACGGACATTGCATTTTACTGTCCTGGCCACATTTGCAGTCCTCATGCCTCCTTGCAGCATGCCTAAGGCACGTTCACGCAGATTAGCAGGGACCCTGGGCATCTTTCTTTTGGTGTTTTTCAGAGTCAGTAGAAAGGCCTCTTTAGTGTCCTGTTTTCATAACTGTGACCTTAATTGCCTACCATCTGTAAGCTGTTTGTGTCTTAACGACTGTTCCACAGGTGCATGTTCATTAATTGTTTATAGTTAATTGAACAAGCATGGGGAAACAGTGTTTAAACCCTTTACAAATGGAGAAATTTGAAGTTATTTGGATGTTTATAATTTATATTTGAAAGACAAGGTCCTGAAAAGTGTATTTTTTTGCCGAGTTTTTTTTGCTGAGTATTTGCAATTCCTTCATTTTAGTTTGCACTTGTTAGCATATTCAAATATCGTCGTATATCCCGGTACGAGAGAAGGGCAGTATGATATGAAAATCTGGAAACCGCCCAACCCTAGTGTGAGTTTTTTTGCCTCTAGTTGCACTGGTGACTAATGCACTGGTGAATAATTTTGCACGCCCAATTTTTCAGTTTTTGATTTGTTAAAACAGTTTGAAATATCCAATAAATGTCGTTCCACTTCATGATTGTGTCCCACTTGTTGTTGATTCTTCACAAAAAAATACAGTTTTATATCTTTATGTTTGAAGCCTGAAATGTGGCAAAAGGTCGCAAAGTTCAAGGGGGCCGAATCCTTTCGCAAGGCACTGTATGTGGATCAGTCGTTGTGGTAGGTGAATTGGAGAGGGTTGAGTGTGTTGGTGATGTGGTCTTTGACTAGCCTCTGAAAGCAATTCATGATGATGTAATTGAGTGCTACGGGTCAGTAATCATTCAGTTTAGTTACTTTCCCTTTTTTGGACAGATGGATGATAGTGGAATTTGAAGCAGGTGGGGATAACAGCCTGAACTAGAGAGCGATTGAAAATTATCTGAAATAACTCATTATTAGAAGAAAAAAAGAGGGGGGAGAGGAGGGTGCAGCTAGAGGCGTGTCCCGCTCTTGGCCCAGCCAGAAGGTTGATAGATTGAGAAGATATTTCAGTGCAATTAGGCTTCATTGGATGCTTCCAGCACCACTGTCATTACACAGCCAATTGCCCTGATGATGGCTGTAATATCAAATAAGTGCCAGTGAACGAGATGAATCCTAAGTGTACTGCACCGCTCTCTAGGACGCATGAAATGGGTCCCCTGCGAGGGACCAAGAAATATTCTTAGCTCTATGGCTTCCTACTCTATCTACTGTATATATTTGTCAATAAATCTTCACCTTCATCCTCCCATCCCATTCAGTCCTCATTCAAGTAACTTTGATAGAGTACTTGCTGGAGATAGGTGTCACGCCCTGACCGTAGAGATCATTTTATTTCTCTATTTGGTTAGGTCAGGGTGTGACTAGGGTGGGCATTCTAGTTCTTCTCGTTTCTAGGTTGGCCTGGTATGGTTCCCAATCTGAGGCAGCTGTCTATCGTTGTCTCTGATTGGGGATCATATTTAGGCAGCCTTTTTCCACCTGTTGTGTTTGGGATCTTGTTTTTGTATTGTAGCCTGTTTGCACTTACAGAGCTGCACGTTCGTTTTGTTACTCTTTATTGTTTTGTTGCTGGTTCACATTAATAAACATGATTAACGCCTTCCACGCTGCACCTTGGTCCAATCCTTCCAACAACGATCCTTACAATGGGCTTCTCCCACTATGTACATCCGTCTATCATGTAACACCACTGCCAGGTATGCTGTCTCAGATCAATGGTGTGGAAAGGAGAGCCTAGATCTATAACTTTGATGAAAAGTAGGGTGGAATCCCATAAAACAGACAACCAATAAGGGCTGAGGGAGAGATAGTGAGTGTGTGAAAGAGATCACGAGAGAGTTAGTGTGATTGACAGCTGAGAAACCGACAGCTGTGATTATTATAGTGAGTTAGATATATACAATCGGCTTCATTCATGCACTCGCTCTATCTTTTAGTCACACGCGAACAGTGACTCAGTGGCGTGCAGTCAGGGTAGAAAAGGCAAGCAGTGCTTACCCAGTGATAATCAACTAAAAAAAACTGTTTTTTTTTCTAAATGATTTGTGGTAGTATTCATGTTCAAAATAAAAAAAAAGTTGCTAAAAATGTCTTCCTCCCCATTGTCCCCATCCACTCAAATTGCTCACATGTGAGGCGGTTCCTGAATCTAGTCACTATTAATGGAGAGGACCTTGTTACTTTGCCCAGCTGACATGAATTGCATTAAGCATATTTAAAAGCAGTAATCCGCAGGTTTTGTGCACCCCTATGCCGCCCCACTTCTTGTATAGTGTTTTCACTTTGAACGAAAACAAGGGGGCTGGACAAAGTGTATTTGCGTTAAATCCTGCCTACACGAATGACAATGCTGCCCCGGAGCTGGAAAGGAATAGTCACTTGTAAACTAATATTACAGCCTCCAGAAACAAACAGAGCAGACAAAGCCAACAAGCTAGCTAAAGAGTTGGTTCTGTTAGGTGACCTAAACTGTGATATGCTTAACACCTCGGCAGTCCTACAATCTAAGCTAGATGTCCTCAATCTCAAACAAATTATCAAGGAACCCACCAGGTACAACCCAAAATCTGTAAACATGGGCACCCTCATAGATATTATCCTGACCAACTTGCCCTCCAAATACACCTCTGCTGTTTTCAATCAGGATCTCAGCGATCACTGCCTCATGGCCTACATCCGCTATGTGTTCGCAATCCAACGATCACCCCTCATCACTGTCAAACGCTCCCTAAAACACTTCTGCGAGCAGGCCTTTCTAATTGACCTCCTCCCGTCAGTAGAGGATGCCTGGTCGTTCTTTGAAAGGAATTTCCTCACCATCTTAAATAAGCATGTCCCTTAAAAATTTAGAACTAAGAACAGACATAGCCCTTGGTTCTCTCCAGACCTGACTATCCTCGACCAGCACAAAATCATCCTGTGGCGGACTGCACTAGCATCGAATAGTACTTGCGATATGCAACTTTTCAGGGAAGTCAGGAACCAATACATGCAGTCAGTCAGGAAAGAAAAGGCTAGCATTTTCAAACAGACATTTGCATCCTGTAGCTCTAAATCCCAAAAAGTTTTGGTACACTGTAAAGTCCATTTGAATAAGAGCACCTCCTCCCAGCTGCCCACTGCACTGAGGCTAGGTAACACTGTCACCACCGATAAATCCACGATAATCGAGAATTTCAATAAGCAGATCTCTACGGCTGTCCATGCTTTCCTCCTGGCTACCCCAACTCCGGCCAACAGCTCCGCACCCCCCGCAGCTACTTGCCCAAGCCTCTCCAGCTTCTCCTTCACCCAAATCCAGATAGCTGATGTTCTGAAAGAGCTGCAAAACCTGGACCAGTACAAATCAGCTGGGCTAGACAATTTGGACCCTCTCTTTCTAAAATTATCCGCCGCCATTGTTGCAACCACTATTACCAGTCTGTTCAACCTCTCTTTCTGAGATCCGAGATCCCTAAAGATTGGAAAGCTGCCGTGGTCATCCCCCTTTTCAAATGGTGACACTCTAGACGCAAACTGTTATAGACCTATATCCATCACGCCCTGCCTTTCTAGAGTCTTCAAAAGCCAAGTTAATAAACAGATCACTTACCACATCACTTACCATTTAGAATACCACCGTACCTTCTCCACTGTGCAATCCGGTTTTCGAGCTGGTCACTGCTGCACCTCAGCCACGCTCAAGGTACTAAATGATATCATAAATGATATCATTGATAAAAGACAGTACTGTGCAGCCGTCTCATTGACCTGGTCAAGGCTTTCGACTCTGTCAATCACCGTATTCTTATCGTCAGACTCAGCCTTGGTTTCTCAAATGACTGCCTTGACTGGTTCACCAACTACTTCTCAGACAGAGTTCAGTGTGTCAAATCGGAGGGCCTGTTGTCCTGACCTCTGGCAGTCTCTGGGGGTGCCACAGGGTTCAATTCTCAGGCCAACTCTGTTCTCTGTGTATGTCAACGATGTTGCTCTTGCTGCGGGGTGATTCCCTGATCTACCTCAACACAGATGACACCATTCTGTACACATCTGGTTCTTCTTTGGACACAAACAAGCTTCAATGCCATACAGCACTTATTCTGTGGCCTCCAACTGCTCTTAATGTCTTAAGGTATAAGGGGCAGCATTTTCACTTTTGGATAAATAGCGTGCCCAATTTCAACTTCCTGCTAATCATGCCAAGAATATAAGATATGCATATTAGTAGATTTGGATAGAGAAACACTGAAGTTTCTAAAACTGTTTGAATCATGTCTGTGAGTATAACAGAACTTATGTAGCAGGCAAAACCCCGAGGACTAACCGTTCATATTTTTTTTTTTTAGGTCCCTGTCTGTCTCATTGGCAAAAAATATTTCTTAGGAACTGGTTTTCAGTTCCTACCGCTTCCACTGGATGTCAGTCTTTGGAATTTGTTTGAGGTTATTCATTTGTGCAATGAAGAAGTAGGGCCAACTAGGAACTGCGTAACACTGTTGAGAGTTGCGCAAGACTTGAAAAGTAGCGTTGGTTTGTTGTCTTCCTGTATTGAACACAGATAGACCAGTCTTCAATTTGATCGACTATTAACGTTTAAAAATACCTAAAGTTGTATTACAAAAGTAGTTTGAAATATTTTGGCAAAGTTTATAGGCAACTTTTGAAATATTTTATTGTGACGTTGCGCATTTTGGAAGCAACATTTGGACGGAATTAATCGAACAAAAGGATAAATTGTGATGTTTATGGGACATATTGGAGTGCCAACAAAAGAAGCTCCTCAAAGGGAAGGCATGTTTTATATTTAATTTCTGCGTTTTGTGTAGAGCCTGCAGGGTTGAAATATGCTACCCTCTTTGTTTACTGTTGTGCTATCATCAGATAATAGCTTCTTATGCTTTCACCGAAAAGCCTTTTTAAAATCTGACGTGTTGGCTGGATTCACAACGAGTGTAGCTTTAATTGATCTTACATGTGTGATTTAATGAAAGTTTGATTTTTATCCATTTATTTGAATTTGCCGCGCTGCATTTTCCCTGGTTTTTGGCCAAGAGGGACGCAAGTGTCCCCTATACCATAAAAGTTCAACACTAGTAAAACCAAATGCATGCTTTTCAACCGATTGCTGCCCGCACCCGCCCACCCGACTAGCATCACCACTCTGGACGGTTCTCACACAGGTATTTGTAGTTGTCCACATATTCTAGGTGTCTGGCTAGACTAAACTATCCTTCCACACTTATATTAAACATCTCAAATTCAAAATGAAATCTAGAATCGGCTTCCTATTTCATAAAAATGCCTCCTTCACTCACGCCGCTAAACATTCCCTCATAAAACTGACTATCCTACCGATCCTCGGCTTCTACGTTTCATTTACAAAATAGCTTCCAATACTCTACTCAGCAAACTGGATGCAGTCTATCACAGTGCCATCCGTTTTGTCACCAAAGCCCCTTATACCACCCACCACTGCGACCTGTATGCTCTAGTCGGCTGGCCCTTGCTCCATATTCATCGCCAGACCCACTGGCTCCAGATCATCTATAAGTCTATGCTAGGTAAAGCTCCATCTTATCTCAGCTCACTGGTTATGATAATAACACCCACCCGAAGCACGCACTCCAGCAGGTACAACTCAACACTGCCTTTGGCCGCCTTTCCTTCCAGTTCTCTGCTGCCAATGACTAACGAATTGCTGAAGCTGGAGACTTATATTTCTCTCACTAACTAAACATCAGATATCTGAGCAGCTAACCAATCGCTGCAGCTGTACATAGCCCATCTGGAAATAGCCCACCCAATCTACCTACCTCATCCCCATACCGTTTTTATTTACCTTTCCTCTCTTTTGCACACCAGTATTTCTACTTGCACATCACTATCTGCTCAGCTGTCATTCTAGTGTTAATTTGCTAAATTGTAATTACTTCGATACTATGGCATATTTATTGCCTTACCTCATGCCATTTACACACAGTATATAGACTTTCTTTTTTTCTATTGTGTTTTTGACTGTACGCTTGTTTATTCCATGTGGAACTCTGTGTGGTTGTTTATGTCACACTGCTTTGCTTTATCTTGGCCAGGTCTTGGCCAGGTCGCAGTTGTAAATGAGAACTTGTTCTCAACTAGCTTACCTGGTTAAATAAAGGTGAAATAAAATACAAAAATGTAAAATAAAGATAGCTGTCCTTGTAGCAGGGACAACAGAAACAAGCACCATTCTCAGATCTGAATCAATTCGAACCCCAAAAGAGAAAAATAAGCGAGGAAAAAGTCTGCTCAAGACAAATCCAGGATTAACATTGGAAGACCAAAACCGGATAAACGTTGGAATTCAATTTGGGAGAGTGACGCTGAAATGGCCACTGTTCTCATGGACTGGTAGGTTGGTGTTGCATTGCATTTTTAGCCTGCTAGCTATGTTAGCTGCTAAGCTTATGCATTGATCAGAACGACAGCTCCATTGTGTTTTGGTACACCAGAAGTACATTCCAATGGAACACTGCGTTTGCCTTGCAGCATTGCATTGCAGAGGCAGTTGCAGTGTATATGTTAGATTTATCCAATGTGTGCATCAAATTGTATGTGTAGATTTGACAGAAATAGTAGCAAAAGGTGAATGTTGAACTTTTATTGCGCACATATCCAGTAACAATTTTGGATTACATAATGAAAAAGTTGGACTGCATAATTTATCATGCAGCATTAATGCAGACTGTTGGTCTGTTGAAGGCTTTAGTGTGTTCAATGTTCAAGCTAACTAACACCTATACTTAACAAGCTAGCCAACATATTCTGTATTTGGACTGTTTTGACCTCAAAGGAATGTATTTGAGATTTGAGACTTGTTTAGGTGCTGCTGTGCGTTGTTGCTGCTAACCTTACTTTGCTACCTGACAACTTGACGGTTTTTACTTTTTAATTACCGTTTATATTTTGTTTTTCCCTTGCTTTACTTTTTTCATTCAACTTTTTCACTCCGGATGCTTTATCTGGACGTGGTTCGTCAGGACCTCCACCAGCCGAAGCTAAGTAGTAACATTAACATGATGCCTTCTAATTGCAGTCGCTGTACTCATAATATGCAGGAGAACAATCGCCTTGCGGCGAGGAAAGCTGTGCTGCAAGCCCAGCTTCAGACGCAATCGTTAGGCAAGGGTAATTTCAATGTAGGAAAGGATGAAACAGCATCTGTGCCACCAGTAAGTATAGATAGTAGTATAAATCCCCTCGCACAGTCCCTGCAGCCAGACAACTTTCTCATGGCTTCTGGGGGGAAATGCTGTAGGAATGCTCAACCGGTGTCGCTCATTCAGCCAAGAGAAACTTTCAACCGGTTCTCCCCATTAAGCAGCAAGTCAGAGTCGGAGTAAGAGGCTGAGCCTACTCTGGTCTCTACTCCTCCCGTTACGGGGTCTGAGACACCCAAGCCTCCTACCATTAGCTCTGACAAATTGAAAACTCTAGTCATTGGCGACTCCATTACCTGTAGATTCTGACTGAAAATGAATCATCCAGCGATCACACACTGTTTACCAGGGGGCAGGGCTACCGAAGTTGAGGCTAATCTGAAGAGGGTGCTGGCTAAAGCTGAAACTGGCGAGTGTAGAGAGTATAGGAATATTATTATCCACATCGGCACCAACGATGTTAGGATGAAATAGTCAGAAGTCACCAAGCGCAACATAGCTTCAGGGTACAAATCAGCTAGAAAGATGTGACGGCATCGAGTAATTGTCTCTGGCCCCCTCCCAGTTAGGGGGAGTGATGAGCTCTACAGCAGTCACACAACTCAATCGCTGGTTGAAAACTGTTTTCTGCCCCTCCTAAAAGATAGCATTTGTAGATACTTGGCCCTCTTTGTGGGACTCACCCACAAACAGGACCAAGCCTGGCCTGTTGAGGAGTGACGGACTCCATCCAAGCTGGAGGGGTGCTCTCATCTTATCTATGAACATAGAAAGGGCTTTAACTCCCCTAGCTACACAATGAAATAGGGTGCAGGCCAGGCAGCAGGCTGTTAGCCAGCCTGCCAGCTTAGTGGAGTCTGCCTTTAGCACAGCCAGTGTAGTCCTCATTGAGACCGGGTCTGTGCCTCGACCTAGGTTGGGCAAAATTAAGCATGGTGGTGTACACCTTAGCAATCTCACTGGAATAAAGACCGCTCCATTCCTGACATTATTGAAAGAGATTGTGAAACCTCACATGTCAAAATAGGGCTCCTTAATGTTAGATCCCTCACTTCCAAGGCAGTTATGGTCAATGAACTAATCACTGATCATAAATCTTGATGTGATTAGCCTGACTGAAACATGGCTTAAGCCTGATGAATTTACTGTGAGGCCTCACCTCCTTACACTAGTGACCATATCCCCCGCGCATCCCGCAAAGGTGGAGGTGTTGCTAACATTTATGATGGCAAATTTCACTTTTTATAGCTACTGTTTACAGGATTCCTGGGCCACATACAGCGTTCCTCACAGAGTTCCCTGAACTCCTATCGGACCTTGTAGTCATGGCAGATATTCAAATTTTTGGCAACTTTAATATTCACATGGAAAAGTCCACAGACCCACTCCAAAAGGCTTTCGGAGCCATCATCGACTCAGTGGGTTTTGTCCAACATGTCTCTGGACCTACTCACTGCCACAGTCATACTCTGGACCTAGTTTTGTCCCGTGGAATAAATGTTTTGGATCTTAATGTTTTTCCTCATAATCCTGGACTATTGGATCACCATTTTATTATGCTTGCAATCACAACCAATAATCTGCTTAGACCCAAACCAAAGATCAAAAGTCATGCTATAAATTCTCAGTCAACCAAGAGATTCCTAGATGCCCTTCCAGACTCCCTCCGCCTACCCAAGGACTTCAAAGTACAAAAATCAGTTAACCACCTAACTGAGGAACTCAATTTAACCTTGCGCAATACCCTAGATGCAGTCGCACCCTTAAAAACAAAAAACATTTGTCATAAGAAACTAGCTCCCTGGTATACAGAAAATACCCGAGCTCTGCAGCAAGCCTCCAGAAAATTGGAACGGAAATGGCACCACACCAAACTGGAAGTCTTCCGACTAGCTTGGAAAGACAGCACAGTGCAGTATCGAAGAGCCCTCACTGCTGCTCGATCATCCTATTTTTCCAACTTAATTGAGGAAAATAAAAATAATCCAAAATGTATTTTGATACTGTTGCAAAGCTAACTAAAAAACAACAATCCCCAAGAGAGGATGGCTTTCACTTCAGCAGTGACAAATTCATGAACTTCTTTCAGGAAAAGATCATGATCATTAGAAATCAAATTACGGACTCCTCTTTAAATCCACGTATTCTACCAAAGCACAACTCTGCAAGGACCTAGGATCAAGGGAGACACTCCAGTGTTTTAGTACTATATATCTTGACACAATGATGAAAATAATCATGGCCTCTAAACCTTCAAGCTGCATACTGGACCCTATTCCAACTAAATGACTGAAAGAGCTGCTTCCTGTGCTTGGCCCTCCTATGTTGAACATAAATGCCTCCCTATCCACCGGATGAGTACCAAACTCACTAAAAGTGGCAGTAATAAAGCCTCTTGAAAAAGCCAAACCTTGACCCAGAATATATAAAGAACTATCGGCCTATATCGAATCTCCCATTCCTCTCAAAAATGTTAGAAAAAGCTGTTATGCAGCAACTCACTGCCTTCCTGAAAACAATCAATGTATACGAAATGCATCAGACCCCATCATAGCACTGAGACTGCACTTGTGAAGGTGGTAAATTACCTTTTACTGGCGTCAGACCGAGGCTCTACATCTGTTTTCGTCCTCCTAGACCTTAGTGCTGCTTTTGATACCATCGATCACCACATTCTTTTGGCGAGATTGGAAAACCAAATTGGTTCTGGCCTGGTTTAGATCTTATCTGTCGGAAATATATCTCAGTGGATAGTTTGTCCTCTGACAAATCAGCTGTAAATGTTGGTGTTCCTCAAGGTTATGTTTTGGGACAACTATTTTTTTCACTATATATTTTACCCCTTGGTGATGTCATTTGGAAACATAATGTTAACTTTCACTACTATGCGGATGACACAAAACTGTACATTTTGATGTAACATGGAGATTGCCCCAAGATTGCCCTCGCTGGAAGCCTGTGTTTCAGACACAGTGGATGGCTGCAGGAAGTGGATGGCTGCAAAGGTTCTACTTTTAAACTCGGACAAAACAGAGGTCCCAAGAAACAAAGAGATCTTCTGTTGAATCTGACAATTAATCTTGATGGTTGTACAGTCGTCTCAAATAAAACTGTGAATGACCTCGGCGTTACTCTGGACCCTGATCTCTTTTGATGACAATATAAAGACTGTTTCAAGGACAGCTTTTTTCCATCTACGTAACATTGCAAAAATCAGAAACTTTCTGTCCAAAAATGATGCAGAAAAATTAATCCATGCTTTTGTCACTTCTAGGTTAGACTACTGCAATGCTCTACTTTCCGGCTACCCGGATAAAGCACTGAATAAACGTCAGTTAGTCAGTTCTACACCATCTGAAATAAAGGCTGAAAAATCACAGTGGGAAGACTGAGAATCAAACTCAACGAGTGGCTGAAAAAGCTCACCCTGGTGGTCAGAGGCTGCAACAGGACTTGCCATAACAGCGGGTTTAACTTGACATGACTTTTTTGATTTAAGCAGAGGACAATCTTTCTTCCAATGTCCTTCAACTAAACAGTAGCGACAGGTATTAGCATTAACCGGTGCTTTAAGTCATCCAGACCCAAACTTCTGCTGAGGTCTTTGGAAAGAAGCCCCAGACAAAGGTGACCTACTATTCTTAGGAGTAAAGTTATTTTTATGGTACATGTCACAGTTTGACTCAAAATGGCTTTTATGTGTTAGCCTGTACTCATCTGCAAGGATTGCTGCATCACTTGGAGACTTAACTTTACGTTCATTCATGTATGTAGCAACCTGGTCAGACACAGAATCTTTGAACTGTTCCAACACAATCAAATTAGACAGACCCTCAAAAGTACTAACTTCAGAAGCTATACACCAACGATTAAATGCAGAAGTCAAATCACGAACTAACTCAGAATAGGTTTGTGAATCTAACTTTTTCCTGTAACGAAAACGTTGACGATATGCCTCTGGCACAAGCTCGTAGACCTTCAGAACTGCTGATTTAACTTTAGAAAAAACTTTACTGTCAGCTACACTCAGTGCTGTAAAAGCCTCACGTGCTTTACCTGTAAGTACACATTGCAACAACATAGTCATGTCCAAATCTGACCAAGCTCTAGCTTCCGCAATACGCTCAAATAAAGCAAAGTATGTGTCTGGATCTGACTCATCAAATTTAGGCAACAAACGAAGATTCTGTGAAACATCAAACTGTGGTAGTCCTTCTGGTCTATTAGCATTTCTCAATCACTCTCTCTCTAACTGCATTTGCAACAGCTCCCTTTGCTGATCAAAAGTTAATGAAGGGCTAGACTGAAAACCTGCACGCTCACTACTAGCAGACTGACCCCAAAAAACACACATTTTTATAAGACCCTGCTTTAATCTAGTTTTAACAGTCTCTTTAATGTTTTTATCAACAATCTCAATCTGATAATGTTCAGCAATTTCAATTAACTGCTCCTTAGTACACAACTCTAAGGCTACCTCTGAAGGAGCTTGAACAAAACTACTCAAAATGGAAGACATTTTCCTCAACCAATAAAACTATTACAAATGCTAAAAATAAAAACTCACCTGCTGTCAGTCTGGGTTCAAGGACAGGAGCCACACCCCACTATCCTCCAAAAACAACTAACTGGCCCTGGTCTTCGTGCAGTCACATGTGGTGGGGTTTTATGCACACAAAGCAAGTAGAGTGGAAAAGGCAACCAGAAACTGGCAGCCCCCCCATAACCACGGAGGTGCTCCCGAGCCGATGTAAGGGAAAAGGGAAAGGGATGCTCTACCCACGTTCACTGCCACCAAAAACAAAAACACCATGAGCCTCCTATTGACACTCGCTGATAAGCCTGAACATGAGAGGACTCCCACCTGAACAAAACCCAGAAAAACCCAGAGTGAATTGCTAACCAAATGTAGCTACCAAGCTAACTGAACCAAAAGAACACATGGCTCTCAATGCTCTCTCCAATATTGGCCCAACCAAAACAATCTGAACTAAACTCACCCAAGTTAACTACAAAACAATAAATCAAATAAGCCAAATTACAAATAAACATATCAATAATAAGACAAAGACAATCTAGACAAAACCTTAACCAACTATAACGAATTGTTAAAGTAAACTAAAACACTAAAGTAAGACTAAAGTACAATTAACTTTAACTTACGGACGAGCCCCCACTTGTCACAGGCTGGCTCATAGCCTGTGGCAAAAATGAGGGGACGCGAACAACAGGTATAGGCCAATTAAAAACATTTTCTTTATTGTAAACAAAATTATTAACTTTAAACAAAGGAAAAAGGAATGAGGTGTGGAAGTATCATAATGTAAGGTGTATGTAAAGTACATGGATGTGTGAATCTGTGTGTGTGAATTACTGAGTGAAAACTATGCAAAACTACAAAAGAACAAACAAAACAGGTTCATACCTGGAGGAGCGGAGAGAGAGAGAGAGAGAGGTGATTAGTGACAGTTTAAATAGTCTGATCCCAGGTGACTCCAATCACTAACGACCCTCCTCTGCCTGCAGGAGGAACCGCCCCTGCAATGCAGAGGAGGAGCCGTGACACCTATCTTCCCCATTATTCCCAGTGCATGTATTCCTGTGTTCTCTGTTTGTCTGTTGCCAGTTTGTCTTGTCTTGTCCAGCTTACCAGCATTTTTTCCCGAGCTCCTGTTTTTTCCGTGTCGCTGTTTTTCTATTCCTCCCGGTTCTGACCTCTTTCCTGGCCTGACACTAAGCCTGCCTTCCTGACCATTCAGCCTTCCCTGATCTCGAGCCTGCCTGACCATTCAGCCTGTCCTGATCTCGAGCCTGCCTGCCACCCTGTATCGTTTGAAACGCTGGCCTGGTTTATGAACTTTTGCTTGTCCTTGACCTGCCTCTTGCTGCCCCTTGTTGTTCAATAAATATCAAAAACTCAAATTATTTGCCTCCTGTGTCTGCATCTGGGTCTCACCCTGTGTCGTTATACATCTGGGTCTCGCCCTGTGTCTCGCCCTGTGTCGTTATACCCTTACAATTACATAATCGAAGTGATGTAGACAAAATAATGAAAAGGGCTGTCTGGTTGCCTCAAATAGACAGATTTGCATGTATTGATAATCTTTTTACTGGAAAGAAATGTGACTTAAGTTGCTCTTAGAATGCATGGCTTGGACTTGACTCGAGACTCGACCTGTTCTACTTGGGACTCGACTTAACCTTTTGCGTGTAGGGGGCAGTATTTTAGTTTTTGGCTCAAAAACGTACTCATTTGAAACTGCCTATTTCTCAGCCCCAGAAACTAGAATATGCATATAATTGTCAGATTAGGATAGAAACCTAAACTAAAGTTTCCAAAACGGTACAAATATTGTCTGTGAGTATAACAGAACTGATATTGCAGGCAAAAACCTGAGGAAAATCCAATCAGGAAGTGCCTCTTATTTTGAAACCTCTCTGTTCCTATGCATGCCTATCCTCCATTTAAAGGGATATCAACCAGATTCCTTTTTCTATGGCTTCCCTAAGGTGTCAACAGTCTTTAGACATAGTTTCAGGCTTTTATTTTTAAAATTAGTGTGAAAGATCACATTGCGTAAGTGGATAGGTGGGGGCTCTCAGAGTGAGTTTTGCGCAACCATTGAGTAATGCGGCCATTGTTTCTCCCGGTGTTTTTGAAAAACCTACACACCCGGTTGATATATTATCAAAAATATATTTTAAAAACAACCTGAGGATTGATTATAAAAAACATTTGACATGTTTCTGTGGACATTATGGATATTATTTGGAATATACGTGTGTGTCTTTAGATCCAAACCAGTTTAACTGCCTGTTAACAAAATCCACTAAACTTTGCATGTGCCCCATGTTGGTTTAAAATACGTTGTACGTTTATTTACAATGGAGTGAAGTGTTGGCAGCATGCATGTAGATCAGGCACCTTCCCTGTAGTACACTATAACCTCTCTCCCATGACATAATTATTCAATGCAACCCAGTGGTAGCCAAGCTACATATAAGTGGATCAGGAATTTGTTAGCGAGATCGTCGACACACAGCTACTATACATGTCACACATCAGAGGAGAGGACTCATGCTGTACATCCAACACCACCAGGGTTAGGTAATGTAGCACTGCGGATAACTAACTAGACTGTTACTATGGAGACCGGTGTCTTTTGTCACACTTATACTGTAGCTATCACCCATCTGTTCTGACAGTTAGCGAGCATGATATTGTGCTCCTCTTCTCTCGGTTTGAGGGTTCAAAGCCACATGTATGAGAAGTCATTAACACATACAGCTAGTGGGAAGGTCTCTACTGTATCTGGGGTAGAAAGAAAAAAGAGATTAAGGGAGAGAAAAATAACACACACAAATGCATCTTTTGAGCCTAAGAAGAAGTTGTTGTTTTTTAAGTGTTGGGTGCTATGTGCAATTATCCAATTGGAGGGGATGGGAAGGGAGGAGAGGAGAAAGTGCTGCTTAAGGCACTTATGTATTTCTCAGGAATAAAAACAAAATCAAGATGAGATATAATAAATTAAAGTACAATATGAGCTGTAAACACTTTTGCATGGACACATACACTGCATATACTAAACATTAAGAACACCTGCTCTTGCCATGACATAGACTGACCAGGTGAATCCAGGTGAAAGCAATGATCCCTTATTGATGTCACAGGTTAAAGAAGGATTTTTAAGCCTAGAGACAATTGAGACAATTCTAAACGGAAAGTTTAGCCCACGGCCATAAACCCTCAGCCCTTGAATGACGTTTTACATCATCACATCCGAGTGTACCTTACAATGTCCCTTGCCCAAGGGAGGGAGAGTGATGATCTGAGAGGCAATGTCCTTGGGGGAAATCTTGAAGTTGAAAATAACCAACTTAAAACTTTGAATGTACCTAGCAAGTGAACGTAGCTAGCTACAGTTACCCATACAGTATCTGGCTAGCTAGTTTTATAGTTTGGTCATTTATTCCAATACATTTCAGAATTCATTTCATTTCATGAAAGCTAGCTAAGTTGTATAGGCTCCACACTACAAGTCTGAGTCATTCCCATTTGCCAACACTAAAATCAATGTCATCTATATATATATGTTTTTGCAAGCTAGCGTTATCATTTTGTCTAACATGCCAAAAATGCAGACATGTTGGTTAAATTGTACACTTTGCGGCCACCGGAGTTTGACACGTGACTACAGTTTGCATTGGATTGTGGGTCATATCATTGGACCCCCACTTAAGATGGCATTCAAACTGCATCTGGTTTCGATACGGATTCCCCCAAGGAAAAGTGGCTAGTGCAAGGGCTGTTGTGTATTTGTGCCATGCAGAAGGTGAATGGGCAAGACAAAAGATTTAAGTGCCTTTGAACGGGTATGGTAGTAGGTGCCAGTTTGTGTCAAGAACAGCAACGCTCAACAGTTTCCCGTGTGTATCAAGGATGGTCCACCACCCAAAGAAAATCCAGCCAACCTGACACAACTGTGGGAAGTTTTGGAGTCAACATGGGCCAGCATTCCTGTGGAGTCCATGCCTGACGAATTGAGGTTGTTGTGAGGGCAAAAGGGGGCCAGGGAGGTAGGATTACTCAGTGTATAGAGACAGCATAGAAAACGTAATATAATTCATTGGCATGCACACTGACTAACACACATTTTAACATGTTTACTTTGCTGTGACACCTCCCTAAATAAAATTTGTCAGGTTTCCACAGAATAAAGAATCACATTCATCACAACAACAAAACAAAAAACTTTTTGGGATTCTGGAATTTTCACCCACATCACATCGCACTCTGCATTCCAAAACCTCCCACCTCCTCACAATGTCAACAGGAATAAATCAATCGCATGTGAAACTACTCCTGACAGGTTTTTGGAAAGTTCTCAACCCAGTCATCTTTTATCAGCGTATCAGTGTAGCTCTCTCAGTGGCAGACCCACAGTTGTATATGCTCTCCCAGCTTGCTTCAAAGCATGGGCCCAACACCCCTGAAAGCATGCCTGGGGCTACATTGGCAGGAGAAAACACCACTCAGCGGTGAAATACAAACAGAGCCGCAGGAGGGGGAGAGGTGGGGGCTCTAGAGGAGAGTACCTCAGCTCCTCTGGTAGTACGGATGCTAAAGTTGTGTAAAATGCATTCCTGGACAATGTCCCACAAAAGCATCCCAGTGAGCGGATTTGGGGTCTTTTGTATTTGGTCACTCTAGTGAAGGTATGTGTTTTTTGAAAGAAGAGTAGTGCTGAGGATCAGCTTTATTCTCACATCTGGTTCATGAAAGCGAACGGTTAAAGGAAAGGGACATCAAGTGTACGGGACATCAGCTGTACTGGACATCAGGTGTACTGGACATCAGGCGTACTGGACATCAGCTGAATACATTAGCTGTGCTTTCTCTCTTGTTCACTTGGAAATATCTCTATATATAGAAACAATATTCTGCGTAGGATACAACAAATAACAATTGAATAGGACATACAAATTAATAAACAAAAATAGAATAGAACGGACATTGTTATTAAAAAAGAGACAGTTATTATAATGTTTCTTTGAAGAATCCTGTACGTTTTGTACTATGTCTATGGATGTGGTTCTAGAGAGCCTGTGGTTGGGTGTACACAGGGCTCTGTGATTGAAAGCAGACAGATTAGACGTAATTGCAAAAATCTGATGGATTTAATGTATTTTACTGTCTTTGTTCAAAATGAATATGGCTAATTGGGTGATAACTCGAAGTAGTCAGTATTTGAAATTATAGGAGAGGAAATGGCTAGTATAGCATGTGAAAGCAAACGTTGCTATTATTATTATTAATATTATTACTATTATTCCACAATGCCCCTATGCATGTTTATATCAAAGTTATATTTGGCTTCTCACAACGTTTTATAAATGAATGTGCATCTCACAGTCTACTGTATGTACTGTATGAACAGTACCAGTCAAACGTTTGGACACACCTACTCAATCAAGGGTTTTTCTTTATTTTCACAATTTTCTACATTGTAGAATAATAGTGGAGACATCTAAACTATGAAATAACCCATATGGAATCATGTAGTAACCAAAAAAGTGTTAAACAAATCTCACCATTCTTCAAAGTAGCCACCCTTTGCCGCGATGACAGCTTTGCACACTCTTGGCAATCCACCAACCACCTGGAATGCTTTTCCAACAGTGAAGGAGTTCCCACATATGCTGAGCACTTGTTGGCTGCTTTCCCTTCACTCTGCAGTCCAACTCATCCCAAACCATCTCAATTGGTTTGAGGTTGGGTGATTGTGGAGGCCAGGTCATCTGATGCAGCAGTCCATCACTCTCCTTCTTGGTCAAATAGCCCTTACACAGCCTGGAGGTGTTTTGGGTCATTGTCCTGTTGAAAAACAAATAACAATCCCAATAAGAACAAACCAGATGGGACGACGTATTGCTGCAGAATGCTGTGGTAGCCATGCTGGTTAAGTGTGCCTTGAATTCTAAATAAATCACAGACAGCGTCATCAGCAAAGCACCGTCACACCTCCTCCTCCATGTTTCATTGTGGGAACCACACATGCGGAGATCATCTATTCACCTACTCTGCGTCTCACAAAGACACGGCAGTTGGATCCAAAAATAAAAAATATTGCAAAACATAGTTTAGCCTTTTGTTAATCCACCTGTCCTATCAGATTTTGAAATTATGCTTTACAGCGAAAGCAATCCAAGCTTTGTGTAAGTTTATCGATCTCATGACAAAACATTAAGTACACTTAGCCTCAGGTAGCTTGGTCACGAAAATCAGAAAAGCAATCAAATTAAATCGTTTAGCTTTGATGATCTTCGGATGTTTTCACTTACGAGACTTCGAGTTACACAACAAATGTTATTTTTGTTCCATAAAGATTATTTTTATATCCAAAATACCTCCTTTTTTTGGCACATTATGTTCAGAAATGCACAGGAAAGAGCGGTCACGACAACGCAGACAAATTCCAAATAATATCCGTAATGTCCACAGAAACATGTCAAACGTTTTATATAATCAATCCTCAGGTTTAAAAATATATATATAATCGATAATATATCAACTGCAAATGTTTTTCACAGTAGGAGAGGGAAAAGCAATACCTATCCAAACTCTGTTGCGCGAGCAAAACACATGTGACCACTTGACGCGATGTTATCGTTCTGGCTCCTTTTTCAAAATTAAAGCCTGAAACTATGTCTGAAGACTGTTGACACCTTGAGGAAGCCATAGAAAAAGGAATCTGGTTGATATCCCTTTAAATGGAGCAATGGGAGGCTATGGAACATGGATTTTTCAAACTAGAAGCCACGTCCTGGTTTGATTTTTCTCAGAGATTCGCCTGCAATATCAGTTCTGTTATATTCACAGACAATATTTGGACAGTTTTGGAAAATGTAGAGTGTTTTCTATCCTAATATGTCAATTATATGCATATTCTAGCATCTGTTCCTGAGAAACTTTGGGAATGTTATTTTTCCAAACATAAAAATAGTGCCCCCTAGCTTGAAGAGGTTAACTCTAATGAACTGATCCTTTGCAGCAGAGGTAAATCTGGGTCTTCCTTTCCAAAGGCGGTCCTCATGAGAGCCAGTTTCATCATAGCGCTTGATGGTTTTTGCGAATGCACTTGAAGACACTTTCAAAGTTCCTTAAATATTCCGGATCGACTGACCTTCATGTCTTAAAGTAATGATGGACTGTCATTTCTCTTTGCTTATTTGAGCTGTTCTTGCCATAATATGATCTTTTTACCAAATAGGGCTATCTTCTGTATACCACCGATACCTTGTCACAACACAAATGATTGGCTCAAACGCATTGAGACGGAAAGAAATTCCACAAGTTAACTTTAAACCCTCGTGTGGTTTTCAGGTCTGTGGGACCCATTTTCAAAGTTAACTAACAAAAAAACTATGCAGTGAATAATTTGTTCAACTTGAGACTCGTTGGCCTTGGCTTATTTTCGATGAAGAACATGTAAAATAAGACATTTTCATTGAGTGCACACTGTGCGGCCCCCTACATATTTATATTATATATGTGGTGTTTGGTTCCACTGGACCCGAGGGTAATAAAAGTGTGGAAAAGTGTGTGTAGGTGAAAACATGTAAAAATGGAACAAAAAGGTTTGCGTGTGCCGTCACTATCTTCCTGCTCCTTGGGCCTGTTGTTTCAACATAGCACCAATAACCTGTCTGCCTCCCTGCCTGTCTGCCTGTCTCTCGCTTTTCTCGCACTCTTTACCCTTTGTAGTGTGTGAAACTACACAATGTCTCGCGGGAACCTTCACAATGTTATTGCAATAAATTATTTTGATAAAAAAATTTTAAATTCTCAATTTTCCTACGCTCTACCACAGCCAGGTGCAAATTGAGGGAGGGACGCAACAAATAAATAGCTTTGCATGTGTGGCTCCTTACCAAAATCAATCAGTTCGTCAAAATTCATCTCTGCTCAGAAGGTCTTAGAAATCATTTTTGCAGAGAGAAAAGCTAGTGTAGAATGAACATCTTCCACTCTGGAAGATGAGGAATTTTCTGTCTCTGTCAGTGAGTTGGAAGTTGAGGATGAGATTGACCCCTCAGTCAGCGTCAGAACCAGCCCATTAGCAGCCAGACCCAAGACCAGCCCTTCAGCAACCAGCAGCCTGCAGGAGGAGAAATATGAAGATTTTTTTTTTTTTGTGAAATTGAATGTTCTTCTTGCCCAAGGATTGAGCCACCATGCATGGCTGCCAATGTGATAAGGCAGATATTCTTGTGCAGGACATAAAGTCTTCTTTTGAACTGTTCATCCCAGACACCATCCAGAAAATCATTCTGTTCTGCACTAATTTGGAGGGACGGCATGTTTTTGGAGAAAGATGGAAGGAGATGGACCAAACTCATTTACATGCATACTTCGTGGTTCTTATCCTTTCTGGTGTTTTCAGATCCAATAGGGAATCCACAGAATCCCTGTTGGATGAAGAACCTGGCAGAAAATGTTTCAGTGCGACAATGTCCCTGAAACACTTCCACATTATTACACTCCAGTGTTAATTTGCTGAATTGTAATTACTTTGCTACGATGGCCTATTTATTAACTTACCTCCTCATGCCATTTGCACACACTGTATATAGACTTTATTTTTTTCTATTGTGTTATTGACTGTACGCTTGTTTATTCCATGTGTAACTCTGTGTTGTTGTTTGTGTCGCACTGCTTTGCTTTATCTTGGCCAGTTCGCAGTTGTAAATTAGAACTTGTTCTCAACTAGCTTACTTGTTTATTAAATAAAGGTGAAATTTAGGGCCCACTACATACCATCCAAACCTGCAAAATATGGAATCAAGATCTGGGCTGCCTGTGCTGCTGCTTCATCATATGCGTGGAACTTGCAAGTGTATAAGGGGAAGCCAAATGGAGGAGCCCCAGCATCTGAAGCCATCGTGAAGAGGGTTCATGAGAAGGATGCTGGTGCCCCATCCGCTCGACCCACAGATCCAACAACTCTAATACTGGAAGTAAGTGTGAGTGATGGTGTGTGTGTGTGTGTGTGTGTGTGTGTGTGTGTGTGTGTGTGTGTGTGTGTGTGTGTGTGTGTGTGTGTGTGTGTGTGTGTGTGTGTGTGTGTGTGTGTGTGTGTGTGTGTGTGTGTGTGTGTGTGTGTGTGTGTGTGTGTGTGTGTGACTCTCCTGCCTTGGCCTGCTGTAACTAAATATGTGAGTGAGTGTAATGTTAGTAAAATTCCTGAGTTAAGTGTTTTCATCATTCTAGATTGCAGCTGGTAGCAACAAGAAGAAGCACTACGATGTGTGTGGACCCAAGAAGGACAGGAAGACACCGGACACATGCATCAAGTGCAAGAAATTAATTTGCAACACACACACAGTAAAACTCTGTCCCTCATGTGGTGTGTAGACAGGCCTTAATTTGTGTCCAATGGGGCTTATTTGTAATTTCCATAAAATACTGTATGTAAAATGTGTCCTTCCAATGTGTTCAGTTCAAAGCAATAAACATAAATAGAGATGAAAACCTTGTTTCATTTATATTTGTTCAAGATGAACATGATTTATTCCACCAACAGTTGAAGTCAGAAGTTTACATACAACCACTCCACACATTTCTTGTTAACAAACTATAGTTTGGCAAGTTGGTTAGGACATCTACTTTGTGCATGACACAAGTAATTTTTCCAACAATTGTTTACAGACAGAGTATTTCACTTATTCACTGTATCACAATTCCAATGGGTTAGAAATTTACAAACACTAAGTGCCTTTAAACAGCTTGGACAATTCCAGAAAATGATGTCATGGCTTTAGAAACTTCTGATTGGCTGATTGACATCATTTGAGTGAATTTGAGGTGTAGCTGTGGATGTATTTCAAACCCAGTGCCTCTTTGCTTGACATGATGGGAAAATCAAAAGAAATGAGCAAAAGAATTGTAGACTCCACAAGTCTGGTTCATCCTTGGGAGCAATTTCCAAGCGCCTGAAGGTACCACATTCATCTGTACAAACAATAGTACGCAAGTATAAACATACCACTCAGGAAGGAGACGCGTTCTGTCTCCTAGAGATGAACGTACTTTAGTTGGAAAAGTGAAAATCAATCCCAGAGCAAAGGCCCTTGTGAAGATCCTGGAGGAAACAGGTACAAAAGTATCTATACCCACAGTCAAACGAGTCCTATATCGTAATAACCTGAAAGGTCGCTCAGCAAGGAAGAAGCCATTGCTCCAAAACTGCCATAAAAACGCCAGACTACAGTTTGCAACTGCACATGGGGACACATATTGTACCTTTTGGAGAAATGTTCTCTGGTCTGATGAAACTAAAATAGAACTGTTAGGCCATAATGACCCTCATAGACGTCATCCTGACCAACTGGCCCTCCAAATACACCTCCGCTGTCTTCAACCAGGATCTCAGCGATCACTGCCTCATTGCCTGTATCCCCTACGGAGCCGCAGTCAAACGACCACACCTCATCACTGTCAAACGCTCCCTAAAACACTTCTGTGAGCAGGCCTTTCTAATCGACCTGGCCCGGGTATCCTGGAAGGACATTGATCTCATCCCGTCAGTTGAGGATGCCTGGTCATTCTTTAAAAGTAACTTCCTCACCATTTTAGATAGGCGTGCTCCGTTCAAAAAACGCAGAACTAAGAACAGATACAGCCCTTGGTTCACTCCAGACCTGACTGCCCTCGACCAGCACAAAAACATCCTGTGGCGGACTGCAATAGCATCGAATAGTCCCCGCGATATGCAACTGTTCAGGGAAGTCAGGAACCAATACACGCAGTCAGTCAGGAAAGCTAAGGCCAGCTTCTTCAGGCAGAAGTTTGCATCCTGTAGCTACAACTCCAAAAAGTTCTGGGACACTGTGAAGTTCATGGAGAACAAGAGCACCTCCTCCCAGCTGCCCACTGCACTGAGGCTAGGTAACACGGTCACCACCGATAAATCCATGATTATCGAAAACTTCAACAAGCATTTCTCAACGGCTGGCCATGCCTTCCGCCTGGCTACTCCAACCTCGGCCAACAGCTCCGCCCCCCCCACAGCTACTCGCCCAAGCCTCTCCAGGTTCTCCTTTACCCAAATCCAGATAGCAGATGTTCTGAAAGAGCTGCAAAACCTGGACCCGTACAAATCAGCTGGGCTTGACAATCTGGACCCTCTATTTCTGAAACTATCTGCCGCCATTGTCGCAACCCCTATTACCAGCCTGTTCAACCTCTCTTTCATATCGTCTGAGATCCCCAAGGATTGGAAAGCTGCCGCAGTCATCCCCCTCTTCAAAGGGGGAGACACCCTGGACCCAAACTGTTACAGACCTATATCCATCCTGCCCTGCCTATCTAAGGTCTTCGAAAGCCAAGTCAACAAACAGGTCACTGACCATCTCGAATCCCACCGTACCTTCTCCGCTGTGCAATCTGGTTTCCGAGCCGGTCACGGGTGCACCTCAGCCACGCTCAAGGTACTAAACGATATCATAACCGCCATCGATAAAAGACAGTACTGTGCAGCCGTCTTCATCGACCTTGCCAAGGCTTTTGACTCTGTCAATCACCATATTCCTATCGGCAGACTCAGTAGCCTCGGTTTTTCGGATGACTGCCTTGCCTGGTTCACCAATTACTTTGCAGACAGAGTTCAGTGTGTCAAATCGGAGGGCATGTTGTCCGGTCCTCTGGCAGTCTCTATGGGGGTGGCACAGGGTTCAATTCTCGGGCCGACTCTTTTCTCTGTATATATCAATGATGTTGCTCTTGCTGCGGGCGATTCCCTGATCCACCTCTACGCAGACGACACCATTCTATATACTTCCGGCCCGTCCTTGGACACTGTGCTATCTAACCTCCAAACGAGCTTCAATGCCATACAACACTCCTTCCGTGGCCTCCAACTGCTCTTAAACGCTAGTAAAACCAAATGCATGCTTTTCAACCGTTCGCTGCCTGCACCCGCACGCTTGACCAGCATCACCACCCTGGATGGTTCCGACCTTGAATATGTGGACATCTATAAGTACCTAGGTGTCTGGCTAGACTGTAAACTCTCCTTCCAGACTCATATCAAACATCTCCCATCGAAAATCAAATCAAGAGTCGGCTTTCTATTCCGCAACAAAGCCTCCTTCACTCACGCCGCCAAACTTACCCTAGTAAAACTGACTATCCTACCGATCCTCGACTTTGGCGATGTCATCTACAAAATTGCTTCCAACACTCTACTCAGCAAACTGGATGCAGTTTATCACAGTGCCATCCGTTTTGTCACTAAAGCACCTTATACCACCCACCACTGCGACTTGTATGCTCTAGTCGGCTGGCCCTCGCTACATATTCGTCGCCAGACCCACTGGCTCCAGGTCATCTACAAGTCCATGCTAGGTAAAGCTCCGCCTTATCTCAGTTCACTGGTCATGATGGCAACACCCATCCATAGCACGCGCTCCAGCAGGTGTATCTCACTGATCATCCCTAAAGCCAACACCTCATTTGGCCGCCTTTCATTCCAGTTCTCTGCTGCCTGTGACTGGAACGAATTGCAAAAATCGCTGAAGTTGGAGACTTTTATCTCCCTCACCAACTTCAAACATCTGCTATCTGAGCAGCTAACCGATCGCTCCAGCTGTACATAGTCTATTGGTAAACAGCTCACCCATTTTCACCTACCTCATCCCCATACTGTTTTTATTTGTTTACTTTTCTGCTCTTTTGCACACCAATATCTCTACCTGTACATGTCCATCTGATCATTTATCACTCCAGTGTTAATCTGCAAAATTGTAATTATTCGCCTACCTCCTCATGCCTTTTGCACACAATGTATATAGACTCCCCTTTTTTTCTACTGTGTTATTGACTTGTTAATTGTTTACTCCATCTGTAACTCTGTGTTGTCTGTTCACACTGCTATGCTTTATCTTGGCCAGGTCGCAGTTGCAAATGAGAACTTGTTCTCAACTAGCCTACCTGGTTAAATAAAGGTGAAATAAAATTGTTTGGAGTAAAATGGGGGAGACTTGCAAGCCAAAGAACACCATCCCATCCGTAAAGCACGGAGTTGGCAGCATCATGTTATGGGGGTGCTTTGCTGCAGGAGGGACTGGTGCACTTCACAAAATAGATGGAATCATAAGGAGGGACAATTATGAGGATATATTGAGGCAACATCTCAAGACATCATTAAGTTAAAGCTTGGTTGCAAATGGGTCTTCCAAATGGACAATGACCCCAAGCATACTTCCAAAGTTGTGTCAAAATGGCTTAAGGACAACAAAGTTAAGGTATTGGAGTGGCCATCACAAAGCCCTGACCTCAATCCTATAGAAAATGTGTGGGCAGAACTGAAAAAGCATGTGTGAGCAAGGTGGCCTACAATCCTGACTCAATTTAACCCGCTCTGTGTGGAGGAATGGGCCAAAATTCACCCAACTTATTGTGGGAAGCTTGTGGAAGGCTTCCTGAAACGTTTGACCCAAGTTAACAATTTAAAGGCAGTGCTACCAAATACTAATTGAGTGTATGTAAACTTCTGACCCGCTGGGAATGTGATGAAAGATAGTAAAGCTGAAATAAATAATTCTCTCTACTATTGTTCTGACATTTCACATTGTTAAAATAAAGTGGTGATCCTAACTGACCTAAAACAGGCCATTTTTACTAGGATTAAATGTTAGGAATTGTGAAAAACTGAGTTTAAATGTATTTGGCTAAGGTGTATGTAGACTTCTGACTTCAACTGTATGTCTTGATAATAATAGATTTTTGTTAACAAAAATCACATTTTATAAAATGAAAATGAATAGTGATTTATTGATGTGATCTAGCAGAGGTAAATGGCACATATTAACCATGTATGCTGTTTATAATTGTAATTGATAAGTCAACGTCTAAGTATTAAGTATTTTTTCATAAATTGTTATGGCTGTATTGTTTAAAAAAAACAAAATGTTGTGGGTCCATCAGACCCGCGAACATTGGGTGAATAACAAAAACATGAATACCACACAAGGGTTAACAAATCACACCTGTTAATTGAAATGCATTCCAGGTGACTACCTCATTAAGCTGGTTGAGAGAAAGCCAAGTGTTCAAATCTGTCATCAAGGCAAAGGGTGGCTACTTTGAAGAATCTCAAATATAAAATATATTTAGATTTGTTTAGCACTTTTTTGGTTACTATATGAATCCATGTGTTATTTCATAGTTGTGATGTCTTCACCGTTATTCTACAATGTAGAAAATAGTCAAATGAATGAAAAACCCTTGAATGAGTAGGTGTGTCCAAACTTTTGACTGGTATTGTATCTATTTTCTTTAGTACATGTAATGAGGTCTCAATAGGCCAGGGCCTGACACGTGTACCTGCCAAATTACAACCTTTGATCACATAGTTAACTATCTTAACTTTGTTAGCTATTTGGAACAATACACCTACATTGCTGCTGAAGTTGTGTTCAGTTATATGAGTAGAGGTGAAGGGGAGGCCAAGTATGATTTTTAATTAGTCAGAGGAGAAATGGCTGCTGAGGTTTGCAGGAGAGAAAAAAATCCTTGTTTTTTGACGCCCTCGGGAGGGCAGAGGGAATCGTACACACAAACACGAAAACAGAGGCTTTCTTTCTAATACTTTGTAATACAAGCTGATACCAATGTATCAGTGAGTTAGACACACTGCTCAAAAAAATAAAGGGAACACTTAATCAACACAATGTAACTCCAAGTCAATCACACTTTGAAATCAAACTGTCCACTTAGGAAGCAACACTGATTGAAAATACATTTCACATGCTGTTGTGCAAATGGAATAGACAACAGGTGGAAATTATAGGCAATTAACAAGACACCCCCAATAAAGGAGTGGTTCTGCAGGAGGGGACCACAGACAACTTCTCAGTTCCTATGCTTCCTGGCTGATGTTTTGGTCACTTTTGAATGCTGGCGGTGCTTTCACTCTAGTGGTAGCATGAAACAGAGTCTACAACCCACACAAGTGGCTCAGGTAGTGCAGCTCATCCAGGATGGAACATCAATGCGAGCTGTGGCAAGAAGGTTTGCTGTGTCTGTCAGCGTAGTGTCCAGAGCATGGAGGCGCTACCAGGAGACAGGCCAGTACATCAGGAGATGTGGAGGAGGCCGTAGGAGGGCAACAACCCAGCAGCAGGACCGCTACCTCCGCCTTTGTGCAAGGTGGAGCAGGAGGAGCACTGCCAGAGCCCTGCAAAATTACCTCCAGCAGGCCACAAATGTGCATGTTTCTGCTTAAACGGTCAGAAACAGACTCCATGAGGGTGGTATGAGGGCCCGGTATCCACAGGTGGGGTTGTGCTTACAGCCCAACACCGTGCAGGACGTTTTTCATTTGCAGAGAACACCAAGATTGGCAAATTCGCCACTGGCACCCTGTGCTCTTCACAGATGAAAGCAGGTTCACACTGAGCACATGTGACAGACGTGACAAAGTCTGTAGACGCCATGGAGAACGTTCTGCTGCCTGCAACATCCTCCAGCATGACCGGTTTGGCGGTCGATTTCTTTGGGGGGCCGCACAGCCCTCCATGTGCTCGCCAGAGGTAGCCTGACTGCCATTAGGTACCGAGATGAGATCCTCAGACCCCTTGTGAGACCATATGCTGGTGCGGTTGGCCCTGGGTTCCTCGTAATGCAAGACAATGCTAGACCTCATGTGGCTGGAATGTGTCAGCAGTTCCTGCAAGAGGAAGGCATTGATGCTACAGACTGGCCCGCCCGTTCCCCAGACCTGAATCCAATTGAGCACATCTGGGACATCATGTCTCGCTCCATCCACCCACCATGCACCACAGACTGTCCAGGAGTTGGCGGATGCTTTAGTCCAGGTCTGGGAGGAGATCCCTCAGGAGACCATCCGCCACCTCATTAGGAGCATGCCCAGGTGTTGTAGGGAGGTCATACAGGCACGTGGAGGCCACACACACTACTGAGCCTCATGTTGACTTGTTTTAAGGACATTACATCAAAGTTGGATCAGCCTGTAGTGTGGTTTTCCACTTTAATTTTGAGTGTGACTCCAAATCCAGACCTCCATGAGTTGATAAATTTGATTTCCATTGATAATTTGTGTGTGATTTTGTTGTCAGCACATTCAACTATGTAAAGAAAAAAGTATTTAATAAGAATATTTCATTCATTCAGATCTAGGATGTTATTTTAGTCAGGAAATGGCACAGGTCATAGAGAATCTGTTGATCCTCTATTGCACAACAACTGAACCTCCCTCCTGGCTCTTCAAGGTCTTGGCTCCACCACCTAAACAGCTCAGGGAGAAACTGAAGCCACTTTATCACTGTCCAAGTGGAGGCAATGATCCCACACACAATACCCTGATCACCAGTCACCCGGTGGCCATGTTGGATCAGAGGTGTCGCTCGTTCTCAAAGTTGGATAGAAACAGGAGTAAGACTGAATATGCCTGCCACAGAGAAGTCAGGTGAAGGAATCAAGAACCCCACCCCCTTTTGTAGATAACCTGTAGAGCTGCCGAACTGGTTTACATGAAGGACAAAAAACATTGAGACTTAGACCATTTACCTTCCGTTGCTATGGCAATGCCTTACTAAGAAATAACGAGCATCCCATTCTAAATTGGTCACCAACTTAATTCCTCTCAAGGTCTTCTAGACAACACGCGCCTGTAGCTTTGTCCCTCCCTCCCTCCAATTATTTTGATTGAATCTCACCACATAAACCAATTATCTGGATGTTGTTTCAGTAGTTTGCATTTGTGCACTTCCGTTTACTTTGATATCACACAGACTTAGTCAATAAAACATTTCTTTCCCCTCATCAGTTCTCCAGGGTTCTTTTTATGACAGGATTAAATTGTCCAACTTACAATGAAGAATAAATAATTTCCCTGGTGTGTCTGTCTTCTCTCTTCACATCTTTTTTCCACTGAACACTCAGAAAATTCACTCGTGCTTACTTCCCCACACCCTTGGAGAGAGGGGGAGGTAGAAAAAACAACAACTGTCTTCTTCCATTCCAAATAGATAAATCTCATTTTGTAGGGCTGGCTGTTACATACCATCTACTCAAGACCAACAATGGGTAATAACCCTGCCGGAGAAGCAGGATGTATTTCCCTGTTCCCGTGCCAGCTCCACCACAGGCCAAGTGAAACAAACATCTCCATCGCATGGTTGTAGATTTCAGTTACTGTTTACATTCATTCTGTGGGTTCAGGCTCAGGTTTGTGTGTCTCCATTGCTGGTGTTTAGTTTGTTCATTGTTATTTTAGACACTCCATCTGTTTTTCCTTATCATTCAGAACACATTTCATTTTACATACCCCTACTACACTATAAAAAAAATTATAAAAAATAAACGTTATTTTACAGGCCTCGAGCAGCAGTTGCAGTACCTGAGGTTGCTGAGAAGGTGACGTCACTGTGCCAGGAGTAACAACCTGTGAGCTATCTCTGATATACTATGTCATCTTCAGGCAGGCCTGTCTTTGGAAGTGTGAGGCTGGCCATTGCCAGGTGGCAGAGAGCCTCAGTGGCAGCCCTGTCAAATGGGCTCACAGGATGTGATGCCCAGCTAGCCAGTGCGTTCTATTGTAGCAATGGTCCAGCATCTTTGAGTTCCAGAGCCTTCGGCTAACGGCGTCCGCATGCATGGGTTCGGTTTGCTGCTAGCAGAGCTCGGCTAGGTGAAACAAACACACGTGCTCACATACTCCCTAAATACCTTACCTTGATAAACAAGATCGATTTTTTTTCTTCAAAATATATGCACAAACTGTTTCAACTGGGAAGCATGTGACAGGCTTTACCCAGGGAACCACAACAGTAAATAACCGTAGTGCCAAAACTGCCCAGTGCCAAAAAGTCCAATAATATGCCACTGCCAGCTAGACCAACCAGCTCTCCCAAGACAAAAACACAGGAGAAGGATGAAGGCTTTCATACCCAATAACTGTGGAATAAAACAGGAAACATGAGAGACCAATTAGAGAAATGTCCAATTAAATCAGTCATAAATGATTCATGGTGGATTATCACAGAAGATTTTTCACAGTGTGTTTACATTGACATGTAGGAGCTGTCCTGTTTTAGTGTGGTTTCTGTTAAGTTGTTGTCACTTGATTCAAGAGGAAAGGTAGGATGGTGTAAGACAGTTGCAGAAAAGGAGATATTGTGAGAGAGTTTCATGAGAGTGATATCGTGAGGCAGAGATGTGAATTTCAGCTTGGAAAACAAAAAACCAAGCAACTATCAGCATTTTCATTCCTCTAAATGCTTTTGAATCGCAGATTGTGAAAGAGGAGGAGAGGAGGAGTGATACACTTGCAGAGAGAAGACAGGAGCTCATTTTAGATTGTGGGATTATCTGGGCGCTGATTGGTCCCTCAGAGATTTCCCAAAGAGATAGAGAGTACAGAGAAACTTCTCCACTCTGCCCTGTAAACTCACTAGCTCATAATGTTAAGGGATAAGAGATAACCTGGAGCAAGAGACTTGGGAGGGAGGGAGGGAGGGAGTTATAACTGAGCAGCTGTTTTTTAGTTAGCCAATTTTTTAGATATATGTACTGACATGTATATGTAACTGATAGATGCAAACACACAAACTTCATGTTCATGTTTTTAAATATATGTAAATTGTGAAGTCTTTGGTATGAATCTAGTGTTTTTTAGTCGTCGGGTTCGACAGGTTTATTTGTCATTTCTGCTGTTTTGGGGGACTGCCCAAAATATGGCTCTTGACTGGTGCAGGCTTGGGATATGACAGCATAAAAGACCTGACCCAAATACAACAGAGATGTAACCCACACAATGCATTATGTACACATATACACAAACGCATACACTGGCCGGCCAAAACTGACCAGGTGTCTAGCCAGCAGTGAGCCCCTGAAAATGCATAAAGCGTGAGTTGTGTCTGCAAGGCAATCATTATGCTAGCAATTAGTTATCTGCTGAGGGCTGTCAGACTGCTTGATTTATGTGTTTTATTTGCATCTGAGTGATGAAGAAACAATAGAGACGGGGGTAGTCCAGCGAAGTGATTGAATGTGCTGGCAACCATAACCTTGTCTCTCCCTTGCATGCTATGGATGTCTATATATTCTCTCCGCGTGATACATTTGCCACGGCCCTGCAACTCGGAGGAGCGAGCTAAATCATTCATCTGCTCCCATGTAAAATAGCGGTGACCTGGGGCAATTCCTCAGCAAGAGCAGTGTAGGGGAACTTTAATCTAGTTTACTGTGAAGTGGGGGAGTCGAGTGGGGGAATTTACATATGGAACCAGACCTTGAAAGGAGGATAAAAAAAACAATGTTTTTATTAGCGTTCCCATTAGCCAACGACAATGGCGACAACTAGTCTTACTCAGGTACCAAACTAACGAAAAGGACATTACAGAAAAAAGACTACACAATTTGCATACATTTGAAAGCATTAAGGAAAGGGGATACCTGGTCAGTTGTAAAACTGAATGCAGTCAACCAAAATGTGTCTTTCACATTTAACCCAACACCTACGAATCACAGAGGTGCAGTGGCTGCCGTAATTCACATCATCAGCATCTTGTGAGCAGTTGTTGAGGGGCTTAACTACCTGGCTCAAGGGCAGTGCAGCAGATTTTTCCACCTTGCCAGCTCGGGATTCAAACTAGCAACGTTTCAATTACTGTCCCAACACTCTAACCACTAGGCTACCTACATATAGTGTGTGTGTGTGTGTGTGTGTGTGTGTGTGTGTGTGTGTGTGTGTGTGTGTGTGTGTGTGTGTGTGTGTGTGTGTGTGTGTGTGTGTGTGTGTGTGTGTGTGTGTGTGTGTGTGTGTGTGTGTGTGTGTGTGTGTGTGTGTTATTTGTTACACATACAGGGCATGTTAGTACTGTACATACACACAAAAAGTAGGTCATATGGGAGAGAGGCGTTGTGCCTTGAGGTGTAGCTTTATCTGTTTTTTTAAACCAGGTTTGCTCTTCATTTGCGCAATATGAGATGGGTGCTCCGTGCAATCATGGCTCTCTACAATATTATACATTTCCTTGAAATTGTTCTGATCCTGGGGACTGAGAAAATATGGCATGGTGGTGGCATGTCTGGTGGGGTAAGTGTGTATGTTAGTGCTGTGGTTAAGTTGACTATGCAATCTATTTGGGATTTCCAAAACAAAAACAAGAAGCGATGAAGTCAGTATTTCAGTAACTCTTAGCTAAGAGAGACTGGCATAATATTAGCCTTCTGACTTCTGAGAATTAAGAGCAAAACGTGCCACTCTGTTTTGGGCTTAACAAGGTCCTTCTTTGTAGCATTTGACCATATGACTGGACAATAATAAAGACTGGACAATGTATCTCCTAAAAATTGTAATCTACTGCGAGGCATGTGGTGTAGATGGCCGCTGTCATACACACAAGATACACCGTTGAGTCATACAGTGTCTACAAGTATGCCTATGTATTCAGGGGAAGAATACTATGGTGAACATTGACGATAAAAAGCACTGAACAAATCTGGAACTGTGGATAGGCTGTATAAACATCCACTGCACGTACATTGCAAAGGAGTTTGTTTTCTTTGCCTTTGTCATTGTATAGATTAATTTAGACAGCAACTTTATGATCGAGCAATTCACCCCCCCCCCTCCCCTCCCCCCTCCCAGTCTAGGTCTCAACTTACTGGCTTACTGCCCCAATAGGTCCACTGATGATGCCAACATACTGACTCAACTCAAGCCACTTTAATAATGGTAAAATTGATGTAAAAATGTTTCACTAGCCACTTTAAACAATGCCACTTAATATAATGTTTACATACCCTACATTACTCATCTCATATGTATATACTGTACTCTATACCATCTACTGCATCTTGCCTATGCCGTTCTGTACCATCACTCATTCATATACTTTTATGTACATATTCTTCATCCCTTTACACTTGTGTGTATAATGTAGTTGTTGTGGAATTGTTAGGTTAGATTGTGGGGCCCCACAATGGTGCGTCCTCAGCCCTCTTTTGTATTCCCTGTTCATGCCTGCGTGGCCATGCACGCTTTCAACTCAGTCATCAAGTGTGCAGACGACACTACAGTGGTAGGCTTGATTACCAACAACGACGAGACGGCCTACAGGGAGGAGGTAAGGGCCATCGGAGTGTGGTGTCAGGAAAATAACCTCTCGCTCAACATCAACAAAACAAAGGAGATGATCTTGGACTTTTAAGTTCCTCTGCGTACACGTCACAGACAAACTGAAATGGTCCACCTACAGCGGGGTGAAGAAGGCGCAACAGCTCCTCTTCAAACTCAGGAGGCTGAAGAAATTTGGCTTGTCACCTAAAACACTCACAAACCTTTACAGATGCACAATCAAGAGCATCCTGTCAGGCTGTATCACCGCCTGGTACGGCAACTGCACCGCCCTCAACCGCAAGGCTCTTCAGAGGGTAGTGCGGTCTGCACAACGCATCACCGGGGCCAAACTACCTGCCCTCCAGGACACCTACAGCACCCGATGTCACAGGAAAGCCAAAAAGATCATCACCCCGCGAGGTCAGTACAGGTGCATCAAAGCTGGTGACCGAGGGAATGAAAAACAGCTTCTAGCTCAAGGCCATCAGACTGTTAAATAGCCAACACTAACACAAAGAGGATGCTACCAACATACAGACTCAAATCTCTGGCCACTTTAATAAATCGCTAGTCACTTAAATAACGCCACAATGTTTACATATCCTACATTTCTCATCTCAAATGTATATACTGTATTCTATACCATCTACTGCATCTTGCCTATGCCACATGGCCATCGCTCATCCACATATTTAACATATTTGTATTCATCCCTTTACATTTGTGTGTATAAGGTAGTTGTTGTGAATTTTTAGATTACTTGTTAGATATTACGGCATTGTCAGAACCAAAAGCACAAGCATTTCACTACACTCAAATTAACATCTGCTAACCATATGTATGTGACAAATAACATTTGATTTGATTTGATATTTCCCGCCAAGACCAGAAGTGTCATTCTAAAGGATATTGTTGGGTGGTCCTTTGCATGGGGTCCATTGCAGAGATTCACATACAGAATACCTCAGTAGTCTATAGTAAAGATCTGTGTGGCAAAACAGGAGACAACACTCTTTATACTAGTTGTTGTGGACAACCTTCCGTCAATCATACCTTAACATTGTTGCTTTGGATTAGATACATATCTAATATGAGAAAAACACGTCTTGACTGTGGTTTCTCACTCTGCTATAAACCATCAACCACACCTCTGTAGTCTCAGGTGCTTTGGTACTTTCGGGAACATCGTGGCTGCGTGACTATCAACAGGTGCAGGCGGCTCTCAGCCTCAGAACTAAAGCAGTACATCTCCATTACCCTGTACTTTTTCAACATTGCGCATTGCAGCAATCAAAGGTTATCACATATATACAGGATTCATGGCATTAGCTATATTTGCATAATTTAGCATTATTAATTGTGAATGGAATTTATATGTTTAAATGAATGATTAGAATATTCCACCCTGAAATCATATACTTGTATGAAATTGATTAGAATCATACAATTATTATTAATGATGTGTGTAGTTTCAGTCATAATGTGTGTAGTTTTAGTCAGAATTAGGGTAAAACAATATAACTGCACGATATGTCTTTATAGTATTTTAAACACAGACTGTCTAAGCAGATATCGGTGCTGACCTGGCTAGGGCCCCCTCACAAGGCTACTCCTCTCTCTGCTGAGATCTTGAAACTGAGATATCTTTAGTTTGTTCTCAAAACACGGTCGTTCGTTCACAAAACAAGGTCTGGGCGTACTGCCAAATTGCAGATACTGATAGGTGTGATTTGTACAGTCAACCACTTGCATGAACACAGACATTGGTTTACAGAACAGCACATAAATAGAACACAGAAATTCGTTATAAGCACAAACACTAAAAGTCCCATTACATTCCAACCCCTTATCACTATGTTTGATAATAATCATGACATTTTTAATGTAAGCATTTAGATTTGAGCTTCTATATCGAAATATTCTATACTCCTATTAACCTCTCTCAGGTAGGGGGCAGCATTCGGAATTTTGGATGAAAAGCATGCCCAAATTAAACGGCCTTCTACTCGGGCCCAGAAGATATGATATATATATATAATGCTAAACACGCTAAAGTTTCCAAAACTGTTAAAATAGTGTCTGTGCGTATAACAGAACTGATTTGGCAGGCAAAAACCTGAGAAAAATCCATTCAGGAAGTAGTTTTTTTTTGGTTCTGTAGTTTTCTATTCAATGCCATTACAGTATCCATTGCAGTTCCTATGCCTTCCACTAGATGTCAACAGTCTTTAGAAATTGTTTCAGTCTTGTATTCTTATAAATGAGGGAGTAAGACCAGTCTGAATGAGTGGACCCTACCGTGTCGCAGAGCTTTCTCATGCGCAATCCCGAGAGAGTGCATTTCTAGTTTACCTTTTATGTTGACAACGTTATTGTCCGGTTTAAATATTATAGATAATTTAGGCTAAAAACAACCTGACGATTGAATATTGACATCGTTTGACACGTTTCTATGAACTTTACGGATACAATTAGAATTTTTTCGTCTACCTGTTTTGACTGCGTTTGAGCCTGTGGATTACTGAAGAAAACATGTGAACAAAATTGAGGTTTTTGCATATAAAGAGACTTTATCGAACAAAATGAACATTTATTGAGTAAATGAATGTCTTCTGATTACCACCATATGAAGATCATCAAAGGTAAGGGATTAATTTTATCTCTATTTCGGAGTTTTGTAACGCTTCTGCTTGGCTGGTTACTGATTGTAATAATTTATTAACTGGGCTATGTTCTGGGCTAGGTATGCTTTCGCCGAAAAGCATTTTATAAATCTGACACCATGGTTCGATTAACAAGACGTCAATCTTTAAACCTATGTAAAATATGTTTTGTTTTCTGAATTTTTATAATGAGCATTTATATTAACCTCTCTAGGGTCCCACATACCCTAGAGAGGTTAAAGTAAGGGAAATCAACACAGAAAAAAACAGACACTTCATCATTTCAAACCCTTCATTCTGGGTTGTACAATTCACTTAGTATGATAATACTATGATCATAATAAAGGTTGTCCTTATTAACTTCTTATGGGCAGGTGGGATGGTAGTGTCCCACCAGGCCAACATCTGGTGAAATTGCAGAGCGCGAAATTCAATCTACAGAATTATACATATTTAACTTTCATAAAATCACAAGTGTAATACATCAAAATAAAGCTTAACTTCTTGTTAATCCAGCCGCTGTGTCAGATTTCAAAAAGGCTTTACGGCAAAAGCACACTATGCGATTATCTGAGTGCAACGCCCCGCACACGAATGCATGAAAAACATATTTCAACCAGGAAGGTGAGCCACGAAAGTCAGAAATAGCGATATAATAAATGCCTTACCTTTGATGATCTTCTTCTGTTGGCACTCCAAAAGGTCCCAGATACATCACAAATGGTCCTTTTGTTTGATATAAGGTCCTTCTTTATATCCATAAAAACTCAGTTTAGCTGGCACGCTTCAGTCAATAATTCAGCCAGTTTCCCTCCATCAAAATACATACAAAATGAATCCCAAACGTTACTAATAAACTTTTCCAAACAAGTCAAACAACGTTTATAATCAAACCTTAGGTACCCTAAATGATCAAATGGAAGACGGAGAATCGTTATTGTCTTTACCGGAGAAAAATCCCAAAGAATGCGCTCTCTTCCACGCTCTTGTTAACACTACAGCCAAAATGGTAGCCAAGTAGAAAAACTTGTTTTTCCAAAAACCAGCATGAAGCTCTTTCTAAAGACTGTTGACATCTAGTGGAAGCCCTAGGAACTGCAATCTGGGATGATTTCGCCTTATAATAAAAGTGACAGCCAGTGACAGTGGCAAGCTGAAAATGATGTTTTTTTGTGATGGTTTGTCCTCAGGATTTTGCCTGCCATATCAGTTATATTATACTCACAGACATCATTTTAACAGGTTTGGAAACTTTAGAGTGTTTTCTATCCAAGTCTACTAATATTATGCATATCCTAGCTTCTGGGCCTGAGTAACAGGCAGTTTACTTTGGGCCCGTTTTTAATCTTGACGTGAAAATACTGCCCTCTACCCAAGAGAGGTTAATGGGAGTGAGTATCAAAAATGCACACACACAAGGGATCTGCAGATTCAGAGGTGAATAAAAATCTTGATGTTAACCATTGTTTCCATATTTTTTACCACAATCGGGTTGCATTGACTATGTTTTCACTAACTGTCCCTAGAACATCCACCTAGTCAAAATATAAAACACAGATATTTAACAGTTCTGCTATGACCTTCTAAAGGTTGGTGATGGTGTTCCACATAATGTAAACAGGCTAAGGGTATACTCAATATAATGTTACTTTAAATCTAGTAACCCATCTCCATACACAATAATGTTATACATCAAAATCCACCTGTAGATCCAACGGCGGTGTTGGACAGACCCCTAGATAACGTCACAGATCAATAAACTCTGCTCACAGAACTGGTTGGGGCATTCATTCATCTCTCACACCTCCTTGACAGCTCTCATTCACTCAATACTTAATAACTCAATTTCAATCCTCTTATTATCCACATTTCAATCTCTTATAACGTCCAAATTTCAATCAATAATTTAATTATCCAAACTCCAATGAGCTTAACACCCACATTTCAGTAAATCAGCTTAATATTTCATATCTCACAATCACACAACTTTCACATCCAGGTTCACTTAGTACTAATCCCAATTATATTCGGTAATATCCTCATCACTCGTCATTACCTCCTATTTATACATATGGATCATTTGTGGTTCCTCTAAAGTCTGCATTGTTGCCATAGTCTTAGTATCTATACCCTTTACAGTATCTATAGTCTCACATCTCTATAGTATCTCAATGTCTATAGTCTCAGTCTATGTAGTCAATATTCTACAGTATCCATACTCTCTACAGTATACAGTATATAGTCTCACATTTCTATAGTCTCTCAGTGTCTATAGTCTCAGTATTTTTTATTTTTTTTAGGGGTGGATCAGCTTAATATTACGGAAAGAATGTTGCTTCCATCAATGTAATTGTCTGCATCATTTCCAATCCCCCATATATTTTTTTGATAAATGTATATATCCATATACATACACGCATTCATACATATACACATACCTATATAGACATACTTTTTTAAAGAATATGCCTTCATTATTATTCCCCGCAAACCCTTCCACCGATCCCCCAATTGGAGTCAACTAATAAACACTTCGGCTTTTACCTTCAATTTATACATCTTAAACACATTTTACAGACACAGTCTACTTTACAAAAGTTCTCTCTTGTTTGTTCTTAGTCCTTCCTCTATTTCTGATGTCCATCCAGTTTGATTTCTATTCGTGACTGTGCTATTTAAGTTCAGAACCTATATACATTTTACAGACCCCGTATGTTTTACATTGTTTAACCCTCTCATCTATCTCTCAACATCATCCATTTCGAATTTCCAACTTGCCATAAATTTTTTAACTGTTCTGTGATGCAAAATAATTGAACCTTTCTATACTCATAGCTTGAACAGATTGTAAATTAAAATAAAGATTTTTGCTAAAATAATTATTATATTATTGATTGATTGACTATGGCTTTTCAAATGACCCAGTATTGCTATCTGTAGCGTTAGTTCTAGGCAAATGTTGCAATTCTTCAGCCATTCCTGGACCTGTGACCAAAAACGAGCTACATATGGACAATACCAAAATAAATGATCTAATGACTCTGCCTCCTCACAGCAGAATCTGCAGAGCTGGGAAGATTGTATCCCCCATATATATAACATTCTATTAGTTGCAAGAATTTTGTATAGTAATTTAAATAGATTTTTTTTTAAATCCGGTGTTGTTTTGCGTATCAATTCATAAACCATGTGCCATGGAATGGGTACATCGAAAATCTCTTCCCAACTATTTTGCAATTTATATGGCACAGCTGTCAGTTTTTTGGTCCTTAAAACTTCTTAGGGCTGAGATCCCGCTAACGGGATCGATATGACAACAGCCAGTGAAAGTGCAGGGCGCCAAATTCAAAACAACAGAAATCCCATAATTAAAATTCCTCAAACATACAAGTATTTCACACCATTTTAAAGATACACTTCTTGTTAATCCCACCACAGTGTGCGATTTCAAATAGGCTTTACGGCATAGCACCACAAACGATTATGTTAGGTCAGAGGCAAGTCACAGAAAAACAATGCCAACACAGTCACAAAATCAGAAATAGAGATAGAATTAATCACTAACCTTTGATGATCTTTATCAGATGACACTCATAGGACTTCCTGTTACACAATACATGTATGTTTTGTTCGATAAAGTTCATATTTATATTTAAAAAATCTTAGTATACATTGGCGCATTATGTTCAGTAGTTCCAAAAACATCCGGTGATTTTGCAGAGAGCCATATTAATTTACAGAAATACTCATCATAAATGTTGAGGAAAATACAAGTGTGATACATGGAACTTTAGATACACTTCTCCTTAACTTTTAATGACTGCAGGGGCAGTATGGAGTAACTTGGATGAAAAGGTGCCCATTATAAACGGCCAGCTCCTCAGTCTCAGTTGCTAATATATGCATATTATTATTAGTATTGGATAGAAAACACTCTAAAGTTTCCAAAACTGTCAAAATATTGTCTGTGTGTATAACAGAACTGATATTGCAGGTGAAATCCTGAGGAAAATCTAAACAGGAAATGGCTTCTATTTTGAAAACTCCATGTTCCATAGCCTCCCTTTGCTGGATTTAAAGGGATATGAACCAGATTTCTTTTCCTATCGCTTCCTTAAGGTGTCAACAGTCGTCAGACATAGTTTCAGGCATTTATTTTGAAAAATGAGCCAGAACGATAACATAGCGTCAAGTTGTCACATGAGTTTTGCTAGCACAACATAATTTGGACAGCCATTGTTTTCCCCTCTCCTACTGTGAAAGACATTTGCGGTTGATATATTCTCGATTATATATTTTAAAAACAACCTGAGGATTGATTATAAAAAACGTTTGACATGTTTCTGTGGACATTATGGAAACTATTTGGAATTTTCTTCGGCCGTGTCGTGACCGCTCTTTCCTGTGGATTTCTGAACATAACGCGACAAGCAAACGGAGGTATTTTGGATCTAAAAATAACATAACATTTGTTGTGTAACTGGGAGTCTCGTGAGTGAAAACATCCGAAGATCAGGTAAACGATTAATTTGATTGCTTTTCTGCTTTTCGTGACCGAGCTACCTGATGCTAAGTGTACTTAATGGTTTTTTTGTGCGATCGATAAACTTACACAAACGCTTGGATTGCTTTCGCTGTAAAGCATCATTTCAAAATCTGACACGACAGGTGGATTAACAAAAGGCTAAACTGTGTTTTTCTATATTGCACTTGTGATTTCATGAATATAAATATTTATAGTAATATTTATTGTATCCAGCGCTATGCTATTCAGCGGTTGTTGATGACACTTATCCCGATATCGGGATTGCAACCATAACAAGTTAATGTAACCGCTGTGTCAGATTTCAAAAAAGCTTTACGGAAAAAGCAAAAAATGCAATAATTTGAGTACGGTGCTCAGAACCCAAACAAGCCAAAAATATATCAGCCATATTGTGCAGTCAACAGAAGTCAGAAATAACATAATAAATATTCCCTTACCTTTGATGATCTTCATTTGAATGCACTCCCAGGAATCCCAGTTCCACAATAAATGTTTGATTTGTTCGATAAAGTTAATAATTTATGTCCAAAAAGCTTATTTTGTTAGGGCGTTTGGTAAACAAATCCAACTCGCTTTCATGTCCAGCTGAACGCCGGATGAAAAGTTCAAAATGTTCCGTTACAGCCCTATAAACTTGTCAAACTAAGTATAGAATCAATCTTTAGGATGTATTTAACATAAATCATCAATAATGTTCCAACTGGAGAATTCCTATGTCTGTAGAAAAGCAATGGAACGAGAGCTAACTCTCTCGTGACCACACATCACTAGCATTTGGCACTCTGCCAGACACATGGCTCAATCCCCTCTTATTCGCCCCCACTTCACAGTAGAAGCCTCAAACAAAGTTCTAAAGACTGTTGACATCTAGTGGAAGCCTTGGGAAGTGCAATGTGACCCCATGTACACTGTATATTGGAATGGCAAAGAGTTGAAAAACTACAAACCTCAGATTTCCCACTTCCTGGTTGGATTTTTCCCAGGTTTTCGCCTGCCATATGAGTTCTGTTATACTCACAGATATCATTTAAACAGGTTTAGAAACTTCAGAGTGTTTTCTATCCAATACTACTAATAATATGCTTATATTAGCATCTGAAACAGAGTAGCAGGCAGTTTACTCTGGGCACCTTATTCATCCAAGCTACTCAATACTGCCCCCCTGTCACCAAGAAGTTAAGCAATTTGACCATGAAGGTCTGATTCACACAGTCTCCTCTGAACTGTTGAGATGTGTCTGTTTCTGAGGCTGAGGCTGGTAACTCTAATGAACTCATCCAATGCAGCAGAGGTAACTCTGGGTCTTCCTTTGCTGTGGCAGTCCTCATGAAAGCCATTTTCATCATAGTGCTTGATGGTTTTTCCGACTGCACTTGATGCAACTTTCAAATTTCTTGAAATGTTCCCCATTGACTGACCTTCATGTCTTAAAGTAATTATGTCGTTTCTCTTTGCTTATTTGAGCTGTTCTTTCCATAATATGGACTTGGTATTTTACCAAATAGGGTTATCTTCTGTATGCCAACTCTACCTTGTCACAACACAACTGATTGTCTCAAACACATTAAGAAGGAAATAAATTCCAATATTTAACTTTTAACAAGGCACAACTGTTAACTTAAATGCATTCCAGGTGACTACATCATTAAGCTGGTTGAGAGAATGCCAAGAATGTGCAAAGCTTTCATCAAGGCAAAAAGTGGCTACCTTGAGGCATCTCAAGTATAAAATAGATTTTGATTTGCTTAACACCTTTTTGGTTACTACATGTTTCCATATAATGTTATTTCATAGATTTGATGTCTTCACTATTATTCTACAAGGTAGAAAATAGTAAACATTTAAAAAAACTTGAATAAGTAGGTGTGTCCAAATTTGACTGGTACTGTAATTTAACAGTTCTACTTCACGTAATGCTGTCCATATAAATAATTTGTTGTAATTTATCTTACATTTATTGATACTGGGAAAAGGGAGGGGTTTGGGCAGTAAATCTCGGCAACCTGATTCCCGCTATTCAACGCTAATGTCCCTTATCAATTTTTTGATACGTAGGTAGTTAATCTGGTCACCTATCTAAAATTGTAGTAATCATGGCCGAATACCGACCGGGCACGCAGGGCACATGCCCAGGGGCCCTGACCTCCCGGGGCCCACCCTCACATTGATATGTCATTAGTTCTTATAAAATGTGTAGAATTGCAGGAAATTAGCATTCAAGCTGAAAAAAATATATCTTCTTAGCAAAAATGAAATTTCTCAAGCAAGCAGTTTGCTTAGACTGTCTGGGAGTGGTCTGAGGGGGAAACCGAAAATTTGCTGTTATTGGCAGAGAGGTTTGGATCTCTCTTTTCTATTAGTCTGTTAACTAATTTACGGCATGGTGATGTCACCATGGAAGGCAAAAATTCCATCCCACCAAAAAAGGCTTACATTTTAGGCAGTCTTTTAAAACAGCTCTTACACTAAAAGGGCATTATCATCAGGTAAAAAATTATTCCAACCTATTTGTGTGGAAATAAGTCTAGGAGAAGCTGATCGTTCCCTAAGTAAATGTAATTAAACTGTCAAACTTATATAGGCTACGTAGTCTACTCCTGTCTATACAGAAATAAATCAATTCATTCAAAATATACTTCTAAGGCATGTTTTGGCCACAGAGGATCATTAGCTTCCCCTGGCCTTAAAAAAAAATAAGTTGTGGATTGTTTAAATTGCATTGCCTACAGTCGGAAGACAGCATGGGCAATATGGGCAGTGTGCTCTACAAATGATAAATAGATGATTGTTGAGTTGCGACTCAGTGAAAAGTAGATAGGCCCAGCCAGGTATATCGCAACATTTTAAAAAACAATTGCGGGAAAATGTCAGCTGGGCGTAAGTATCTGCCTCTGATTCCAAAGGTTGCATGTCCGAATCCAGCAATGGAAAGTTGTTTTTTGATATTTTTGTTCCCAAACATGAACCCTTACCCTAAGCATTCAAAGATAATGCCTAACTTTAAGAATTAGGAGTTAATGCCGAATTTAACCTTAAAACACTTTGAAATTTGACGTTTAGAACAACTTCAAAAAAAATTGTTTGAGAAACATGAATGGATGAATGTCTATTTCTGACGTGAGACTGTGAGAGCTTGTAGATGAGTGAGTGAATAACCTTCTACGCAACTATCATTCAGTTAAGAATATCATAAAAAACTATTGTGTATGGCCATAAAATCAGGTAGGGGAGCTAGTGCTTTGAAAGAAAATGTATTGTTTTATTAAATGGCCAACTTCACACCCTCCTTTGACAGAAGAGCCGAAGCATTGGTTGGTTTCTGTTTCTCTCCCCCTCTATGTGTTCAAGAGAAGACTTTGGTAACACTTAGGCTCCGTTTCCAATAATTGTTAGCCTGATGGTTGGAATGGATGGGGAGCTATGAGGGGGATAATAAGGAGCAATGTTTTTCACAAAACAAAAGGTCAACCAACAAAGTTTAATTGAATGAGGAGAAAAGTACTGTGAAAAACCATGAGGAATTGTTCAAACACACACACTTCCCCGCGAGTCGCCCAGAGTTTTCACCTTAATTAACACTCTGTATAATGACACGTCTCTGTGGTACCGGTGGCCTTTCCTCAGTTCACTTTGCGGAATGGAGCTCCACCATGCAACGTCCCAGGTGGAGCAGCCCGCAGCAATATAGAGTATAGGAAGAACTTGTTTCTACCAAGGTTATCATAGTAAACTAAAACCAATCATGAAAAACGATTTAGTAAACGGAAATAAAATAATTAAGAAACCTGTTTGAAACACAAAAACCTATAGAAAAAATGTTTCTTTGACTGCAAAACGAACTAAAATCAAAACCATCACAAATTCTGTTACGTTTTAGTTTTGTCTCTTCTAAACGTTGGGCAACAACCTAATTAGGTTTCCAAGCTTTTTTTCAAATGAGGTTTTCAACCTGCTGAATCTGACAGGTAAATGCTGCCGGGAGATGGTGATGTTTCAAACACACCTAGCTTGTGCATCACTATCACTAACTATCTTGTCTCTAGACAGACGCGTTGCCTCCACAGGAAGTTGCTGAGGGGAGGATGGCTCATAATAATTGCTGAAAAGGAGCGAATGACCAAAAGTAGGTTGACACTTGCTCGTCGAACATCTCATTCCTAAAGGAGCATGGGCATTAATTTGAAGTTGATAGTTCCTTTGCCGCTAGCACAGCCTCTACTCTTCTGGGAAAGGTTTCCACTAGATGTTGGAACATTGTTGTGGGGACTTGCTTTCATTCAACCACAAGAGAAGTAGTGAGGTTGGGCACTGATGTTTTGGCGATTAGGCCTGGCACGCAGTCGGCATTCTATTTAATCCCAAAGGTGTTCAATGGGGTTAAGGTCAGGGCTCTGTGCAGGCCAGTCAAGTTCTTCCACACCGATTTCAACAAACTATTTCTGTATGGAGACCCTCACAAGCATTTTTAGATGCACCATTGAGAGCATCCTGTCAGCTGTATCACTGCCTAGTACAACAACTTCACCGCCTGCCCTCCAGGACACCTACAGCTCCCAATGTCACAGGAAGGCCAAAAAGATCTCCAAGGATATCAACCACCAGAACCACGGCCTGTTTAGAGCGTTGGTTAGAGCGTTGGACTAGTAACCGGAAGGCTGCAAGTTCAAATCCTTGAGCTGACAAGGTACAAATCTGTTGTTCTGCCCCTGAACAGGCAGTTAACCCACTGTTCCTAGGCTGTCATTGAAAATAAGAATTTGTTCTTAACTGACTTGCCTAGATAAATAAAGGTAAAATAAAAAATAAATAAAATGCTGGGAACGAGAAACTGAAAAACAAAACTGTTAAATACCCATACCCATAACTAGTAATCTGCCCTGAATTTAGTCACTGTCACTAGCTGGCTATCACCCAGTGACTCAACCCTGCTCATTAGAGGCTGCTGCTCCATGTACATACTGTAGACATGGAATCACTGGTCACTTTAATAATGTTTACTTACTGTTTTACTCATTTCATATGTATATACTGTATTCTATTGTATTCACTCCTACATTGCTCACTCTAATATTTATATATTTCTTAATTCCATTTGTTTGCTTTGATATGTGTGTGTATTGTTGTGAATTCTTACATACTACTGCACTGTCACAGCTATGAACACAAGCTACACCCGCGATAACATCTGCTATTATGTGTATGTGAACACTAACATTTGATTTGATTCGATAAAGAGTTCATAAATGTGGCATAACTGTGTGACATTATCACCAATGACAAATCTGACCTAATCCACTATGTCAAATATGACATAAACCTGTGATTAATAAAAGGGTGGCATAAGCACTGCTTAATAAAGGCCTTATAAATCATATTCAATTGATGCTTATAACCCTGTTATGCATCTTGGTCGAGCATTGCAATGCCAGGATATTGGGTTTGATTCCAGGGACCACCCATGTGTAAAAATCTATTCATTCATGATTGTAAGTTGCTTTGGATAAAAGCATCTGCTAAATTTTATATATTATATTTCACTAAAATATTTATAGGAAGGCCCAACCTCTTTCCCTCTTGGTTGCATAGTCAATATTGGACGTGACGTCAACTTCCCTCAAAATGCTGTGCTACAGGATGACACAGCAAAAAACGTTGGTAGGGCCTTTTAAAATCCGCATTTTTACCTACTTCTCTTTTTTTAATGGAAAAACAACAACATTCTATTTTCTGTGCTCCCAACAATGCTGAAAGCACATCACGGGAGGACTTTTGAGGTATGGGAAAATTCAAAGAAATGTACATTTTTGAGTGTAGTTGCCCTTTAATTCAGTGAGCATGGCCTGTTGTTTGGTTAGCAGGTTGTCTGTTGTACAGTAAGCGTGCATGTGAGGTGATACAGCCGCCAATGGAATAGGTGGAGTAAAAGGCCAACAACACTCTGTGTTATTCAATTCTTCATGAAATGAAACCATACATACATTCTACAGACCCTACTGAGTATTCCTTTCAATACTTTTATTGCGGCACCAGGAATAATTCTTGCTCTAAGCCAAGCTGCATTCCATATACAGTGATTTGTGTTGGGGACATTTATTTGACCATGGAACATGTATTAAAACCCAAATTTAACGCAAACAGCACTTAAATATGAACAAATAGGAATCATTGTTAATGTTTAGACAATATCATTTTCTTTAGGCTTGGCCCACCAACCCAAATTTGTGATCACACACACCCCCAAACAGACGTACACAAACACACCACACAACACCAGTGAAAATAAAGAAGAAACAAGAGTAAAACCCACATTAGTGCAACTCATGTGGAGTGTGTTTTGAGTGTTTTTACAGGAAAGGCCCGATTGAGACTGTATGCTCCATGCAGCTCGGTGGAGCTGGATCCATACAGGGCCAGTTAATAAACGAGACAGGGGCGAGGCCAGGGATAAACATGATGGGAATCACATGGGGCCCTGGAAGATCTGGTTACATCTGCAGCTTGAAAATCAAGTGGCCTGAGGTATTCTCGAAGGTCTCTCTCTAGGCGTGCACACAGAGACATACATGTACACACATAGATTGTTTATGCACACATGAACACACACATACATACATACATACTTACACCCACACATAGAAACGCATACACACACAGCCTCCCTCTACTGAGTTGTGGCCACAGGATGGTCTCTGATGCTCCTCTTAAATTACCCAGGAGCAGACAATATGTTTTACATCTCCTGGTCGTAATATCGACTCAGCAGCCATAATGGATCCTGGTCAGGGATGTTAAATGGTGTTATTGACCCGGAAGAGAGGACAGAGACAGTAAAGAACACATATTTATTGTTATCCAATAGTCTTGTTTTTTATATGCATCGAAAGAGAATGGATGTGCTGTCTGGTTTCCAGCAATCTGCCTCACTATAATGGAGTATAAAAGGTAAGGAGGAGACGTGTGTTCATCTATACACACTTATATACACACAAAGAACATGCATGATCACACAACTAGGTCAACTGAAGTGTGACGACATATACTGAAAATATTTTCCTGTCTCTCTCTTACTCTCTCAAACACACATAAGCACTTACACACAGAAGCTCTCTCTCATACACACACAAGCACATACACACAGAAGCTCTCTCACACACACACACAGTTTCTGTGCCCTCTCCTTCACTGCACCATCAGATCCCATCCCGCGATTGAGGTTTCAGTGGTGAGGATTTCATCACGCTCCACAACCCTGACACTGATTACTGTATTCTGTAGAACCGCATTAGATCTGCCTGACCAGGCACCTCTCTCTCTCTCTCTCTCTCTCTCTCTCTCTCTCTCTCTCTCTCTCTCTCTCTCTCTCTCTCTCTCTCTCTCTCTCTCTCTCTCTCCTCTCTCCTCTCTCTCTCGCTCTCTCTCTCCTCTCTCTCTCTCTCTCTCTCTCCTCTCTCTCTCTCTCTCTCTCTCACTCTCTCTCTCTCTCTCTCTCTCTCTCTCTCTCTCTCTGTGTGTGTATGTGTTTGTGGTGTGTGTGTAAGTTAGGGTGAGAGAGAAAGACTGATAGAGATCAGAGAAAAAGACACAGATACCATATGCACATTTTGTGTCTGTATGTGTGGGGGGGTATTTCTGTATGTTTTGTGAGGGTCATACGTCCTATGCAGCTGCAGCTGCACCAGCAGGCCAATCTTTATCATTACCACTGCCAACTAGAACCAGAGAGGGGCTAGAGGGGCCTGCCTCGACCCAGAAACCAGCCCTTCTTGTTCCCTGAGACAGCCCATGCGAGCGGCAAGAGGGACTTTATTTCATCTAACTACATAATGCAGCAAGTATATGACAAAATAAGTAAGGAAAATCATTGAATTGAATGACTGTTTATGAAAACTATTCGTTTTGGTGTAGGCTACAGTATTCAATATCTATTTGTTTGTGTATGCTGTTAAAATATTTTATATTCATGTAGACTCCTTCATTTGGTAAAGAGGGTTTTTGAATGGAGGATATGTGTCCCCTCAATAGCACCAATGACGTTTGGAAAATCTGTGACATGAATTATGCTATTTATAATTTGTATCATGTGGGTAAGGTTTATTAATTTGAGATTTGCAAAGCATCACTGGCAGTCAACTGACCGCAACCCACTGTACCTGAAATTCTGTAAAAGTTCTCCTTCATTAAATGTACGGCTTGATGGACAGGGATTGCAACAAAGACATAGATACATCTCTTCAAAGCGAGGCAAACACTCGAGCTGACAAGGTACAAATCTGCCGTTCTGCCCCTGAACAGGCAGTTAACCCACTGTTCCTAGGCAGTCATTGAAAATAGCAATACACAGAGTTTATATAGCAGTCAAAGCAAAGCCGTGTTGGGTTACAGTTGCTGTATGTGGGTTGAGTGAATTGGGATAAGTCTCTGAATGTCCTTCAGTGGACCAGCCAGAGCCAGGACTTGAACCCAATCGAACATCTCTGGAAATAGCAGTGCAGCGACACTCCCAATCCAACCTGACAGAGCATGAGAAGATCTGCAGAGAAGAATGGAAGAAACTCCCCAAATACAGGTGTGCCAAGCTTGTAGCATCATACCCAAGAATACTCAAGGCTGTAATTGCTACCAAAGGTACTTCAACAAAGTACTGAGTAAAGTGTCTGAATACTTATGTAAATGTCATATTTACTTTTTTTATACATTTGCTAAAATGAATGGAGGATATGTTTTTGCTCTGTCATTTTTCTCTGTCATTATGGAATAGTGTCTGTAGATGTGATGAGGGGAAAAACAATTGAATGCCTATTACATTTTTAAAAGGCTGTAACGTAACAAAATTTGTAAAAAGGGGTCAAGGGGTCTGAATACTTTCCGAATGCACTCTATATACTGAACAAATATATAAACGCAAAATGAAACAATTTCATAGATTTTACTGAGTTACAGCTCATATAGTCAATTTGGGATTTTATAAGGATCCCCATTAGCTGTTGCAAAAGCAGCAGTTACTCTTCCTGGGGTCCACACAAAACATAAAACATGAAACATAATACAGAATGACATAATACAGAACATCAATAAACAAATACAAATAATTGGCCACATCAAATGGTTTTGTAATGAATAAGCTATCTGATTCAATGAAATATGAAGTTGAATATGTCTTTCTGCCCATAATATCAGTTAAAGTTTTTTTTCCATCATTCTTTATATCATTGATCTTGGCTTCATAATACAGGTTATTTTTCTTTTTTGTTGAGTTTAATCACATAATTTCTCAATTTGCAGTACGTAAGCCAGTTAGATGTGCAGCCAGACTTATTAGCCACTCCATTTGTCCCATCTCTTTCAACTGTACAGTTTTTCAATTTCTCATCAATCCATGGAGCCTTAACAGTTCTAACAGTCAGTTTCGTAACCTTTTGTGACTAGGGGGCAGTATTTTCATTTTTGGAAAAAAAACGTTCCCGTAGTTAACAGGATATTTTGTCACGACAAGATGCTAGAATATGCATATAATTGACAGCTTATGATAGAAAACACTCTAACGTTTCCAAAACTGGAGCTATTTCGCCTACATAAATAATATTTTTGGAAAAAAGGAACATTTGCTATCTAACTGGGAGTCTCGTGAGTGAAAACATCTGAAGCTCATCAAAGGTAAAAGATTTTATTTGATTGCTTTTCTGATTTCCGTGACCAAGTTACCTGCTGCTAGCTGGACAAAATGCTATGCTAGGCTATCGATAAACTTACACAAATGCTTGTCTAGCTTTGGCTGTAAAGCATATTTTGAAAATCTGAGATGACAGGGTGATTAACAAAAGGCTAAACTGTTTCTCAATATATTTCATTTGTGATTTTCATGAATAGGAATATTTTCTAGGAATATTTATATCTGTTGCATTATGCTAATTAGTGATGATGACAACGGTCCCATTCACGGGATGGGGTGTCACTAGAGGTTAACAGGTGCATGTCTATCAATAATTGGAAGAAGCAATTTCATAAATTCATCAAATGCAGTGTCTGGATGCTCCTCATTAATAACATCAGACCAACACATATTTTTAACATCATCCACATAAGAGTCACAGCAAAATATTTTGTATGATCTCTTGTGTATCATTTTATGCCCAACTGTTGGAACTTTGGCTTTCCTGGATATAGCCACTATATTGTGATCACTGCATCCAATGGGTAAGGATATAGCTTTAGAACAAAGTTCTACAGTATTAGTAAAAATGTGATTGATACATGTGGATGATCTTGTTCCTTTAGTGTTTGTAAACACCCTGATAGGTTGATTAATAGCCTCGAACCAGATTACAGGCACTGGTTACTGTAAGAAGCTTCCTCTTGAGCGGACAGCTTGAAGAGAACCAGTCAATATTCAGGTCCCCAAGAAAGTAGACCTCTCTGTTTGCATCACATACACTATCAAGCATATCAAACATATTATTGAAATACTGACTGTTAGCACTTGGTGGCCTACAGCAACACCCCAATAGAAAAGGCTTTAGATGTGCCGAGTGAAACTGCAACCAATAAAACATGGCATAAGATATTCTCGAAACATGGCAACACCTTCCCCATAAGCATGTATGTCTCTTCTGTAGATGTTATATCCTTGTTTTGCTACTGATATATCATCAAAATAATTATCTACGTGAGTCTCAGAACTGGCTAACATATGAATGTTATCTGATGTTAGCAAGTTATTGATTTCACAGACCTTATTTCTAAGACTGCACATGAATATGGGCTATTTTCAGCCATTTCCTGGGTAGCTTATCAAAGGCTGAAGGCTGAAAAGAGCAAACAAAGCAAGAGAAAAAATATATACAGTGGGGCAAAAAAGTATTTAGTCAGCCACCAACTGTGCAAGTTCTCCCACTTAAAAAGATGAGAGAGGCGTGTAATTTTCATCATAGGTACACTTCAACTATGACAGACAAAATCAGTTTTAAAAAATCCAAAAAATCACATTGTAGGATTTTTTATGAATTTATTTGCAAATTATGGTGGAAAATAAGTATTTGCTAAATAACAAAAGTTTATCTCAATACTTTGTTATATACCCTTTGTTGGCAATGACAGAGGTCAAACGTTTTCCGTAAGTCTTCACAAGGTTTTCACACACTGTTGCTGGTATTTTGGCCCATTCCTCCTTGCAAATCTCCTCTACAGCAGTGATGTTTTGGGCCTGTTGCTGGGCAACACGTACTTTCAACTCCCTAGGCCACTCCAGGACCTTGAAATGCTTCTTACGAAGCCACTCCTTCGTTGCCCGGGCGGTGTGTTTGGGATCATTGTCATGCTGAAAGACCCAGCCACGTTTCATCTTCAATGCCCTTGCTGATGGAAGGAGGTTTTCACTCAAAATCTCACGATACATGGCCCCATTCATTCTTTCCTTTACACGGATCAGTCGTCCTGGTCCCTTTGCAGAAAAACAGCCCCAAAGCATGATGTTTCCACCCCCATGCTTCACAGTAGGTATGGTGTTCTTTGGATGCAACTCAGCATTCTTTGTCCTCCAAACACTACAAGTTGAGTTTTTACCAAAAAGTTATATTTTGGTTTCATCTGACCATATGACATTCTCACAATATTCTTCTGTATCGTCCAAATGCTCTCTAGCAAACTTCAGACGGGCCTAGACATGTACTGGTTTAAGCAGGGGGACACGTCTGGCACTGCAGGATTTGAGTCCCTGGCGGCGTAGTGTGTTACTGATGGTAGGCTTTGTTACTTTGGTCCCAGCTCTCTGCCGGTCATTCATTAGGTCCGCCCGTGTGGTTCTGGGAGTTTTGCTCACCGTTCTTGTGATCATTTTGACTCCACGGGGTGAGATCGTGCGTGGAGCCCCAGATCGAGGGAGATTATCAGTGGTCTTGTATGTCTTCCATTTCCTAATAATTGCTCCCACAGTTGATTTCTTCAAACCAAGCTGCTTACCTATTGCAGATTCAGTCTTCCCAGCCTGGTGCAGGTCTACAATTTTGTTTCTGGTGTCCTTTGACAGCTCTTTGGTCTTGACCATAGTGGAGTTTGGAGTGTGACTGTTTGAGGTTGTGGACAAGTTCAAACAGGTGCCATTAATACAGGTAACGAGTGGAGGACAGAGGAGCCTCTTAAAGAAGAAGTTACAGGTCTGTGAGAGCCAGAAATCTTGCTTGTTTGTAGGTGATCAAATACTTATTTTCCACCATAATTTGCAAATAAATTCATAAAAAATCCTACAATGTGATTTTCTGGAGAAAAAAAAGCTCATTTTGTCTGTCATAGTTGAAGTGTACCTATGACGAAAATTACAGGCCTCTCTCATCTTTTTAAGTGGGAGAACTTGCACAATTGGTGGCTGACTAAATACTTATTTGCCCCACTGTACATTCAGCGGTCCATTAATCAATTGGTGAGTGTATCTGCTGCATGGTTGAAGCTACGAACCCATAGGACCCATCTAGGCTAGCTGCGACGCCAAATAGCTCCTCAGAACCATCCTTGGTTGGCAGGATCACTGGAAAGAGACCAGCAGTCCCAACAACTGATGCCAACTGCTTCGCGGAATCCAAACTAAGAAGCTAGCTAGGTAATTGAAATCAATAAATTTGGCCCTAATCTATGGATTTCATATGACTGGGAATACAGATATGCATCTATTGGTCACAGATACCTTTAAAAAAAAGGTAGGGATGTGCATCAGAAAACCAGTCAGTAACTGGTGTGGCCACCATTTGCCTCATGCTGTTCGACACATCTCCTTCGCATATAGTTGATCCGGCTGTTGATTGTGGTCTGTACAATGTAGTCCCACTCCTCTACAATGGCTGTGCGAAGTTGCTGGATATTTTTGGTATTTTATTATGATCCCCATTAGCTGTTGCAAAAGGAGCAGCTATTCTTGCTGAAGTCCACACAAAACATGAAACATGACATAATACAGAACAGTAATAGACAAGAACAGCTCAAGGACAGAACTACATTAATAAAAAGGCGCCACACATAGCCTACATATCAATACATCCACACAAAATATCTAGGTCAAATAGGGGAGAAGCGCTGGGCCGTTCGTTAAGTGTAGCTTTATTTGTTTTTTAAAATCAGGTTTGCTGTTTATTTGAGCAATATGAGATGGAAGGGAGTTCCATGCAATCATGGCTCTACAGTATGCAATACTGTATGCATTCTTGAATTTGTGGACAGTGAAAAGACCCCTGGTGGCATGTCTGGTGGGGTAAGTGTGTGTGTCAGAGCTATTTGTAAGTTGACTATGCAAACGATTTGGAATTTAACACATGAATGTTTCTTATAAAAGGAAGAAGTGATGCAGTCAATCTCTACTCAACTCTTAATAACCAAGAGAGACGGGCATGCATAGTACTTATATTAGAACTCTGATTACAGTGAAGAGCAAGACTTCTCACTCTGTTCTATGCCAGCTACAGCTTAACTAGGTCTTTCTTTGCAGCACTTGACCACTTGACCGGACAATAATCAAGATGACAAAACTCTGCAGGACTCCGCAGAACATCTCTTTATTATGAACAGACCTTTCCCCATCTTTACAACCATTGAATCTATATGTTTTGACCGTGACAGTCTCCTCAACTTGTTCAAAAGCCACACCATTCATTATCAGATTTAGCTGAGGTCTAGAGTTGAGGGAATGATTTGTACCAAATACAATGCTGTTAGTTTTAGAGGTGTTCAGGAACAATGTATTACTGGCCACCCATTCCAAAGCTGATGGCAATTCCTTCTCAAGGGTTAAATAGTTAAATAAAGTTTTTTTTTAAACTTTGTGTTCAGCATTTTCAGTGCTCTTCCTATATGCATGCGTTCTGTGGATTTTCCTTCTCTTGGTTGTGAAAATGAATTTCCCAAAGGCAAGTTGATGTTCATGTTTCAGCAATCAATTGTGGACAGTCTCTGTAGTCACTGTTGTCACTCTATTCCTTTAATTTCCCTCACGCTGAGGTCTTGTAAATTCATGTTGGGGTTGCAAATGGATGCACATTCAATGTTGTCATTATCAGGACTTGACTTTTGCCATTCAATTATGTTGGGAAGTGTGAGGCCAACACATACCTCACCAAGGCTGTTACCTCACCAACTGCATTGCTTATTCTTTAAATGGACTACCTACAGAAATCCATTATGATTAACTATCACATTATTGTCATCAATCTGATAGTTGTTATTCTCAAAAAGCTAAGTTAGCACCTTTGAAATTCTACAATATTTTTTTGCCTGTATAATTTGGAAATAGTCTTGCCATTTCAGTGTTTTATATGTTAGCCAGTATAATATGGCTTTTTTGTGTGTTTTTGGATGCCATATGCTTACCTTTTAGAGGTGCTAGCAGTGAATGGCACTGTAGAAAAAGGTTCTTCTTGATGGAGCACGCTTGCACGTTTGCTCATTTAATTTGATGATGGGAAGAATGGGCAGAGTTGCTTATAAATGGGCCGAGTTGCTGCCTCACAGGCTACTTTGAGTCCTTAATGCAAAAAAAGTTCCTAATACCCGTGAGCGACTCTAGTATGGTATAAATCAAATCAAATCAAATCAAATTTATTTATATAGCCCTTCGTACATCAGCTGATATCTCAAAGTGCTGTACAGAAACCCAGCCTAAAACCCCAAACAGCAAGCAATGCAGGTGGAGAAGCACATAAATAGTATAATATTCACTATAGTGTTTTTAAAAAACACTATAGTGTTTTTGCAGTCTTTTGGGGGGTTTTGTGTAGTATACCGTAGAATTTAGTGTTAACTATAGTATAATTACTGCAGTAAAAGAAAACTGTAGTTTTATACTAAATTGATTTAAAAAAAATTGTGTTTTTGTGGACCGTAGAGTTTTTGCGGACATTAATGTAGTATTTACGAGTATGTGTGTGTTACCTGAGGCTGTGTTTATAATTCCATCCCTCTGAGCCAGGCCGGCTGCACGCCATTTATCTTCCCACTCAGTCGAGGAGGAACATTTATATTGAGTCCCCCGTTACTTGATAAATGGCAGATGATCAGTCTCAATGTCATCCCCCACCCCCTTCTCTCCTCCCTCCCTCCATCCCTCCATCCCTCCTTGCCTGCCTCATAGCACAGAACACACATTCACTCACTCTCTTTCTCCAATGCACACTTAGTGGATACAACCAAGACATCTTTCTCTCCATTCCTCCTCTGTTTTTGCCTCCCCCAGCAGTCAGTCGTTCTGGGTTGAACTACTCCCTTTGGAGTTCCAGTGACAAAATACAATCAACCAGGCCGTTATGGCTACAGCGCAGAGAAATACCACCGATAGTACAGAATGTAGAAAAACTTGCTAACTCTCCGCTAGTCCATTCGATTCCATTCAATCTGTCACTAGTTTCATAGGAGGTTCAGTAAATGAATAAATAACTCACAAATGGAATTTAAGCTAACCACTGTATCTCCCATGACATCTGAGCCAGCTCACCCCAAGCAACATGTAATGGCATTCTTATCCACTAAGATTAAATAATTAAAGGTGTTTGTGGCTTTGGTGCCACAATGGCTTCTAGTGCATCAACCACCCTAGTTCTACTGTAGTATCACACAGTCAGCAGAAGTGTTCCTGTCCCCTTGGTCTGACTCTTAATGGATTTACCGGGAAGTAGGCTCCATACGTGGAGGAGATAGTGAAACTGGGGTCAGAATTCTTCATAACCATATAATATGACCTAAAAACATTTGCAATCAATGATAATGTGTGTGTGTGTGTGTGTGAGGGAGGGAGGGGGGGGGGGGGGTTACAGTAATGGTTGTCCCCTACAGCTGTTAATTATGCAGCTGTCGCATGGTGCAGGTCCTAGGGTGTGTGTGACTACCTGTCATGGTCGGATTCCCATAGCATACAGTTTCCTCCAGTATGATTACAGGTGAACTTGGTTAAATTGTAACTGGGCTGGTTGGATCCTAACTAGGTGAGGATATCACAATGTGCAGTGTTGACATGCTGGCTATAGATATTTGGAGGGAGGGATATAGGGGCTTGTTATATAGGGGCTTGTTATAAGGGGCTTGTTTACTTAAAAGACAGAAAGACATTGACATACAGATCATCAATAGGGGACCAAACTATCCAAAATGTTTGTTAGCTATTTTGCACGCAGCAAAGTTATCTTATTAAATAAATACTTTGAAATATAGGGCACGCGCAGAGAGAGAGAGAGAGAGAGAGAGAGAGAGAGAGAGAGAGAGAGAGAGAGAGAGAGAGAGAGAGAGAGAGAGAGAGAGAGAGAGAGAGAGAGAGAGAGAGAAGAGGCAGACCCAGCAGGTTTTTGTGCAGGCCCAGCCTTTTATCTGTGGCTCCAGGCAGATTGCTTGGTATGAGAAGCACATCTCTGACACACAGCTCCCTCTGCTCAGATTTCTGCTCACATACACTCGCGGTCAAAAGTTTTAGAACACCTACTCATTCAAGGGTTTTTCTTTAGTTTTACTATTTTCTACATTGTAGAATAATAGTGAAGACATCAAAACTATGAAATAACACAAATGGAATCATGTATTAACCAAAAAACTGTTAAACAAATCATAATATATTTTTTATTTGAGATTCTTCAAATAATCACCCTTTGCCTCGATGACAGCTTTGCACACTCTTTGCACAAATATGTGGGTCCCTTGAGGACAGACAGGGAACCACTACAGAACATCTGAATTTGTCTACACAACAAATTGGACAGTGTTACCTAGTGTTGATTTATCAGTGCAACATTTCTAGTGTTGATTCAGTTTTTAAATTAACTCTACGTGTTAAGCTAACACTCATCGGATCAGAAGAACCGAGTGTTAAACCGAAACAACACCCATCATTATCAGATTTCCCAACATGCTCTATTACAGGTTGATTTTTAGAATTGTTTGTTTCAACATCTTTGTTTCTTGCATGTACATTGATAGATGTATTAATCTAATGCTACTCTAATATAAATAACGTACATTTTTCTAAACTAATACAGTATGTTACTTGGATCTATTGCACCCATTACTGAAATTGTTGTTCTAGTTTAGATGGTTTAGGTAGTCTAATGGAATAGTTTTCCCAACCCGACAATCATTCTGAATGCAGGGTGCGGGTGAATAAAAACTCAAAATGTTGGCTATCCCCAATCTGGCAGGATTCCAATAGGAATTACACATCACTTTGCAAGCTAGCATTTCATTTGAAAGCAAGGCATAATGGAGTTGTGAAGAAAAATCCATATGTCAGACTGGCCAATAAAAAGAAAAGATTAAGATGGGCAAAAGAACACAGACACTGGACAGAGGAACTCTGCCTAGATGGCCAGCGTCCTGTTTTGCGGGTAATATTTAATGAAGCTGCCAGTTGAGAACTTGTGAGGTGTCTGTTTCTCAAACTAGATACTCTAATGTACCTGTGCTCTTGCTCAGTTGTGCAACAGGGCCTCCCACTCCTCTTTCTATTCTGGTTAGGGCCAGTTTGCGCTGTTCTGTAAGGGGAGTAGTACACAGCGTTGTACGAGATCTTCAGTTTCTTGGCAATTTCTCGCATGGAATAGAAAAAAAATAGACTGACGAGTTTCAGAAAAAAGGTCTTTGTTTCTGGCCATTTTGAGCCTGTAATCGAACCCACAAATGCTGATGCTCCAGATACTCAACTAGTCTAAAGGAGGCCAGTTTTATTGCTTCTTTAATCAGATCAACAGTTTTCAGCTGTGCTAACATAATTGCAAAAGGAGTTTTCTAATGACTTATTTTCCACCATATTTGCAAATAAATTCATAAAAAATCCTACAATGTGATTTTCTGGATTTTTTTTCTCATTTTTGTCTGTCATAGATGAAGTGTACCTATGATGAAAACTACAGGCCTCTCTCATCTTTTTAAGTGGGAGAACTTGCACAATTGGTGGCTGACTAAATACTTTTTTGCCCCACTGTATGATCAATATGATGTTATTTTAATGGGCAAAATATATGCTTTTCTTTAAAAAACAAGGACATTTCTAACTGACCCTAAACTTTTGAATGGTAGTGTATACGTATATAAAGGGCCTGAATACAAGGTAACCTTCCAACAAGAACACGTAAAATAATTTAACTATTCAGACCCTTTGCTATAAGACTCGAAATTGAACTCAAGTGCATCGGTACATGGCCTGTGGAGGGAGCTGAAGGTTCGAGTTGCCAAACGTCAGCCTCGAAACCTTAATGACATGGAGAGGATCTGCAAAGAGGAGTTGGACAAAATCCCTCCTGAGATGTGTGCAAACCTGGTGGCCAACTACAAGAAACGTCTGACCTCTATGAATACCAACAAGGGTTTTGCCACCAAGTACTAAGTCATGTTTTGCAGAGGGGTCAAATACTTATTTCCCTCATTAAAATGCAAATCAATTTATAACATTTTTGACCTGTGTTTTTCTGGATTTTTTGTTGTTGTTATTCTGTCTCTCACTGTTCAAAAAACCTACCATTAAAATTATAGACGGATCATTTCTTCGTCAGTGGGAAAACGTACAAAATCAGCAGGGGATCAAATACTTTTTTCCCTCACTGTATGTAAATGTCATATTTCAGTTTTTTTTTCTATGTCATTCGGGGGTATTGTGCGTAAATTGATGAGGGAAAAAAATATTTAATCCATTTTAGAATAAGGCTGTGACAAAACGTGGAAAAGTCAAGGGATCGGAATACTTTCCGAATGCACTGTATGTTTGTTGGCATGAAGCTGAGCAGGAGTTAGTCCTTTTTAGACCTCTCAAATGCAATACAACTACATTGCCCACAGTCACAGCGAACAACAGAAATATGTCTTCTCCCGTCTTCATTTCTCAACCCCCCACAGACACACAGTTGAGAGGAGCACAGGGTCAAACTGCAGTGCAGCACCCCTGAATGGAGAGCATGTTGTAGGGTTAAGGGCTTTGCTCAGTGACCCAACAGTATGAGACTGTTGTCAGGTTATGATTCCAGCAGCCCTCCAATTGCCAGATCAATTCCCCCACCAACCCTTTTTTTCCAGTGCCCAGTCCAGTATTCAGACAGGCAACCTTTCGGTTACAGGTCCAACTCCTTAGCCGCTGGGCTACCTACCGTACCAGACAAGCTGCACCAAGTACACCACAAGTATTTCAAATGAATGAACTCATGTATTTGACCTGTGGTCTTCACTGCAATTTCACATCAACTTACAAATTATAATTTGAAAGCGTTTAACCCAATGTCCAAATTCTAATGAGACCGTCTCTTTGGGGACACAGAATATAATTCATTTCTAATTGAAAATGGCAAGTACTCTATCCTTGATTCTCATATCAAAGAAACCAAAATATACAAGGAAATCTCTCAGAAAGTAACTACAAAAATAGCCCTTTGACAAAACCACTCCCTAATACACTGCACAGTATAACAAAAAGACCTCCAAATAACCTGCAAGCTGAGTTTGAGCGCTGACTGGGTGGATGCATGGAGCTTTTAGATTTTTTTGCTTGTTGTATTCAGTGTCTGTCATTGCTGAGTTTGCTTGGGAAAACACACACACACAATCACACACACACTCCCCAAAATAAGCTCCCCTGATGTGGGCTAATCATTTCACAGTCCGGGACATGGACAAGTAACACCACAGGGACGTCATCAGACAGCCACAGGAAATTAATGACTTTTTTGTTGTTGTTTTTTTGCCTTAGTCGTGGTGTGTGTGATTTCTCAGAACCAGAGAGAGAAAACAAGACAAAATGCTAGCTCCAATCTCATTGCCAGGGCTCAAATCGTGGCTGGAATCTACTTGTGACACAAATATTTTCAGACCATACCAGACAGCCTAATTTATTAACTTGGGGTTTCATCCACTCAGAATGGCCTGGAGGCCTTATCAATGTATCATGAAGTCTGTTTCTGTGAAGACGCTGCTGCAGCTTTAATGGTGATAGTTATCACTCCTGTCATCTGTGGATTGGGCCTTGAGCTTGGGATGGCTATTGATCTATCTGAGTTTGTCATGGTGCTGCCAGCATAACATAGACACCACAGTCTGTCGGTTCATTGGCTGATGGTGTATATAGTCCTTGTGATTTCAGTCATTGCCTGTAACTTCCTGTCAAGTACATTTTATTTCCTGTTGTCTAGGAGGTTATCAAACATGATGATGTCGCAGTAAGAAGGTAACAACATCGAGGGAAAGTGTGTGCATGTGTGTGTGTGTGCGCATGTGTTTGCATGTTGCCTAGGCAACAGGATAAAGCACACAGAGTTCAGGGGCAAACTCACCGTGAGAATGTTAAAGGTTTTATGTGAAGTGGAAACATTTGTTGAAAAGCTAAAATATAATTGTCATGACTCGCCACATTTGAAATTGACCAAGCCATGAGTGAATACTAACAAATAATGAATTTGGCATTCAATTCATTGTAGGTTTTAATTAACTGAAATTCCATCCCTGAATCTTTAGTCATATGTGGTGATGTCAAACTTTTTGGAGTAGCTGCAGCAGACTCACTTGAGTCAAGCACAAAGAGGTGAGTGACACGTAAAATTCACTCAGTGCACTCAAACACATACACACAAGACACACACACACCCACACCCACTCACTCTGTGGCTAGTAAAACGACACTGTAAATCTGTGTTGTGATAATCCTTTTAATTATATTTACATTTAAAAAATGTGTCATTTAGCAGATGCTATTATCCAGAACGACTTACAATTGGTGCATTCATCTTAAGATACTGTAGCTAGGTGAGCAGTCAGGTCATCTGTGAAACAAGTCATTACTCGACATCCATCCATATCTGAGGACGTCGGGAGATGACATGGAAACTGGCCACTAGGGGCAACAATGAGCGCTGTTACCTTCTGATAGGTTTCGGTTTTACTAGGGTGTTGTGGACAGGGATAGCAGATGGGTGTAAGAATTTACCTCTGATTCCATAGGTTGCAAATTTGAATCCAATGATAGAAAGTTATTTTTGTTTTATCTCTTTGTTTTATCTCAACATTAAACCTTACCTTAACCATTCAGAGTTAGTTTCATTTTAAATCCCAGTCCAGGTTCTCGCAAGAGGCCTTTTGCCTTTTGGTAAGCTGTCATTGTAAATAATTTGTTCTTAACTGACTTGCCTCGTTAAATAAAGGTTAAATAAAAAAAATAAAAAATAAGGGGACGTTGTACTGTTACACCTAACCTTAAGAATTTGGAGTTAATGCCTGAACTTAATCCTAACCTTAAAAAATCTGAGTTATGATAGGATGTTACCATCATCCACTTCCTCTTGAGGAGCTCCTGTCCTAGCTTGTGCGAAGTAAAACATGTATCGCATGTGATGTTGTGGCCACGGAGTCCCTGTGTCACATCCAGGACAACCCGGATCCATTGGTTCTTCTCAGGGGCTCCTCCATCTGGCTTCCCTGTATACTCTTTCAAGTTCCACGTATATGATGAAAAAGCATCACAGGCAGCCCAGATCTTGATTCCATATTTTGCGGGTTTAGACCGTATGTACTGCCTGAAGGGGCAGCGGCACCTACATTTCACAAGCTGCTCATCAACATTAACGTTGGGCCCAGGATTGATAATGATTTCAGCTAGCTTGTCTCTCTGCCAACGAGCTGGTCTGGTGTCTCGGTTATCGAAGGAGATAATCCTGGAAATAATGTGGAAGTTTTTCAGAGACATTGTTGCACGGAAAAGTTAGCTGCCAGTTTTTGTATCCCACATGGATTCTGTCGATTCACCATTGTATCTGAAAACACCAGCGAGGATAGGAACCTCAAAGTATGCATGTAAATGAGCTTGGTCCATCTCCTTCCATCTCTCTCCAAAAACACACCTTCCCTCCAAATTTGTGCAGAACAGAATGATTTGGATGATGTCTGGGATGTACATTTCAAAAGAAGACTTTATGTCCTGTACATGAGTAACTGCCATCCACGTCAGCCCTGGTTGCATCCTTAAATCAAATCAAATCAAATGTATTTATATAGCCCTTCTTACATCAGCTGATATCTCAAAGTGCTGTTATCACATTGGCACCCATGCGGGATGGCTCATTCCTTGGGCAAGAAGACCATTCAATTTCACGATTTCTTTTACATCCATATTTCTCCTCCTGCAGGCTGCTGATAAGCTGGTTGCTGACGGGCTGGTACTGGGGCTGGTTGCTGACGGGCTGGTCCTGGGGCTGGCTGAGGGTCAATCTCATCCTCTTCTTCCAACTCACTGTCAGACTCCTAATCTTCCAAAGTGAAAGACACTCCTTCCAAACTAGCTTCTCTCTTTGCAAAAATTATTTTTAAGGCACTCTTAGCAGAGATTATTTTTGCCATACTGATTGATTGTGGTTAAGAGTCATACATGCAAAGCTATGTATTTGTTGTGTCTCTCCCCTAATTTGCACCTGGCTGGGGTAGAGTGTTGGAAAATAGTGATTTTTTTACAATGTATCGAAGTTGACCCCGGGAAAAAACACTTCTCATCTCATCTCTGTGGTAGGCTGTGATATGTGGTATGTCTCTGCCTGTAATAATTTATTTTTATTTAAAAGGGTGGGGTCAAGTATACTCTTAGCTAAAGCTGCAAAAAGAGTCAGTGTTATTAGCTTTAGCCTATTTAGCTAGCTCAAACCAGCTAATCTGCCCCAATGGATATCAGAAATTGGCTTCGTCAAAGTTCCCAAATGAAGGAGAAAGAGAGCAATGTTCCTGATGATCTTGGAACTAAGGAGCCGGGCCTGGTTAGCCTAGAATCCTTCCCTAGGCACAGGTTTTCTGTGCAAAAATGTTCATTTAATAGCAACTGGTTCATAGGAAGAGAGTGGCTGGAGTAATCGGTTACTGCAGATAGCTACTGTTTTGTTTTCCATGTCAAAAGTACTGTGTTGGGTCCAATGCTAATGCAGACAAGGCCTTCACCCAAGCTAGGTATTCTAATTGGAAGAATGCTACTGATGGTACAAAAGGATTTGCAAGGCACGCATCAAGTAAAGAACATTTGGAATGCACTGCACTGTGGAAAGAAACATTTGTTTAAAGTGCTATTAGGAACATCGGTGTCACTGTCAACACTTCTATGGGCAGCTGGCAAGAAATTGCAATTTCGTCTGCAATTATGGACATTATCGAGTTCCTTGTGTGGCAGAATCTAGGGATATGGCTTTTGCTGTGCTGTTCGGGGACTTTCCAAGACTACTAGGAGCCAGGTGACATCATGGCCGGCTCTAAAATGTCCTGGGGAGAGGTGGCACGAGTGAGTGTACGGTCAGGTGTGATGCAAAAGGAGGAGAGAGTTGATAACGAGTAGAGAGGAGCCAAATTCATAAAGTAACTTACTTTGGAGTAACGTTGGAGAAAGAAGGCGTATTAGTTCTGGAAGAGGATCGTTCCATACCAACGACTGACTCATTTTTTCCTTTGGGATTGCCGTGAGTTCAATTGCATCAAAGACTTGCCGTGGAAAAATTGGACTTTATGTTTATGTCCATTCAGCCACAAGAGCATTAGTGAGATCAGGCACTGATGTTGGTTGATTATTCCTGGCTTGCAGTCGGCGTTCCAATTCATCCCAAAGGTGTTTGATGGGGTTGAGGTCAGGGCTCTGTGCAGGCCAGTCGAGTTCTTCCACACCGATCTTGACAAACCATTTCTGTATGGACCTCGCTTTGTGCAAACTTTTGCGATAAAGTTGGAAGCACAGAATCATTTAGAATGTCATCTTAACGCTACGCATGCTGTAGCGTTAAGATTGTCCTTCACTGGGACTAAGGAACCTGAACCATGAAAAACAGCCACAGACCATTATTGCTCATCCACCAAACTTTACAGTCAGCACTATGCATTGGGGCAGGTAGCGTTCTCCTGGCATCAGCAAAACCCAGATGCATCCGTCGGACTGCCAGATTGTGAAGCATTATTCATCACTCCAGAGAACGTGTACCCACTGCTCCAGTCCAATGGCGGCGAGCTTTTACACCACTCCAGCCGACGCTTGGTATTGCACATGGTGATCTTAGGCTTGCGTCCTGCTGCTCGGCCATGGAAACCAACTTCATGATGCTCCCGGCAAACAGTTCTTGTTCTTACGTTGCTTCAAGAGGCAGTTTGGAACTCGATAGTAAGTGTTGCAACCGGGGACAGACTACTTTTACGCGCTACCAGCTTCAGCACTCTGTAGTCCCATTCTGTGAGCTTGTGTGGCCTACCACTTTGCAACGGATCTGTTGCTGCTCCTAGACATTTCCTCTTCACAATAACAGCCCTTACAGTTGATGGGGGCAGCTCTAGCAGGGCAGAAATTTGACTAACTGACTCGTTGGAAAGGTGGCATCCTATGACGGTGCCATGTTGAAAATCACTGTGCTCTCAGTAAGGCCATTCTACTGCCAATGTTTGTCTATGGAGGTTGTCAGAAATGGGTGTGACTGAAAAAGCCGAATCCACTCATTTGAAGGGGTGTCTACATACTTTTGTATAAACCATATAGTGTAAATGCTGTACTACTGCTAGGTTCTATTGCTATGTTTTCATTGGTTGTCGTCAAGCTAGACTACACTTGCACGTGAGGTAGGGCAAAGTACACTATTCTGCAAACTGTGAAATTGTGCCTGTTGTGTTGTTGTCTAAAACAATCAATATATTTTCATTATTTTAAAGCAGATCTGTCTTTTTTTTACTATCGCCTTGGGGTAGGGGGCCTAACTGTCTAAGTTACTGGGATGTACTGCAGGTGGATGCTTTATGCTATTAACCACATATTGTGAGGGGCTGTAAATAATGACTTATTCTTAACTTTCTACTTCATACTCTTAGGAAAGGTGTCACAACTACTTCGTACTGTGGTGAGGTTCAATTTGTTGCGCAACAGGGACACATCTCTGTTTGTTGCTCAACCTCCCAAGGCTGATCTGAGGAAAACCCTTCAAAAACAGGTATTTCCTACCAGCAACTACTGAGGGGGACATTGGATGCGATAGAGTCAAGAGGGGAGGGGGCCAGTGGACTTTTTCTGTCTATGATGGAATATAGTCTCTGAAAAGACAAGGAACTCGTCAAGGTTTTTAGCACCATACCCTACAATGCCACATCCACTTTAGACGATATTCATAGCGCTCATGAGTGAAATTGTCACTAAGAAAATAGATAATGAAATCAGAGATTCTTGGTACACACTGAAGGTAGATGGGACCAAGGACCGTACTGGATGTGAAACTACATCCACTGGACAGTACAGGAGGCCTTCATGACAAAGGAGAAGACACTGAGTGTAAAATACTGTTCTTCAGCACATTGGATGCTGTCATTGGTGAACTGTCAGAACGACAGTCCAGCATCCAATGTTTAGCAAACACAACAGTCAACTGGTAGAGGCCCTGTGTGCCCTTGACCCAGAGAGCCATGACTTTCTAGATGTGAAAAAGATGAAGACACTGCTGGATCTATGCAAAAAAAAGATTTGGTTGAAGCTGAGTTGAATGTTGCTCGCAAGTTTTTGCAGACAGAAAATCACCTGCTGTGGCTCCAATGAGGACAAATGGTCCCTACTTGATATCCTGCAATAATCCTCTGGGCCTCTCTCCACTATGCCCACCGTACTTACTGCACTGAAACATCAACTGACTTTTTTGGGGCGTCCACAGCTACATGAGAGAATTCGTGAATGGAATGATTCACAGAGCATCAAGAAAGCTGCAACTCTTTTGAAAAATAAGATTGAAACAATTGTGTCGGGCGCTGTCCAAGGTGCTGTCAGAGTGGAGATTTTGTGTCATTGAACCTGTCACATCTTGGTCAAAAGCATTTTTTGAACTTGTATGTTTATTGTGGTATAGCATGATATAAGCACAATTCAATATAATTACAATGCAAGAACACAAATGACACCCCTCTGTATAGATTGGGTAAAGGAGACAATGGAATGTAGATGTACCATTGAGCAGATTGGCACACATTCAACAAATCTGACATAACAAAGTGGATATTCGTCAAATACGTGATGATTTATGTAATCTAACATCCCCCCCAGTGTGATAACTTATGTCCGATTTGAGTGTATTTGGCTGCTTTCACTGCTTAACATTTACAAGTTGTCCCTTTTCAAGTTTAGAAGAAGTGACTGCTAAACGCTAACTCCAGTTTGTATAAATTGGGTAGCATAGCTAGCCTACAGAAATCAGTGGTGGTAGTCAAAGTTGTTTTTAACTGTAATGCAGTTGATTGGTGAAGATACTCCGATTTTTACCTCAACATAGTGTGAAATGCACATATAAATGTAAGCACATTTTGCCTGCGGGCAATGAGGAGATTCAGCATCTTTCACCCTTGCCCCTTTCCCCAACGCATTTCATTGGCAATTCCATTGTTTTGGTCGGGTTCGATTGACCTCTTTAGTGCATCTATAGCTACATATCGATATGTTTCATCATAGAAATACATAGGCTACATTCTATTTTGGTTTTCTTGGTAGCCTATTGGTTTTCATTGCTGTAAATGTAACTGTACGTACTGGAAACATGTTAAAGGTAGACTGGCATTGCTTAATTGATTACATGGGTTGAATTTGATTCACCTAGTGTATTGTGCAATATCACGTGTTGCTGAACTCATGAGCGAATGGCATGATTTTTTTGTGTTTGAAGCAGGCCTGTATAGGCCTATTTTGTTATTGGTGACAGCTATGCATGGCTGAATCTCACTGTTTTAGGCTATGTTTTGGTTATTCGGATCTCCATTAGCCTTTTGTTCACTACATTTTTTTTGCTATTAATGTAACTAGCCTAAATATAAATTATGTCATGTCTCTATTGATCTGATATTTTGTTTAGTAGGCCTATATTTGGTACAACTGTTTTGTTCTGTTAACATTCATTCACATTTGCAGTTGTGCCTTTAATCTAAGCCAAAATGCTATTCAATATTTTTGTTTGCATGCCTGAATAACTAGGCTACTACTTTCAGCACTTAGTTTGCATTATTTTGGTTAAGACAGCTGTGTGTATGGCTGCATTCACATAGTTTCACGCCTGCTCCCTCTCTCCCTCTCTGGCGATCAAGGGCGCCAGGCAGCTTTTCATTACGCACACCTGTCACCATCATTACACGCATCAGTGCTCATTGGACACCACTGGACTCCTTCATGTTTGGATTGCCTTCCCTTTATCAGCATTGTTGTTGTTTCCATTTCCCCTGTCCAGACGCTGTCCGTATTCTGTTCCTGTCCATGGTTATTAAATGTTCACTCCCTGTACCTGCTTCTCGTCTCCAGCATCGTTCCTTACACATAGGCTGTTTGTAATAGGGTAATTGCCCATCTAAACGGCATTGCTGTTGGGGGCTGTCCATTGTGCTGATGCAATGCAGCAGAGATACTAGGCTACAGATTTAAAAAGCACTCAATGATCTCTGAGTCTCTGCATTTGAACTATGTTTATAGCGTGATTATATAAGCAGAATTCAATATAATGACAATGCAAGAACCCCACAAAATGTTGCCCCCTTGGCAATTTCAACTGCCCCCTTAGTCACTTTATCATGGTGCCGGGTCTGCCCCGGAGGAAGAGCAGCTCCGTTCTGTCGAGATTGAGATTGAGGTGGTGGGCAAACACCTGGTGTAAAGAGTAAAGAGGAGAGGGCCTAGAACCAAGCCAAGGGGCACACCAGTAGTGCGAGCATGTTGTTCACACACAGATCCTCTCCACACCACCTGCAATTCAGGAGTGTGCAGAGCCTGAGACGCCCAGTCATGTCACCACATAGTAGAGATTCATGAGTCAGCCCAATCAAATCAAATCAAATTGTAATGGTCACATACACATGGTTAGCATATGTTAATGTGAGTGTAGCGAAATGCTTGTGCTTCTAGTTCCTACAGTGCAGTAATATCTAAGAAATAATCTAACAGTTCCGACTACCTTATACACACAAATGTAAAGGGAAATATGTATATAAATATATGGATGAGCAATGTTTGTTTATGTCGACGCGACGCACTCTGCAGTTTCTCTATGCTCATTCTCTGTCTCCCAGTCACCCATCATGCCTGTTAGAATGAATGTAAGAATTAATACCCCTTAGTCAGAAAATTGCAGATATTGAGGATAAGTCTCTCTGAGACAGCTGCATTGTGGGTAAGTATGCTGTTGCTAAATATGATATGTGTATGAGTGCATGCGAGTACTAGTTCACCATGTGTGTCAGGTGTACGGGGTGGTGTAACGATTCTCGTCCTCCTCTTCTGAGGAGGAGTAGTAAGAAGGATCGGAGGACCAATGCACAGCCTGGTAAGTGTTCATTATATTTATTTATAACTCAGAACACTAAATAAAACAACAAAGAGAATGAAATGAAACCGAAACAGTCCTGTACGGTGCATACATAAAACACAGAACAGAAAATATTCACCGCGAAACACAATAGAAAACCGGCTACCTAAATATGGTTTTCAATCAGGGACAACGATAAACACCTGCCTCTGATTAAGAACCATACCAGGCCAAACATAGAAATAGAAAATCATAGAAAAACTAACATAGACAACCCACCCAACTCACGCCCTGACCTTACTAAGTCAAAGACATAATAAAATAACTAAGGTCAGAACGTGACAGTACCCCCCCCCCCCAAAGTACCCCCCCCCCCCCCCCCCAAAGATGGTCTGGGTGGGTGTCTGTCCGCGGTGGCGGCTCTGGCGCGGGACGTGGACCTCACTCCACCATAGTCTTACCCGCCCCCCTGGCTGACTGATGGCTCTGGCAGCTCCTGACTGACTGACGGCTCTGGCAGCTCCTGGCTGACTGGCAGCTCTGGCAGCTCCTGGCTGACTGGCGGCTCTGGCAGCTCCTGGCTGACTGGCAGCTCAGGACAGACGGGCAACACTGGCAGCTCATGACAGACGGGAGACTCTGGCAGCTCAGGACAGACGGGAGACTCTGGCAGCTCAGGACAGACGGGAGACTCTGGCAGCTCAGGACAGACGGGAGACTCTGGCAGCTCAGGACAGACGGGAGACTCTGGCAGCTCGGGACAGACGGGAGACTCTGGCAGCTCGGGACAGACGGGAGACTCTGGCAGCTCGGGACAGACGGGAGACTCTGGCAGCTCGGGACAGACGGGAGACTCTGGCAGCTCGGGACAGACGGGAGACTCTGGCAGCTCGGGACAGACGGGAGACTCTGGCAGCTCGGGACAGACGGGAGACTCTGGCAGCTCTGAACAGACGGGAGACTCTGGCAGCTCAGGACAGACGGGAGACTCTGGCAGCTCAGGACAGATGGGAGACTCTGGCAGCGCTGGGCAGGCGGAAGGCTCTGGCAGCGCTGGACAGGCGGGAGCACCTGTAGGGAGGAGCTGGAGAGACAGCCTGGTGCGGGGGGGCTGCCATCGGAGGGCAGTTTCAACTGTTCTGCCTTATTATTATTCGACCATGCTGGTCATTTATGAACATTGAACATCTTGACCATGTTCTGTTATAATCTCCACCCGGCACAGCCAGAAGAGGACTGGCCACCCCACATAGCCTGGTTCCTCTCTAGGTTTCTTCCTAGGTATTGGCCTTTCTAGGGAGTTTTTCCTAGCCACTGTGCTTCTCCACCTGCATTGCTTGCTGTTTGGGGTTTTAGGCTGGGTTTCTGTACAGCACTTTGAGATATCAGCTGATGTACGAAGGGCTATATAAATAAATTTGATTTGATTTGATTTGGTGGTGGCACCGGATAGACCGGACCGTGAAGGCGCACTGGAGGTCTCGAGCACCGAGCCTGCCCAACCCTACCTGGCTGAATGCTCCCCGTAGCCAGGCCAATGCAGCAAGGTGGAATAGCCCGCACTGGGCTGTGCTGGCGAACCGGGGACACCATGCGTAGGGCTGGTGCCATGTATCCCGGCCTGAGGAGACGCACTGGAGACCAGCTGTGCTGAGTCGGCTTCATGGCACCTGGCTCGATGCCCAACCTAGCCCGGCCGATACGAGGCGCTGCTATGTATCGCACCAGGCTATGCCTGCGCACTGAGGACACCGTGCGCCTCACGGCATAACACGGTGTCTGCCCGGTCCCTCTCTCTCCACGGTAAGCACGGGGAGTTGGCACAGGTCTCCTCCCTGACTTCGCCACACTCCCCGTGTGCCCCCACCCAATACATTTTTGGGGCTGCCTCTCGGGCTTCCAGCCGCGCTGCTGTCCTGCCTCCTCATACCGCCGCCTCTCAGCTTTCGCTGCCTCCAACTCTGCCTTGGGGCGGCGATATTCCCCAGCTTGTTCCCAGGGTCCTTTGCCGTCCAGGATCTCCTCCCATGTCCAGGATTCCTGAGATCGCTGCTGCTGCTGCTGCTGTTACCACGCTGCTTGGTTCTTTGGTGGTGGGTGATCCTGTAACGATTCTCGTCCTCCTCTTCTGAGGAGGAGTAGTAAGAAGGATCGGAGGAACAATGCGCAGCGTGGTAAGTGTTCATTATATTTATTTATAACTCATAACTTTAAATAATAAAACAACAAAGAGAACTAAATGAAACGGAAACAGTCCTGTACGGTGCCTGTGATTGAGAACCATACCAAGCCAAACATAGAAATAGCAAATCATAGAAAAACTAACATAGACAACCCACCCAACTCACGCCCTGACCATACTAAAACAAATACATAACAAAAGAACTAAGGTCAGAAAGTGACAGTGGGTCTCCTGCCAGACATATAGTTGAAGTCGGAAGTTTACATACACTTAGGAGTCATCACAACTCATTTTTCAACCACTCCACAAATTTCTTGTAAACATACTATAGTTTTGTAGAGGACATCTACTATTGTTAGGACATCTACTTTGTACATGACACAAGTAAAAAAAATTGTTTACAGACAGATTATTTCGCTTATAATTCACTGTATAATTGTGTAATTCTGTGCAATTCACTTTAAAATTCCAGAAAATGATGTAATGGCTTTAGAGGCTTCTGGTAGGCTAATTGTCATCATTTGAGTCAATTGGAGGTGTACCTGTGTATGTATCACAAGGTATACCTTCAAACTCAGTGCCTCTTTGCTGGACATCATGGGAAAATCAAAAGAAATCCGCAAAGACATCAGAAAAAAAACATTGTAGACCTCCATAAGTCTGGTTCATCCTTGGGAGCAATTTCCAAACACCTGAAGGTACCACGTTCATCTGTACAAACAATAGTACGCAAGTATAAACACCATGGGACCACGCAGCCGTCATACCGTTCAGGAAGGAGACGCGTTCTGTCTCCTAGAGATGAACGTACTTTGGTGCGAATAGTGCAAATCAATCCCAGAACAACAGCAATGGGCCTTGTGAAGATAGTGGAGGAAACAGGTACAAAAGTATTTATATCCACAGTAAAACGAGTCCTATATCGACATAACCTGAAAGGTCTCTCAGCAAGGAAGAAGCCACTGCTCCAAAACCACCATGAAAAAGCCAGACTACGGTTTGCAACTGCACATGGGGACAAATATCGTACTCTTTGGAGAAATGTCCTCTGGTCTGATGAAACAAAAATAGAATTCTTTGGCCATAATGACCATCATTATGTTTGGAGGAAAAAGGGGGAGGCTTGCAAGCCGAAGAACACCATCTCAACAGTGAAGCACGAGGGTGGCAGCATCATGTTGTGGGGGTGCTTTGCTGCAGGAGGGACTGGTGCACTTCACAAAATAGATGGCATCATGAGGAGGGGAAATTTATGTGGATATATTGAAGCAACATCTCAATACATCAGTCAGGAAGTTAAAGCTTGGTCGCAAATGGCTCTTCCAAATGTACAATAAATCCAGGTATACTTCCAAAGTTGTGGCAAAATGTCTTAAGGACAACAAAGTCAAGGTATTGGAGTGGCCATCACAAGGCCGTGACCTTAATCCCATAGAAAATTTCTGGACAGAACTGAAACAGTGTTTGCAAGCAAGGAGGCCTGCAAACCTGACTCAGTTGCACCATCTCTGCCAGGAGGAATGTGCCAAAATTTACCCAACATATTGTGGGAAGCTTGTGGAAGGCTACCCGAAACGTTTGACCCAAGTTAAACAGTGTAAAGCCAATGCTACCATATACTAATTTAGAGTATGTACACTTCTGACCAACTGGGAATGTGATGAAAGAAATAAAATCTGAAATAATTCATTCTCTCTACTATTATTCTGACTTTTCACATTCTTCAAATAAAGTGGTGATCCTAACTGACCTAAGACAGGACATTTTTCTCGGATAAAATGTCAGGAATTGAGGTTAAATGTCTTAGGCTAAGGTGTATGTAAACTTCCGACTTCAACCGTATACAGAATGGTGTCGTCTGCGTAGAGGTGGATCAGAGAATCACCAGCAGCAAAAGCGACATCATTGATGTATACAGAGAAGAGAGTCGGCCCGAGAATTGAACCCTGTGGCACCCCCATAGAGACTGCCAGAGGTCCGGACAACAGGCCCTCAGATTTGACACACTGAACTCTATCAGAGAAGTAGTTGGTGAACCAGGCGAGGCAATCATTTGAGAAACTAAGGCTGTTGAGTCTGCCGATGAGAATGAGGTGATTGACAGAGTCGAAAGCCTTGGCCAGTTCGATGAATACGGCTGCCCAGTAATGTCTGTTATCGATAGTGGTTATGATATCATTTAGGCCCTTGAGCGTGGCTGAGGTGTGTACCCATGACCAGCTCTGAAACCAGATTGCATAGCCTCTCTGGTGCAGGCGTGCCGCTAGCGACCCACCTCGACAACATCCGGTGAAATTGCGGAGCGCCAAATTCAGAATACAGAAATAGTCATAATAAAAATTCATTAAAATACACGTGTTATACATCGGCTTAAATATTAACTTCTTGTTTATCCAGCCTCTTTGTCAGATTTTGAAAGGCTTTTTGGCGAAGGCATACCATACGATTGTTTGAGGACAGCACCCCGCATACAAAATTATTATCAAACATTTTCCAACCAAGTAGAGGAGTCATGAAAGTCAGAAATAGCGATAAAATTAATCACTTACCTTTGAAGATATTCATCTGGTTGTAGTCACAAGAGTCGCAGCTACACAATAAATGTTTGTTTTGTTCGATTAAGTCCCTCTTTATATCCAAAAAACTCAAAAAAAGAGAGGGTGCAGATTGTCTAGCACTGCTGATTTGTAGGGGTCCAGATTTTACAGCTCTTTCAGAACATCAGCTATCTGGATTTGGGTGAAGGAGAAATAGGGGAGGCTTGGGCGAGTTGCTGTGGGGGGTGCAGGGCTGTTGACCGGAGTAGGAGTAGCCAGGTGGAAAGCATGGCCAGCCGTGGAAAAATGCTTCTTGAAATTCTCAATTACTATGGATTTATTGGTGGTGACAGTGTTTCCTAGCCTCAGTGCAGTGGGCAGCTGGTAGGAGGTGCTCTTATTCTCCATGGACTTTACAGTGTCCTATAACTTTTGAGTTTGTGCTACAGGATGCAAATTCCTGCTTGAAAAAGCTAGCCTTAGCTTTCCTAACTGCCATTGTATATTGGTTCCTAACTTCCCTGAAAAGTTGCATATCACGGGGGCTATTCGATGCTACTGCAGAACGCCACAGGATATTTTTGTGCTGGTCAAGGGCAGTCAGGTCTGGAGAGAAACAAGGGCTATATTTGTTCCTGGTTAAAAAAAATTTTGAATGGGGCATGCTTATTTAAGATGGTGAGGAAGGCTACCTGAAACATTTGACCCAAGTTGAACAATTTAAAGGCAATGCTACGAAATACTGATTGAGTGTATGTAAACTTCTGACCCACTGGGAATATGATGAAAGAAATAAAAGCTGAAATACTACTATTATTCTGAAATGTCATATTCTTAAAATAAAGTGGTGATGCTAACTGACCTAAAACAGGGAATTTTTACTAGGATTAAATGTCAGGAATGGTGAAAAATGGAGTTTAAATGTATTTGGCTCAGGTGTATGTAATCTTACAACTTCAACTGTACCTCTGTAGAAGCGAAAAGTCGCCAGTGACTCATCATCAGCAGGTGACAGATCTTGTGGGATACCTCTCTTCTGCCCCGTGGGATTAGGGTCTCACTCACTGTTACCGCATTTACATGCTAATCTCAACAGGAACCACTTAAGGTGTGCTCTCAGTTTGAGAGAGACAAGACTCCGAAGGAACCTGAGCAATTATCTTGGAAAACGTGTGCCCATTAGATATTTCTTCTCTGCAGCAATTTTATTTATCTTTTTAGAAATACATTTATTGCAAAAAAATGTATTGTCATGTTTTTGAAGGAGTACATCACAAGTACCAGCCTTATTATGTGTGCATAAAGTATCAAGCTATGAAATAATAATGAAGTAAAGTGATTTACAGAAGTAAAAACAAAGCAAACATGAGAAGAATGAGGCTTTCATATTAAACAGAAATATTGTACTCATTCAGTAAAATGATCTATTCTAATAGTTACAAAGAACCATAAAACCAAAGACATTTTAAAACTGTTCAACACATACAGTACAGTATCAAATTTTCAGCGACACACCATTAATAAGCTACAGGCTCTCTCAGTGGTACTTTCTTTCTCTTAGCTCCACTAACTGTCGCCACCATCCTCACTGTGTGTGTAGCAGGCACACTCACGCAGGCACACACACATACAAATACAAGTACATGCACACTCACAGCTTAGAGAATGTAATGTCCAGGATCCATGTCAGAGGAGTGTTTATGTGCTGCATGTACTTGTATTTGTACGTGTGTGTGCCTGCGTGAGTGTGGCTACTACACAGTGAGGATGGTGGCGATTTGAAGTAATATCATATTCCTTTTTAACTTTGGCAGTGTGTGATATCTTATCCTCCATATTCTTATCATATCCTAATAATCTAATATCAGATACAATGGGTTTTTATTCAGGGAGATCTGATGCAATGGCGGTATAAGTCTGCAGGTAAAGCACTGATCTATCTTTGTTAAGATCTTAGCAGGGGGAGGATTACATGACATGGGGGTAACACAACACCATCTTTCCCTTTTGGAAAAAAATGTAAACCAGTGTTCTCCCATTTGAGCTGGTGTATGATGGAGAATGAGGTCATGAGGAGGCAGAAATAACAGTGATACTGAGGATAACACACGCACACCCCGCCGTCCCTCACATTTTGTTCAGATGTCTGAAACTTGTATGGGGGTAACTCGCCCCATCCACAAGAAATGTGTAGCAGAAAGTCCTAGAGAAAGGCAGAACTGCACAGAAGCAGTGGTAGCAGTTATAATTGCAGAACCAGTTATGGTGGTAAAGATGAAGGCAATTATTCTTGATATATGAGGAGACTGGTGGTTTTGACAGTAACATATGTACTATGTGTGTGTATAGTCCAAACAGTTATCGCAGTTCTCTACGTTACCAGCTAGTGTGTGTGTGTGTGTGTGTGTGTGTGTGTGTGTGTGCGCTTACTCTTAGCCTCTATATCCCACTAGGTTACAATTTATCGTGGGGATGACAGACAATCCAGGAAAGCCATGGCGTTATAAAAGTTCCTGCTGTTCTTGATTCACTTGCTGGAGCTTCCTGATGTCTGAGTAGGGGAAAGAGGCATGCATGCGCGCGAGGAGAGATGGATTGATAGTAATGTGGTGAGAAACAACCCTGACCTTGGGATTATTGGGACAATTGTTAAGGGGCCTTTCTCCATAGACCAGGGGTAAATCTCAGGACCATTTCTCTGCTCAGTGTACACAACATATGACTTCTGTATGATCTCTGTGATTACAGTATGCTTCAGTGCTTTGAGGCCACTGCCTCTCACGTAACAGGATACATGTGTGTTGACTGCTGTTTGTCTTTATATGTGTGTGAACTGTGTGTGCTGCTTAACGACTGCTATCGAGCTTTGATTGGTAAATAAACACCAAAAAGTAATATTATTTACAATTTCTTCTCTGGTGGGGAAGGATATGGGAGTGTGTGTGTGCACGTGTGGAGGGGGGGTTATGTGAGGAATAAACCCTGATGGTGAAAATAAGCGTCCTGAGACCGATAACCCCTTAAAGGTGTTATTTTTTACAACTGTGTGTGTGCCTCTGACATTAATCAACACCCTTCTGACCAATTAGAATGGAGCAGTTAACGAAGCTGTGTAACTATGAGTAGAATGAAAATCTGGTTCTGGGCAGTGAAGCAGCTTTTCACACAAGGAAACATGCCATGATGAGAACAGTGAGGCCATGGAACTGTCAGTCGGAGAATCTTAATTGGATTTCCTTGATCCTCTCCTCCTTTCCTTGCGTCCCCTCCATCCTCTCCTCACCTCCTTCTGAAAAAGGTGAAAGGTAATCGAGGAGAATACCTAGTGAGTTTCTCAAATTAATGCATTTAACCCAACCCCTCTGAATCAGAGAAGTACGGGGGGCTGCTTTAATCAACACGATTAGAAACTGGGCAGCAGTTGCTGTTGGGGATGAACTGCCTTGCTCAAGGGCAGAAGAGCATATTTTTCCACCTTGCTGGCTTGGGGAATCAAACCAGTGACAAATTGGTTACTGGCCCCCCGCTCTTAAGCAGTCGGTGACCTGCCACCCCAGTGGAAAGGAAACATGGAAACAAAGGAGGCAATCAAGGAGAGGAGGAAACTCCTCTGTTTACCTAATAACAAATTGACACATTCCTACATATTGCGACCGCATATTGGTTTTTGGGTCACGGAGGACAGAGAGGACGGACCTTTGCCTAATATAGAATAAGGCTAGTGACTCCAATGCACTGTGTTCCAAGAGATCCTGCCCCAAACTGCGGGAAGTAAGGCTGCTGGGGGTGCTGCAGCACCCAGTGAAAAATAAACAAATATAGTATACAGCACCAGTCAAAAGCTTGGGCACAATTACCCATTCAAAAGTTTTTCTTTATTTTTACTATTTTCTACATAGTAGTATGTTACGGGTCTCACCCCGGTGTATTTATTAAAGGTTGTTTCTTTCCCCAGTTTCTGTGTTGTGGTTTTGATTGTATGTGTGTGTTTCAGGATGGCTTCCTGAAATTCTAAGCAGCTGATTGGTTGGCCCCATCGATGATTGGAGATCTGACCCCGCCCTCTCGACAGAAGACACAGCTTTCTTCAATTACCGACTCCTTCTGACACTAGAAAAGCCAGTGTTCCTTTGTTAGGAGAGAGGTGATGGTTATGTTCTGTGTTTGTTGCGCAGACAGAGCTTATTAGTATGTTCTGTGTTGGTTGTTGCTGAGATAGAGCTGATGGTTATGTCCTGTGTTGGTTGTTGCTCAGAGACAGTTTTTTTTTAAAGTATTTGTAGCCGCTGCTTCTAAGGTATGTGTGTCCCCATAGAACGCAGTGTTTTTGATTATTAAAACGGTTTACTTATGTTTGTATTATTCTGTTTCATTTGTTCCCAGGGGGGAAGGGGAAGGCACCTTGGGAGTGCTTAGGCAAGAGGCCTGCGGGCATACATATACCCCTAGAATGTACTTTGTCAATGCACACTAGGTAAGACCTGGGCGGACCATCCCCTGTATTTAGGTTAGTGCGCCAGGTGGTGCTAGTTAGGTAAAGTTGTGGGTAGGTAGGAGAGGGGGCTCTTTTTAAAAAACCATCATAATAATATTTCCTCCATCAAATCCCCCCACGATTCCTTCCCCCGTGGACTTGAATAACCCCCACAAACCCCTCTAAAATGGTTTTGATCCAAATCTGGCAACCCTGTTTAGCTTTCGTGCTATCATCATCTGATCATCAGGTTAAAAAGTTGGAGCTCTAGAAAGAGGCCAGAGTTCCTGATTTTTCCCTGTTCGAGCTCGTTTTTTCCCGAGTTCAGTTATTTTGAACATACTGAAATTGGAAGTTGGAAGTCGGAACTCCCAGTTTTGAATATGGCATTATAGTGAATGCCATTTTGGGATTAGGGAGTTTAGCTTGTCAAACCTAAACAAACATGGCTACCATCATAAAGAATTTAACAGATATTAGGTTGGCTGACACGTATCTCTTTTCTAAACAATATTACATTTGTCCCTTGTGCTCACCAGAGATATGGTACATTGTAAACAAGACTAGCTGTTAGGTCGCAAAGTTTAGTTGTTTTTTTGTCAGTGCAACCTGTTATTTAGACTGGTTTATTGGATGATTTTGACTGTGGATGTGTTCTGTGTAATACTTGGATGATGAAGTTTGCATTGATCTTATACAATAAAAGGTGAAATTGAAGAATACATTTCAAGACCTTTATTTTCCATCAGTACAAAAAGTTATTTAGATGTTCAGACAACAATGGTGTTTAGACGCTTTTGTTGCATCATACGTTTCGATGCTACTGTTCCAATCAAAAATTTGCAATGGTACGCGGCTGGGACCACTCAACAATGATCACAAATATGTGATAGTATGCGTCAAAGGGTTTAGACCAGGTTCTCATTCACAATGGGGCCCTGAAAACAAACAACTCACAACATGATAATTCAATAAATCAATAAAACAGCAAAACATTTACAAGATACAGCAGATACAGACACACGACATCTCAACAACACAAATAAATATACTAGATGGGGAGAAGACCTTGAGAGATGTGAGCTGGAGGAATTTTCTCAATGTATCCTGAGGACTACTGGCACTAGGCATCTCACCCTTTTTATTTAACTTTCCCTCCCTCTCGCTCGCTTCCTCTTGCCCTTTTCTCTACCCTTCTCCCCTCCACTTCTCTGCTTTGTTCTCCTTTTATTCCTCTTCTTCTTCTCCTATCCTCCCTCTCTCCAGGCTGATGTATTCTCTCATTACAGACCACAGCCAATAGAAGGTAGATCTTGTATAAATCCAGACGGTCAGAGAGAATGTTATTTGGGGTTAGTGTCGGACTCATTCCGTCTCTATCTATCTCTCTTTCTCCCTCTCTCTATCTCTCATTCTCAGTCAAGCTCTGTCTCCCTCTCACTTTCTCCTTCCCGCTCTGTCTGCCTGTTTACTATTCTGCAACAGAGCTTGCTAAGTTATATTCACTGGGGAGGATTTTTGTGAAGTGTTTCTTTGATGTTGCCTGAATGAGCCATTCTAGATCTGTACCCAGGTGAAGGAGTGTGTGTGGCAGGTTGACATTTATTGTAGAAGAACTGAGCGGTATCCGCTAGATGGGCCAGCTACAAAGTCAAATTTGGAGATATTATAAAAATTTATGAAAACAAACATTTTATTTTTGGTCTAAACTTAAGGTTACGGCTAGTGCATCGATGGCGTTGTCCCCACAGTGACCATAAGTCCATAACCAACCAGAAGCCATGGATTACAGGCAACATCCACACTGAGCTAAAGGGTAGAGCTGCCGCTTTGTAGGAGCGGGAATGTAACCCAGACGCTTATAAGACATCCCGCTGTGCCCCCCGAAAAACCATCAAACAGGCAAAGCGTCAATACAGGACTAAGAATGAATCATACTACACCGGCTGCGACGCTGGTTAGATGTGGCAAGCCTTGCAAACTATTATGGACTACAAAGGGTAGCACAGCCGCGAGCTGCCCAGAGACACGAGCCTACCAGACGAGCTAAATTACTTAATTACTATGCTTTCTTTGAAGCAAGCAACACTGAAGCATGCATGAGAGCATCAGCTGTTCCGGACGACTGTGGGATCACACTCTCCGTAGCCGATGTGAGTAAGACCTTTAAATAGGTCAACATTCACAAGGCCGCAGGGCCAGAAGAATTACCAGGACGTGTACTCCGAGCATGCGCTAAACAACTGACGTGTCTTTTTCAACATGTCCCTGACCGAGTCTGTAATATCGACATGTTACAAGCAGACTGACATTGTCCCTGAGCCCAAGAACACTAAGGTAAGCTGCCTAAATGACTACCGACCCGTAGCACTCACGTCTGTAGCCATGAAGTGCTTTGAAAGGCTGGTCATGGCTCACATCAACACCATTATCCCAGAATAACTAGACCCACTCCAATTTGCATACCATCCCAAAAGATCCACAGATCCACACTGCCCTTTCCCACCTGGACAAAAGGAACACCTAGATGAGAATGCTATTCATTGACAACAGCTCAGCATTCAACACATTAGTGCCCTCAAAGCTCATCAGTAAACTAAGGACCCTTGGACTAAACACCTCCCTCTGCAACTGTATCCTGGACTTCCTGATGGAACACCCCCAGGTGGTAAGTACTGTACTGGAGGTAAGAACATATCTGCCACGCTGATCCTCAACACGGGGGACCCTCAGGCATGCATACTCAGTCCCCTCCTGTACTCTTTGTTCACCAATCACTGCATGGCCAAGCACAACTCCAACACCATTATTAAGTTTGCTGACGACACAACAGTGGAAGGCCTGATCACCGACAACGATGAGACAGCCTATAGGGAGGAGGTCAGAGACCTGGCAGTGTGGTGCCAGGATAACAACCTCTCCCTCAAGGTGATCAAGACAAAAAAGATGATTGTGTACCACAGAAAAAGGAAGGCCGAGCACGCCCCCATTCTCATCGACGGGGCTGTAGTGAACAGGTTGAGACCTTCAAGATCCTTGGTGTCCACATCACAAATGAACTATCATGGTCCAAACACACTAAGACAGTCGTGAGGAGCGCATGACAACACCTATTCACAATCAGGAGACAGAAAAGATTTAGAATAGGTACGCAGATCCTCAAAAAGTTCTGCAGCTGCACCATCCTGCACCGTCCTGACTGGTTGCATCACTGCCTGGTATGCCAACTGCTCGGCCTCCGACCGCAAGGCACTACAGAGGGTAGTGTGTACGGCCCAGTACATGACTGGGGGCACGTTTCCTGATATCCAGGACCTCTATACCAGACAGTGTCAGAGGGAGGCCCTAAAAATTGTCAAAAACTTCAGCCACCCTAGTCATAGACTGTTCTCTCTGCTACTGCACGGGAAGCGGTGCCGGAGCACGAAGTCTAGGTCCAAAAGGCTTCTGAACAGCTTCAACCCCCAATTCATAAGACTCCTGAACAACTAATCAAATGGCTACCTAGACTATTTTTCATTTACCCCCCACCGCCATTTTTACGCTGCTCCTACTCTCTGTTTATTATCTCTGCAAAGTCAATTTACCTCTACCTACAGTCGTGGCCTAACTTTTTGAGAATGACACAAATGTTAATTTCCACAAAGTTTGCTGCTTCAGTGTCTTTAGATATTTTTGTCAGATGTTACTATGGAATACTGAAGTATAATTAGAAGCATTTCATAAGTGACAAAGGCTTTAATTGACAATTACATGAAGTTGATGCAAAGAGTCAATATTTGCAGAGTTGACCCTTCTTTTTCAAGACCTCTGCAATCCACCCTGGCTTGCTGTCAATTAACTTCTGGGCCACATCCTGACTGATGACAGCCCGTTTTTGCATAATCAATTCTTGGAGTTTGTCAGAATTTGTGGGTTTTTGTTTGTCCACCCACCTTTTGAGGGTTGACCACAAGTTTTCAATGGAACTAAAGTCTGGGGAGTTTCCTGGCCATGGACCCAAAATATTGATGTTTTGTTCCCCGAGCCACTTAGTTATCACTTTTGCCTTGCCGTGGCAAGGTGCTCCATCATGCTGGAAAAGGCATTGTTCATCACCAAACTGTTCCTGGATGGTTGGGAGAAGTTGCTCTCGGAGGATGTGTTGGTACCATTCTTTATTCATGGCTGTGTCCTTAGGCAAAATTGTGACCACCCACTCCCTTGGCTGAGAAGCAACCCCACACATGAATGGTCTCAGGATGCTTTACTGTTGGCATGACACAGGACTGATGGTAGCGCTCACCTTGTCTTCTCCGGACAAGCTTTTTTGCGGATGCCCAAAAAAACAATCAGAAAGGGGATTTGTCAGAAAAAATGACTTTACCCCAGTCCTCAGCAGTCCAATCCCTGTACCTTTTGCAGAATATAAGTCTGTCCTTGATGTTTTTCCTAGAGCGAAATGTCTTCTTTGCTGCCCTTCTTGACACCAGGCCATCCTCCAAAAGTCTTCGCCTCACTGTGTGTGCAGATGCACTCACACCTGTCTGCTGCCATTCCAGAGCAAGCTCTGTACTGGTGGTGCCCCGTTCCCGCAGCTGAATCAACTTTAGGAGACGGTCCTGGCACTTGCTGGACTTTCTTTGGCGCCCTGATCCTTCTTCACAACAATTTAACCGCTCTCCTTGAAGTTCTTGATGATCCGATAAATGGTTGATTTAGGTGCAATCTTACTGGCAGCAATATCCTTGCCTGTGAAGCCCTTTTTGTGCAAAGCAATGATGACGGCACGTGTTTCCTTGCAGGCAAACATGTTTGACAGAGGAAGAACAATGATTCCAAGCACCACCCTCCTTTTGAAGCTTCCAGTCTGTTATTCAAACTCAATCAGCATGACAGAGTGATCTCCAGCCTTGTCCTCGTCAACACTCACACCTGTGTTAAAACTTCTTATGGCTGCAGGGGCACTATTGAGTAGCTTGGATGAAAGGTGCCCAGAGGTGCCCAGAGAAAACGGCCTGCTCCTCAGTCTCAGTTGCTAATATATGCATATTATTATTAGTATTGGATAGAAAACACTATGAAGTTTCTGAAACTGTTTGAATGATGTCTGTGAGTATAACAGAACTCATATGGCAGGCAAAAACCTGAGAAGGAATCCAAACAGGAAGTGAGAAATCTGAGGTTGGTATATTTTCAAACCATTCCCTATTGAAATCTCTGTTAGATATGAATGAAGATTCACTTCCTAGGGCTATCACTAGATGTCAAATGTTTATAGAAATTTGAATGAGGCTTCTACTGTGTTGTGGGACTGAATAAGAGCAGAATGTGCCATGTGTCTGGCAGTCAGCCAGTTCCAGGTCACGCGCATAGCACATCAAGACACAAAGGAATTCTCCGGTTGGAACTTTATTGAAGATTATTGATAAAAACATCCTAATGATTGATTCTGTACTTAGTTCGAAATGTTTCTTTGACCTGTAATATAACTTTTTGAAGTTTTTGTCCGAAGAAACGGTCGACCAGCACCAGCGTTTGGATAAGTGTACCCAACACGCTAACAAAAGTAGCTAATTGGACATAAATAACGGACATTATCGAACAAATCAAGCATTTATTGTGGACCTGGGAGTATATTCTGATGAAGATCATCAAAGGTAAGGGATTATTTATCATGTAATTTGTGGTTTAATTTGACTCCAAAATGGCAGTTAATTTGACAATTGTTCTGAGCGCCGTCTCAGATTATTGCATGGTTTTCTTTTTCTGTAAAAAATAATTAAAATCTGACACAGCGGTTGCATTAAGGACACGTATATCTATGATTCCATGTGTATAACTTGTATTATCATCTACATTTATGATGAGTATTTCTGTTGAATCGATGTGGCTATGCAAAATCACTGGATGTTTTTGGAACTAGTGAACGTAACGCGCCAATGTATACTGAGATTTTTTTTATATAAATATGAACTGTATCAAACAAAACATACATGTATTGTGTAACATGAAGTCCTATGAGTGTCATCTGATGAAGATCATCAAAGGTTAGTGATTCATTTTATCTCTATTTGTGCTTTTTGGGACTCCTATCTTTGGCTGGAAATATGACTGTGTTTATTGTTGTTTGGTGGTGACCTAACATAATCGTTTGTGGTGCTTTCGCTGAAAAGCATATTTGAAATCGGACACTGTGGTGGGATTAACAACAAGACTACCTTTAAAACGGTATAAGATACATGTATGTATGTTTGAGGAATTTTAATTATGAGACTTCTGTTGTTTTGAATTTGGCGCCGGCACTTTCACTGGCTGTTGTCATATCATCCCGTTAACGGGATTGCAGCCCAAAGAGGTTATTAAAGAGAGAATCACTGACATGATGTCAGCTGGTCCTTTTGTGGCAGGGCTGAAATGCAGTGGAAATGTTTTTTGGGGATTCAGTTCATTTGCATGGCAAATAGGGACTTACCAATTAATTGCAATTCATCTGATCACTCTTCATAACATTCTGGAGTATACATTTCCATCATAGAAACTGAGGCAGCAGGCTTTGTGAAAATGTATATTTGTGTCATTCTCAAAACTTTAGGCCACGACTGTACAGTCGGAGGATTACATACTCCTTAGCCAAATACGTTTAAACTCAGTTTTTCACAATTCCTGACATTTAATTCCCTGTTTTAGTTCAGTTACGATCACCACTTTATTTTAACAATGTGAAATGTCAGAAAAATAGTAGAGGGAACGATTTATTTGAGCTTTAATTTCTTTCATCACATTCCCGATGGGTCAGAAGTTTACGTACACTCAATTAGTATTTGGCATCATTGCCTTTAAATTGTTTAACTTGTGTCAAATGTTTCAGGTAGCCTTCTGCAATATTCCCACAATAAGTTAGGTGAATATTGTCCCATTTATCCTGACAAAGCTAGTGTAACTGACCAGGTATGTCAGCCTCCTTGCTCGCACACACTTTTTCAGTTCTGCCCACAACTTTTCTATAGGATTGAGGTCAGGGCTTTGTGATGGCCACTCCAATACCTTGACTTTGTTGTCCTTAAGCCATTTTGCCCCAACTTTGGAAGTATGCTTGGGGTCATTGTCCATTTGGAAGACCCATTTGCGACCAAAACATCCGGTGATTTTGCAGAGAGACACATCAATTTAAGAAATACTCATCATAAATGTTGATGAAAATACAAGTGTTTTACATGGAATTAAAGATACACTTCTTCTTGATGCACCCATCCCGTTAGCGGGATCATTTTCATCAACATACGCTGAATTGCAGAGTGCCAAATTCAAATTAAATTACAAAAAATATTTAATTTTCATGAAATCACAAGTGCAATATAGCAAAACACAGCTTAGCTTGTTGTTAATCCACCTGGCGTGTGAGATTTCTAAAAAACTTTTCGGGGAAAGCATACCAAGCGTTTATGTAAGGACATCTCTGTCAGCAGACAAAACATTACAAACAGCTAGCAGCCAAGTAGATTGGTCACGAAAGTCATCGCTTTCCATTGATGATCTTCAGATGTATGCACTCACGAGACTCCCAGATACACAATATATGTTCCTTTTGTTCCATAAAGATTATTTTATATCCAAAATACCTCCATTTGGTTGGCGCGTTATGTTTAGAAATCCACAGGCTCGAGCGGTCACGACCGGGGGGGCGAAAATTCCAAATAGTATCCGTAAAGTTTGTAGAAACATGTCAAAAGAAAATTATAATCAATCCTCAGGTTGTTTTTACAATATATAATCGATAATATTTCAACCGGACTATAGCTTTTTCAATAGGAGAGAGAGAGAAAATGTCTGCTCCAAGCTGTTGTGCATGCAAAATGCTGCTGGCACCCAGCCATCCAATGACACGATGTGATCTTTCTCGCTCATTTTTCAAAATAGGGCCTGAAACTATGTCTAAAGACTGTTCACAACATGTGGAAGCCATACGAAAAGGAATCTGGTTGATATCCCTTGAAATGGAGCGAAGGCAGGCAATGGAACAGAGAGCTTTCAGGAAAAACAGCATTCCGGATTGGATTTTCCTCAGGCTTTCGCCTGCAATATCAGTTCTGTTATACTCACAGACAATATTTTGACCGTTTTGGAAATTTTAGTGTTTTCTATCCTAATCTGACAATAATATGCATATTCTAGATTCTGGGCCTGAGAAATCGGCAGTTTCATTTGGGTACGTTTTTCATCCAAACATAAATACTGCCCCCTACACTCAACAGGTTAATGCAACCGCTGTGTCAGATTTCAAAAAAGCTTTACGGAAAAAGCACACCATGCAATAATCTGAGTACAGCGCTCAGACACAAAAACAAGCCATACAGATACCGCCATGTTGTGGAGTCAACAGAAGTCAGAAATAGCATTATAAATATTCACTTACCTTTGATGATCTTCATCAGAATGCACTCCCAGGAATACCAGTTCCACAATAAATGTTTGTTTTGTCCATAATTTATGTCCAAATACCTCCTTTTTGTTCATGCGTTTAGTTCACAAATCCAAATTCATGAGGCGCAGGCACACTTAGTCCAGACGAAAAGTAAAAAAAATGTATATTACAGTTCGTAGAAACATGTCAAACTATAGAATCAATAGAATCAATCTTTAGGATGATTTTAACATAAATCTTCAATAATATTCCAACCGGACAATTCCTTTGTCTTTAGAAATGAAAAGGAACTCAGCTAGCTCTCAAGGCCGCACGCATGACTTAGCTCATGGCATTCGGCCAGACCCTTGACTCAAACAGCTCTTATTTACTCCCCCTTCACAGTAGAAGCCTGAAACCAGGTTCTAAAGACTGTTGACATCTAGTGGAAGCCGTAGGAAGTGCTATCGGACAAAATTTCCACTGTATATTGGATAGGCAAAGACTTGAAAACCTACAAACTTCAGATTTCCCACTTCCTGTTTGGATTTCTTCTCAGGTTTTTGCCTGCCATATGAGGTCTGTTATACTCAAAGACATCATTCAAACAGTTTTAGAAACTTCAGAGTGTTTTCTATCCAAATCTACTAATGATATGAATATTCTAGCATTTGGGCCTGAGTAGCAGGCAGTTTACTCTGGGCATCTTATTCATCCAAGCTACTCAATACTGCCACCCATCCATAAGAAGTTTTAACACATATTTTTCTTAAACTGCATTGTTGGTTAAAGGCTTATAAGTAAGTAAGACTGTTGTATTCAGCGCATGTGACAAATATAATTTGATTTGAGCCATTAGAGTTAGCTGTGTGGATACGGTTAGGGTTAGGCTTAAAATCTGATCTTATGACTTTGTGGCTGTGCCAGCTAGTGACCCCTGCAGACCTGCCTTCAGGGCAAGACTAATGACAATATATGCCATCCTGTGTGTGTGCGTTTGAGTGCATGTATGTGCATGTGGTTTTCGGTGCACGTCTATGTGTGTGTGTGTGTGTGTGTGTGTGTGTTCGCGAGAGAGAAGTAATGTAGACTAATAAGGGAGGATGGCCACAGGCGAGCTTATCACTCATCCCTTACGACGCACAAAATCCAGCACCATCGCCATCCCTGGACCTGCCGGCAACAGCACACATTCGTCAGCGCTCCCTCTCCCTCTCTCTTCGCTCTCTTTCTCTCTCCTCCCACACTCTCTCTTTCCTTCATCTCTCTATCTCTTTCTTCCCTCTCTGCCTCTTACTTCTCTCTTTGCTTCATCTTTCTCTATCGATCTCTCCTCTCACAGGCTCAGATATGACCTTCTACATCACATTTATCATTTACGGGCGAATCATTCGTTTTAAAATTGGGAGTTCTTCACCAACCTGTCTGTGTTCATAGCAGTGTTTTGCATAATTTTGATAAAATCCAATCAAAATTTAATCAAATTTTGTTGGTTACATACACATGGTTAGCAGATGTTAATGCGAATGTAGTGAAATGCTTGTGCTTCTCGTTCCGACAGTGCAGTAATATCTAACAAGTAATCTATTAATTCCCCAACAACTACCTAATAAACACAAATCTAAAGGGATGGAATATGTACATATAGATATATGGATGAGTGATGGCCTAGCGTCATAGGCAAGCCACAATAGATGATACAGAGTACAGTATATACATATGAAATTAGCAATGTAAGATTCTTAAAGTGAGATTGTTTAAAGTGACCAGTGAGTCTCTATGTAGGCAGCAGGCTCTCTGAGTTAGTGATTGCTACTTACCAGTTTGATGGCCTTGAGATAGAAGCTGTTCTTCAGTCTCAGTCCCAGCTTTGATGCACCTGTACTGACCTCGCCTTCTGTAGGTAGCGGGGTGAACAGGCAGTGGCTCGGGTGGTTGTTGTCCTTGATGATCCTTTTGGCCCTCCTGTGACATCGGGTACTGTAGGTGTCCTGGAGGGCTGGTAGTTTGCCCCCGGTGATGCGTTGTGCAGACCGCACCACCCTCTGGAGAGCCTTGAGGTTGATGGCCGTGCAGTTGCCGTAGTTGCCAGGCAACCTCGATTGTGCATCTGTAAAAGTTTGAGGGTTTTAGGTGCCCAGACAAATTTCTTCAGCCTCCTGAAGTTGAAGAGGCGCTGTTGCACCTTCTTCCGCACACTGTTTGTGTGTGTGGACCATTTCAGTTTGTCTGTGATGTGTACACCGATGAACTTAACACTTTCCACCTTCTCCACTACTGTCCCTTCAATGTGGATAGGGACGTGCTTCCTCTGCTGTTTCCTGAAGTACACGATCATCTCCCTTGTTTTGTTGACGATGGATGAGAGGTTGTTTTCCTGACACCACATTCCGAGTGCCCTCACTTCCTCCCTGTAGGCTGACTTGTCATTGTTGGTAACCAAGCTCACTACTGACATATTCAATTCGCTTTAGCCAAATATTAGGTATTTCAATTTGAATTAGCTTTTTAATGGCGTAGAATGCCCCGCGTGCTTTCTCTCTCAGTTCATTCACTGCCTCATTAAAGAATTCTGTTTTTTTCTTGCCAATTTTAATGCTGCACGTATTGCCAGAATACATTGATTTAATTATGTCATATGATTTACCCCCTACACCACGTTCAATAACTTTGTAGAACAGTCCTGTATGCCAAATAGAATCAAATGCTTTTTGGAAGTCGATAAAGCAAGCGGATATTTTGGTATTATTTTTGGTGGACATGTTTATCTATCAGGGTACGTAGGGTGTAAATATGATCGTTGTGCGATGTTTTGGTATAAATCCAAGTTGGCTTTTACTCAAGACATTGTGCTTATTAAGGAAGTTTAGAACTCTTACATTTATAATACTACAGAAAACCTTCCCCAGGTTACTGTTCACACAAATGCCTCTCTAATCAGTTTTTAAAGATTGCGGTTATGAGTCCTTGATTCCAGATGTCAGGGAAATAACCTACACTCAGGATCAAATTAAACAGTTTTAATATAGCCAATTGGAATTTTGCACGAGTGAGTTTGAGCATCTCATTTAGGATGCCATCAGGTCCGCATGCTTTTTTAAATTTGAGAGCCTGAAGTTTCTTATAGAGCTCATGGTCAGTAATTGGGGAGTCCAATCGATTTTGATTGTCCTTTATAGCTTTTTCTAATCCATTCAACTTCTCTTGAATTTGGCGTTGTTCTGCGTTTGTGTCAATTTGAACGGTGTTGTAAAATGGGTTGTCCATATGTCACCATTTTGTATCGCTACATCCTCTTGTTTAGATTTTTGTTTCGTTTTTTCCAATTTTGCCAGAAGTTGTTTGTGTTTATGGACTCCTCAATTAGTGTCAGCTGCTTGCTGTTGTACTGTGCTTTTTTGGTTCTGAATGTACGTTTATAGAGTTTTAAAGTGTCACAGTAATGAAGGCGTTATTCACCATTATTTGGGTCTCTGTGCTTTTGGTTGGATAGTGTTCTAAGTTTTTTCCTTATAATTTTACAATCTGTATCAAACCAGTTGTCATCTGTGATCATTTTTGTTTTGTTTTTTACCAATTTCAATTGAGCTTCTTTTGCTGTTTGCCTGAATATATAGTTGATGTATTGTACTGCTAGATTGGTGCCTTCTTTACTGTGAGTGAATGTGGTATCCAGAAAGTTATCTAAGAGTGTTTGGATATTTTGGTTACAGGTTGCTTTCTGTTATTCTTCTGTGCTGTTTTGGGCCCATCTGTATGAATTTCTGATGTTGCACAGCTTACTGGGCTGTGAATGTGAATCTTCTGAGGAACAACATAATATGGCTGTGATCAGACAGAGGTGTTAGTGGCTTGACAGTGAATGAGCTGAGAGAGAAGGGGTCAATGTCTGTGATCATATAGTCTACTGTACTGTGGCCAAGAGGTGAGCAGTAGGTGAATCTCCCCAAAGAGTCCCCCCATAACCTATCATTGACAAAGTACAGACCCAGGCTTCTACAGAGCTGCAACAGATCCCTTCTGTTTTTGTTGACGGTGCTGTCACTGTTGTTTCTATGGGGGAGATTAAGACAGTTAGAAACAGTACGGCCTGTAATAAAGCTGTCCCCTCATGTGCTTGTTAGATCAGGTAGTGTCCCTATGCGCGTATTTGTGTCCCCACAGATGAGCACATTTCCCTGGGCCTTGAAATAGCACGTCTCTTCCTCAAGAGTGGGGAAGACCTCCTCTGAGTAATATGGGGATTCTGAGGGGGGATATATATTGCACAAAGGAACACATATTTTTCTGTCAGTACAAGTTATTATTGCAGTTTTAACCAAATGTGATATTTACCCATTTTGAGGGGATCAATTCAATTTTGTAGTTCGGATTTGTACCAAATGATCAATCCTCAAGAGTCTCTGCCTCTATTGACAGAGCTGTGTTTCTGTGACGGCACAGTGACCTCTCTGTAGGGACAGTGAGTGACAATGTCAGCCTTACACCATGTCTTCTGCAGAATGATGACGTCAACATCTTTAAGATGTTTGTTGAACTCCAGTGCTAAACTCTTCAGTCCAAAGGATGATGAGTTTAGGCCCTGAATGTTCCACATCCTAACTGATAGGTTGATGAGTTTAGGCCCTGAATGTTCCACATGCTAACTGATAGCAATTTCATGTTCCAATAGAAAGAATAGCAGTCAGAAATACAGTAACTACTAACTAATAAGTTGTTAAGAGTGAGATAAACAGGATAACAGCTAACATTCTTTCTGTTGTATATATAAATATTATGTGTGTGTGTGTGTGTGTGTGTGTGTGTGTGTGTGTGTGTGTGTGTGTGTGTGTGTGTGTGTGTGTGTGTGTGTGTGTGTGTGTGTGTGAGTGCGTGCGTGCGTGCGTGCGTCTGTGTGTGTGTGTGTGTGTGTGTGTGTGTGTGTGTGTGTGTGTGTGTGTGTGTGTGTGTGTGTGTGTGTGTGTGTGTGTGTGTGTGTGTGTGTGAGTGCGTGCGTGCGTGCGTGCGTCTGTGCGTCCGTCCGTGTGTGTTTAGTGCAGATGTATTGGAGGAGATGTTTAATCTCACTTAATCCTACAGGGTTCTCCAGTCCTCTGACGACCTCTGCGTAGCTGCGCTGGTCCTGCTGTTGGGCCCTGTGGAGTGGAGGAGGGCCAGTTCTGGGCCGTGGGGCTTCCTCTCTGGTCTGGTGTGGGCTAATAGGCTGGGCCCGGTCCAGTGAGGGGCTGCAGCTTCTCTCTGGGTGTGTCGACAGTCTGTTCTCTGTGCTGCAGCACTCTCTTGATGACAGACAACTATTTTTCCATCTCCTCCTTTACCTGCACCAGCTCTCTCCTCATGGTGGCCTTTACCTCCTCAAGCGCTGTGGTAAGGCTCTATCTCAGCTCCTGGACAGAGTTCTTCAGCTGGGTCCAGCACTGGTTGATCTGGTCCTGTAGAAGCTCTGTGTCTGGGCTGGTGGTGGTGTGGCTGGGGGGCTGCTCCTTCAGCTCAGTAACCCATACCTCTAACAGAGCCAGCCTGTCTCTCAGCAGGTTGATAGTAGTGTGGTCTTGTCTCTGGTGGTTGTAGGCAGGCAGGGGGAGGATGGTCCTGCTGTTGGGGTGCCTGAGGTGAGGGGAGAGGTCTGGGTGCTATCCTTTTATTTTTTGCTTTCCGCTATCTTCGTTAGGGTGGGGAAGTCCTGCACAACAGAGTTGAGTGCAACCTCACTGCCCTGGACCATGATAGTACCGTTGTGATAGATGTTTACCGTCAGAAACCTGTTTTCCTGATCCTTATCGTTGTCCTCGAAAATGTGGATTTGCCTTCCCTTGCAGATGCCTTTTTTTGTAGTACAGCTGATATGCCTGGTTACAGCTGTATACCAGGCAGTAGTGTTGTCTGTGTAAAATAACAGGTTTGTAACAGTCCTGTTTTGTGAGCAGTCGGCCAACAAAGTTTCTGGGTTCTCCCTCCCAGAATTCTGTGTTTAAAATTGATTCTTCCCTTCTCTGATTGATTTCTGCTGGATATTCAAATAAAGGGGGGGGGGGGGAGTCTGTCAGTCTTTGCTGCTGCTGGCGCTGCCTCAGTGGCCATGTTGCTATGGTTACCACCAGTAAACAGTTAGAGCTAGACGGTAAGCTAGCTGACAGATTTGAATTTGGCTTGCTACCACGATTAAGATTGGTCTTTTAACTCACTCTCTGTCAATCTTTTCCTCCTGTGTCGATCTTCAGTTGTACAATCTCATTACCTATACGTTTTTTGCTAATTTAATTGTGTCAACCTCGCTCTTAACAACCAAAAAGTTATAACAAGTCAGGAGCCGTTCTTCTGCATGACTTCTCTCTCTCTCTTTATGTCTCTCTCTCGGAGAGAGACACAGACTCAGCATGCCTCACCGTTGTATCACGCCGGAACAGGCTTTTATTTGTCGTCCTGTCAGCGTGTTTGGTGAAGGATGGTTTCAGTGGACCCCCCCAGCGGTCTATCTTAGGGCTCTCACGGAGAAGATTGGCAGTGGTAAAACTCCAAAACAGCCTATAACAGGAAATACACACCATGATTGGCCAGCCTGCTATGGATCCACATTCACATCCATAGTTTATCTGTGTTATTCTGATTCATACCTAAATAAAGTAGCATTCCATTCTAGAATGAAATAGCTGTATGTTTCTCAAGGGAAGTCTCTGCAAGGCAACTTTCTCCAAGGGAATATGACATTCACTATAGGAACCCACCCTACTTCACGTAATACATTATTCTATTTACTGTATCTAAAAGCAAATAATATATATATATATGTATATATGTATATATATATATAAATGACAAGAATATAAGCGGAACTCTTGTATGTTTAGATTATAACGATAATCAAACTTTTTTTACAGTGTGCATTGGAAGAAGTACAATTTCCTAACAGTTTCCTATTTCCATAAATTATATTGCTGGAGATAATAACACAATTGTATAGATCAGCGCCACGTAGGTAGGGACATTCAGAAGCTATGTCCAACTCCACATCCACAGTAACAGCAATATCAGAACCCACAGAGCCATTACAGAGCATGCCAGGTAGGGGAAAGCCTTCCATGCTGGGTGGAACTCACTTCCAATGTCACCCCAGCCGTGTAGAAAGATATATTAAAATACCCAGGAACTAATGTGATGAAATCCGGCAGTGTATTTGTCTGAGGAACATCTTCTTTCGCGCACAAACGTCATTGGGATTTATGTAAGCCTGCGTAATGCGGGCCATTTGAAGACACAGGGAGCTTTAGTCAATCCAGATAGCGTGTGGTGTTGATTTAAAACCTAATGTATGAATGGGGAGCAGTGATGGACTGAACATCCTTTTTACAGAATGTGTAAGCCAGCCAAGGGTAACATTGTGATCCCAGTGGTCAAGTAGGCTAAGTCATTCTTGCAGTAATATAATGAAGGCTCTACCTGTAAATGAGATAGGAAGGGACAGCCAGGGAAGGGAGAGCAGTGGTAGCATTAAAAACTGTGTAAATTGAGTTAGCTGGGGGTTGCAGTATATTGCAGTGAAAAAGTGGTGCTGGAGGAGATGGCGGCCATTTTACGGTCTCCTAAACAATTGTGCTATTATGTGGGGTTTTTTCAACCGTATCTTACGGCAGAAAAGAGCTTCTAGATGTCAGGACAGCGATCACTCACCTCGGATTAGACAAAGATTTTTTCAACAACAGCAGCAGCAAGCAGGACTCACAGGATATTCTCCAAACACCCCACAGGGCCGTCATCCCAATTATTCGCAAAAGGAAGCGACGCAGAGGAAGAAGAGCCGGATGCCTCGTCTGGACCTGCAGAAGGCAACTAGGAAAGCTGCCGTTACCGTCAATATTACTCGCCAACGTGCAATCATTGGACAATAAACTAGACGAGGTACGATCACGATTATCCTACCAACGGGACATCAAAAACTGTAATATCCTATGTTTCACGGAATCGTGGCTGAATGACGACATGGATATTCACCTAGCGGGATACATGCTGCACCGGCAGGATAGAACAGCACACTCCGGTAAGACGAGGGGGGGGCGGTCTGTGCATATTTGTAAACAACAGCTGGTGCACGAAATCTAAGGAAGTCTATAGATTTTGCTCGCCTGAAGTAGAGTATATTATGATAAAGTGCAGGCCACACTACATGCCTAGAGAGTTCTCAGTTATACTTTTCGTGGCTGTTTATTTTCCACCACAGACTCAGCCAGCTGTATAAGGAAATAAGCAAACAGGAAACCACTCACCCAGATGCGGTGCTCCTAGTGGCCGGAGCCGTTAATGCAGGGAAACTTAAATCAGTTCTACCAAATCTCTATCAACATGTTAAATGTGCAACCAGAGGGGAAAAAAATCTAGATCACCTGTACTCCACACACAGAGATGCGTACAGAGCTCTCCCTCACCCTCCAATTGGTAATATGACCACAACTCTATCCTGCTGATTCCTGCTTACAAGCAAAAATTAAAGCAGGAGGCACCAGTGACACAGTCTATAAAAGATATGATCAGATGAAGCAGATGATAAACTACAGGACTGTTTTGCTAGCACATACTGGAATATGTTCCGGGATTCTTCCAATGACATTGAGCAATACACCACATCAGTCACTGGCTTTATCAATAAGTGCATTGAGGACGTCATCCCCACAGTGACTGTATACCCCAACCAGAAGCCATGGATTACAGGCAATATTCGCACTGAGCTAAAGGGTAGAGCTGCTGCTTTCAAGGTGCAGAACTCTAACACTGAGGCTTACAAAAAAATCCCGCTATGCCCTGCGACGAAGCATCAAACAGACAAAGCGTCAGTACAGGGCTAAGATTGAATCATACTACACTGGCTCTGACGCTTGTCAGATGTGGCAGGGCCTGCAAACTATTACAGACTACAAAGGGAAGCACAGCCGCGAGCTGCCCAGTGACACAAGCCTACCAGACGAGCTAAATCACTTCTATGCTCGTTTCGAGGCAAGCAACACTGAGGCATGCATGAGAGCATCAGCTGTTCCGGACGACTGTGTGATCATGCTCTCCGTAGCCGCCGTGAGTAAGACCTTTTAAAAGGTCAACATTTACAAGGCTGCGTGGCCAGATGGATTACCAGGGCGTGTGCTCCGGGCATGTGCTGCCCAACTGGCAGGTGTCTTCACTGACATTTTCAACATGTCCCTGATTGAGTCTGTAATACCAACATGCTTCAAGCAAACCACCATAGTCCCTGTGCCCAAGAACACAAAGGCAACCTGCCTAAATGACTACAGACCCGTGGCACTCACGTCCGTAGCCATGACGTGCTTTGAAAGGCTGGTAATGGCTCACATCAACACCATTATCCCAGAAACCCTAGACCCACTCCAATTTGCATACCACCAAAACAGATCCACAGATGATGCAATATCCATTGCACTCCACACTGCCCTTTCCCACCTGGACAAAAGGAACACATATGTGAGAATGCTATTCATTGACTACAGCTCAGTGTTCAACACCATAGTACCCTCAAAGCTCATTACTAAGCTAAGGAACCTGGGACTAAACACCTCCCTCTGCAACTGGATCCTGGACTTCCTGACAGGCTGCCCCCAGGTGGTGAGGGTAGGTAGTGTAGTGGCAAATCGGTTCAAATATGACACACCAGGAACTTTGTGAAAATCAATGTAGACTTTTAATACAACAGTATCTTAAGCCGGAGCGGTCCGCGGAACACACACATTTTCAGAGCACTCGTTCTGACTTTTTATACACACAATCCATGAGTCCATCCTACTTCGTGCATCCTGCTTGTTCAGCCCAGTAACGCCCACATCTGCTTTCGGTCAGATTAAAAATGATGACAAGACCCTTCTTTTGACCTAAAGATAATATACATCCCCCTTTCCTGTGGCCTGTGTTCAGACCCTGTAATTAACTCCATGTGTCCCTTTTGGTGTCTTTCATCTCCTTTAGCTTTAGAGTGCCTAGCTGTTCTGGTCGCCTTCTCTTCATATGTTTGTATAAGATTAAACAGACTTGTGTCTCCCCTGTGATGTAACTGATATCTGTAATTCATCTGGGGTCATTTGGCTGACTCTCTCCTTCGTATATCCCTCTGACCTTTGTATGTCCAGCCATTTCTAGGCGTCTATGTGTCTGCATTACTAAAGTGTTCCCGGCTGTTCCATACTCCCATGGTCTTTCTCGGCTTTCTGTCCTATACAATAGACAATGCATTTTACCAGAATGTATCTTTTCTTGTATTACTATAATCATGTATATGATTTTCTCCCACAGTAGCAACACATCTGCCACACTGATCCTCAACATTGGAGTTCCCCAGGGGTGCGTGCTCAATCCCCTCCTGTACTCGCTGTTCACCCACGACTGCATGGCCAGGCACGACTCCAACACCATCATTAAGTTTGCTGACGACACGACAGTGGTAGGCCTGATCACTGACAACGATGAGACAGCCTATAGGGAGGAGGTCAGAGACCTGGCCGGGTGGTGCCAGAATAACAACCTATGCCTCAACGTAACCAAGACCAAGGAGATGATTGTGGACTACAGGAAAAGGAGCACTGAGCACGTCCCCATTCTCATCGACGGGGCTCTAGTGGAGCAGGTTGAAAGCTTCAAATTCCTTGGTGTCCACATCAACAACAAACTAGAATGGTCCAAACACACCAAGACAGTCGTGAAGAGGGCATGTCAAAGCCTATTCCCCCTCAGGAAACAAAAAATATTTGGCATGGGTCCTGAGATACTCAAAAGATTCTACAGCTGCACCATCGAGAGCATCCTGGTTGCATACTGGTTGCATCACTGCCTGGTACGGCAATTTCTCGGCCTCTGACCGCAAGGCACTTCAGAGGGTAGTGCGTACGGCCCAGTATATCAATGGGGCAAAGCTGCCTGCCATCCAGGACCTCTACACCAGACGGTGTCAGAGGAATTCCCTGAAAATTGTCAAAGACCCCAGCCACCTCAGTCATAGACTGTTCTCTCTACTACCGCATGGCAAGCAGTACCAGAGTGCCAGGTCTAGGACAAAAAGGCTTCTCAACAGTTTATACCCCCAAGCCAGAAGACTCCTGAACAGGTAACCAATGGTTACCCGGACATTTTGCATTGTGTGCTGCCCCCAACCCCTCTTTTACGCTGCTGCTACTCTCTGTTTATCTTCTATGCATAGTCACTTTAATTATACATTCATGTACATACTACCTCAATTGGCCCGACCAACCAGTGCTCCCGCACATTGGCTAACCGGGCTATCTGCATTGTGTCCCACCACCCGCCAACCCCTCTTTTTACACTACTGCTACTCTCTGTTCATCATATATGCATAGTCACTTTAACCATACCCACATGTACATACCACCTCAATCAGCCTGACTAACCGGTGTCTGTATATAGCCTTGCTACTCTTATTTTCAAATGTCTTTTTACTGTTGTTTTATTTCTTTACTTACCTACACACGCACACATACTTTTTTGTTTTTTTCTCCGCACTATTGGTTAGAGCCTGTAAGTAAGCATGTCACTGTTGTATTCGGCACACGTGACAAATAAACTTTGATTTGATATTAACAAAGAATTGGGTCAGGTCCATCCGGAGAGCAAAGATGACATCAGCTGGTCTTTTCATCAAGAGGAGGAAGAAGAAGAGGAATAAGTTCATTAGCTAAACAGTGGAAGGGAGGAAGTGGAAATAGCAGGGGATTGCAGTATATTAATAAAAGACTGGATCAGGATAGTGGAGATGGCATCAGCTACTCTTTTCTCCAAAAGGGGAGAGATGGAGAAAGAGGGGGATGATGGAGAGCTGCAAAGAGAAGCATCAGTCAAGACTGTATAAACAATGCAGGAAGTAGCTGTAGCTGTAGCGGGAAGAAAACAGAGAACAGCTTACATTACTAAAGATGTACGGGTCATGCTTGGGTTTGTAAAGACCAACAGCAAAATTAATGTGTGCTCTTTGAAGACAAGGGTACTTGAGCAAGAAGAGTACACCTGGAAATGAAAGAGGAGTTTCTTGGAAGCACTAGTAGCACAAATAGCAGTGTGTACTGGCTATTTCATTGAGGTTTTCTTATTATTTCTGCAGTATCATAGGGTGCTGAAAAGAGGAGCATGGTTCATGACTGTTTGTGATTTTCAAGATCTTTTGTTTGGCTTGGAGCAGCTCTCGCCCACTCCCCCTTTTATCTCAAGGGGCTTCTGGCAGAGAACATTTCACTCACAATACAGTGCAATGACGCATCCCCGAGAGCTATTGGAGCTATTGGATTGCACAGCAACAGATGAACTGAAAAACAGAACATTTACATTAATGTCTTTACGAAGACCAGAAATCTTTACAGAGCATTTAAAGGTGGTGGAGAAGACAATGTAGCCATGGATCCAGTCCAGTATATCATGATAGAGAATCAGCAGAATGAAATGGAAGACAGTGAGGGAAATTATGGTGTAATTTTCTGCAGCAGGGATAAAAATTTGAATTCAAAGAGCCATCAATTGCCATGGATTTTCCCCGGGTGCATATTGGAGTTCAAGGCCTGAACGAGGACAAAGGGAGGATTAGAGGCCCTCCAAGTCTTTCTCTCTCTCACTCATTCTCTCTCTATCAGCAGAGTCAGATCCATTATGAATGTTAAAACCCAGCAACGTTCGTTATCTCCACATCTGATCCTATACTAAACCAAAACATGTTCAATAGTATAGACTCAACTCCATAGCCCTTTGTATAGATGTCTTAGGGTGCAGGGCATATGAACTAGAAAAGGAAAACCTGCACTCATTTAAATTGACATATACTGCCCTTCCTTCCTTTATAGAATCACTGCCCTGCCTTCCTGTAGGGTATTTCTGAGAACTCTGAACTCTGAGTGGTAATTGCTGTTGTGACACTCACTCACTAACCAAATATAATCCCTGCTGTTGGAGGGGTTTCTCCGATTTCAGTGAAGCTTTATATGATACAACACCGCTATGTTAGGGATTTTGTCTGTCGGAAAATGAGTTAGATAATTAAATGGTAACTACCCAGCAAGCACATTTGATTACTTGAAAGTTGTGGGAATGTAAGTTTTTTGTTTCACGTTGCTTGTGGGAACGAAGCCAAACGTTTCCTGACCTGTAAAACTGAACGTTCTGAGAATATAAGTGGATTTTGCCTGTTCTGTGAATGTTTACAATTAGGTTGCAGTAAGGTTATGAGAATGTTTCACTCTGGTTCCTTGAACATTTTCTTGGGAGTTTTTATTAACACTCTGAGAACGGAAATTATAGGTTACTTTCTTAACTTTTACTGAATTCTTCAATAGGACTTTTAATAACACTGCTAGCTTATTTTGGGTTAACGTTTTTAAACTCCAAGCACAGATGGGACACATGAAAATGTATTTCCTTAAGCATTAATCAAGCAATGTAATGATGTGCGCTGAGAGTCAGGAAGCAAGTTTAGAGAGTGAGTGTTTAACCTCTTCTTCTCAATTTCCCGCCTAAAGACATACCCTAATCTAACTGCCTGTAGCTCAGGCCCAAAGTCAAGGATATGCATATTCTTGGTATCATTTGAAAGAAAACACTCTGTATTTTGTGGAAATGTGAATTGAATATAGGAGAATATTACACAATAGATCTGGTAGAAGAAAATACAAGGAAATAAATATACATTTTCTGTTTTTTATTGTTGCTGCATCATCTTTCAAATGACCAAGAACAGCCAAACATACAGATAGGATGTTGGGGATGGTTTGAATGAAGAACAGAAGATGGCAACAATAGCTGAGCAAAGTTTTAGACAGATAACTTCAAAAATGAGCGAGCTACATGACATTGAGCATGAAGTCACCCAGGTGTCCCACACAAATGTACCCAAATGTACCCAAGTGGCCGAATTTGTACAGTGATACATTTTGAAGGAAAGAACTATGTACAAAAGACATAAATGCTATTTTAACACCCCCCCCCCCCCCAAAAAAAAATAAAATATATATATATGGAATAAAAAATAAAATAATAATAATAATAATAAATAAACAAATATCACATATTTACACATTTTCTATTTACAATATTGTGAAGACCCTCAGTCCTATACACAATATTGTGCTGCTGGTGCCATGGCCCATAGCAGTCTGCTGTACAGCAGAGGCTTACTGAACAGGTGGTGCAGGTGATGGGGCATTTCCTGTGACAAAGGACACAACGACATCTCCCTACTGTGCCCTTTTTGCCCTGTGGCACATTCAGGCCTGCATAGATGAATCTGGGCAGGTGAACACCACTGGTTGGAGCAGAAGGTGCTGCAGTGGACTTGCTGTAGCTAGCAAGCTCCTGGATGAGCAGCTTCCTGAAGGCTAGCTGTGAGATGGGGGGCTGTCCACAGCTCTTGGCCATTTCCTTCTGGAGGATGAAGGAATTCACCACAGCAATGTCAATGAAATGATAGAAAAATGTTTTGTACCATTTCATGGTCTTGTGAAGAACATTGCAGTATCCTATCAGCGCATCTGACAGGTCCACACCTCCCATGCTCTTGTTGTAGTTCTTCACAGCAGCTGGAATGAGGCCATTTTTTGTGGTCCATGCCCCGGCACCATCCTTCACACGCCTGACGACGTGATCTCCACTGAAGGACTTGTGGATACTGGAGCACATGACCACCTCTCTGGTATCCATACACTTCACAAACAGCAGTCCATCTTCACGGATCCATCGCATGGTACCCCGCTCAGCCCGCTTAGGCATGTCGTTCACCTTGGTCTTTGGAAATCCCACCCTGTTGGTACGAATGGTGCCACAAGCCGACACCTGCGGCTTCCTCAGCTCTGTAAACAGAGTAGGGCTTGTGTAGAGTTGTCCACAAACAGTTTGTAGCCCTTCCCCAGCAGTTGAAAATCCAATAACTCCATAACGGAATCATAACTCAGCCCATTACCGGTAGCAAACTGTTTTTCCCCTCATAAACAAAAATATTGTGTAGGCACACACAGAATCAGTCAAAACAAACAGCTTGTAACCCCATTTGGTTGGTTTGTTACGCATGTATTGTTTGAGGCTGATTCTGGCCTTTGAGGCTACCATCCTCTCATCGATGGACAGGTTCTGGGCGGGCTGAAAATAAGTCTTGCAGGCATCAACGATGCTGGGGTAGAGAGGTTTTATTTTACAGAGCCTATCAAACCTTGGTGTGCCTCTCTTCTTGTCATTCTCCCCATCAACTTCTGGGTCACTGATGTGAAGCGCCCGTGAGATAGTCAGAAACCTTTTACAAGACATGACAGTCATGGGGAAAGGCAGTTGATAGAGAGCTGACGTTTTCCAATAGTCCCTTAGAGTTTTCAACTTCACCAGCCCCATGTAAATGACAATTGAAAAGTAGCAGAAAAGGTCTGACATGGAAATGGTCTTCCATGCCTCTTTCTTTCCTGCCTGCTTCTTAGCCCCATACTTATTGGTGTTCGACACCAGGGAATCAACAACTGACGAGGTGAAAAACAGTTGAAAAAGATGAAGGGGGCTGTACTTTGCAGTCATGTCTAGTTGAGGTCCTGGCTGCCTTTTGGGTCTAAAAACTGATGGATTTGGTTCCACATCATCTTCTAACACATAGTGCTAACGACCCTCTGGCCCTCTGTCTGCAGGTTTCTCTCTTCCCCACCTCCTCTTCTGTGTCACTGAATTCACATCTCTAGATGGCCGGGTAGGTGTGGAGCCGGAGACAGCGGGGGTCCGGCTGGATGAACCAGCTTCAGAGGGAGATGGACACCTAGACATTGGCGGCTCATAATCAGAATCACTGCCACTGTGAAAGATTTAAAAAATCAGTAACAATACTTTTGCGTATGAGCCCTGTATCAACACGTAAAATAAACAGATATATATATATAGAGTACAGGGAACATAATCACTATGGTGAAGTGCTGTTCCATTTCAAGTTTATGTAAAATGTATTTTAAATATATATCACACACACACAGTATTGCCAATGTGTAATTTACACATTTCATTACAGATTATATTTTCATATATTGCAAATATTTGTTTATTTTAAAAAAAAATCTCAAATGAATAATATTTCATATTAATTTCAAACAATGACATTAGCATTAGAATTTACCAATCCAGCATGGCATCCTCGCCGTGCAGAAACATTACTTCCGCCTGGGAGAAAAAATAGCTTCGCTGAAAGATTCATCTTCCTGAAGAAACTCTGTCTCGCTGTTTCGATCAATTTCCTCTATAATTTGGATAATCTGTATACCTAGACTTTGTTTTAGCTTTTCCTGATTTATTCGCCATAATTTAAATATATAAACTTGTTGAAAATGCTGTTGAATATGTACTGCTTTGCGTAACACTCGTGGCTCCGTCAAGTAGGATTTGCAATGGTGAATGAACCTCTTTTACATCAGAGTTTACGACAAAGGCTTTTCTTCGAACGTATAACCATTACATATTGCCGTTTACCTCCGCTCATTGGCTATCTTCCAAGCTAGTTTTCAAGATGACCATTTGTCATTGGGCCAAAATACAGTCAATCAACGATAGACCGGTCCTACCATTGGTGCGCAATGAGGTAATTGATTGGTGTCTTCAAATCGGTTTGTTTCGGTCAATATGTCCCAGGAAAAGAACCATCATGTATGGTTGTGTTCGTAACAACCAGAGGATTGCAATGAAACCAACCATGACTGGATAAACGTTTGTTTAGTGTGTGTAATTAACACAAACGCTTCGTCCAAAGTTGAATGAGACGGAAATCACGACGCAACCGGTTTACAAATGTTTCGTGTTAGGCTATAAAAATTGATTTATCAAACAAAATGAACATTCACTGTGTAGTTAGGACACTTGGCATTGCCACCAGAGGACGATCTTCAATGGTAAGCGATTTATTTTATTGCTATTTCTGACTTTCGTGACGCTAATGCGTGGTTGGAAAATGCTAGTAATACTTGTGTGTGTGGGGCGCCGTTAAATCGCATGTTTGCTTTCACAGTAAAGCCTTTTTGAAATCTGACACAGTGGCTGGATTAATAAGACGTTCATCTTTTAAATGATGTAAGATACATGTATTTACACGAATGTTTAATACAACGAATGGTGTATTTAAAATGTTAGCGCTCTGCAGTTTCACCGGATGTTGGCCTGGTGGGACGTGAGCGTCTCCCCTACCCTAGAGAGATTAAATAAATAAACACAACATAATACAAAATAAGAAACACGAACAACGCACAGACATGACACAGGAACAGAAACAATAACACCTGGGGAAGGAAACAAAAGGAGGGATATATATAGGGAAGGTTATCCGGGAGGTGATGGAGTCCAGGTGAGTCTGATGACGTGCAGGTGTGCGTAACGATGGTGACAGGTGTGCGCTAGTAGCCTGGTGACCTAATCATATTTGTCACATGTGCAGAATGCTACAGGTGTAGACCTTACTGTGAAACGCTTACTTACAAGCCCTTAACCAACAACGCAGTTTTAAGAAAAATAAGAGTTAAGAAAATATTTACTAAATAATTGAAAAATCGAAGAAAAAAAAAAGATAAAAAAACGGACAATAAATGACAATAATGAGGCTGTATACAGGGGGTACTGGTACTGACTCAATGTGCGGGGGTACAAGTTAGTCGAGGTAAGTGAGGTAATATGTACATGTAGATAGAGGTAAAGTGACTATGCATAGATAATAAACAGCAGCGTAAAAAAGGGGGTGGGGGGTAGTCGGGTTAGCCATTTGATTAGCTGTTCAACACTCTATTGGCTTGGGGGTATAAGCTGTTAAGAAGCCTTTTGGACCTAGACTTGGTGCTCCGGTACTGCTTGCCATGCGGTAGCAGAGAGAACAGTCTATGACTGGTATAGAGGTCCTGGAAGGCAAGAAGCTTGGCCCCAGTGATGTACTGGGCTGTACGCACTACCATCTGTTTTGCCTTGCAGTTGGAGGCCGAGCAGTTGCCATACCAGGCGGTGATGCAACCGGTCAGAATGCTCTTGATGGTGCAGCTGTAGAATTTTTTGAGGATCTGAGGACACATGCTAAATCTTTTCAGTCTCCTGAGGGGGAATAGGCTTTGTCGTGCCCCCTTCACAACTGTCTTGGTGTGTTTGGACCATGATAGTTTGTTTGTGATGTGGACACAAAGGAACTTGGAGCTCTCAACCTGCTCCATGACAGCCCCGTCTATGAGAATGGGGGCGTGCTCGGTCCTCCTTTTCCTGTTGTCCACAATCATCTCCTTTGTCTTGATCACGATGGGGGAGAAGTTGTTATCCTGGCACCACACGGCCAGGTCTCTGACCTCCTCCCTATAGGCTGTCTCATCGTTGTCTGTGATCAGGCCTAACACTGTTGTGTCATCGCCAAATGATGGTGTTGGAGTCATGCCTGGCCGTGCAGTCATGAGTGAACAGGGAATACAGGAGGGGGCTGAGCACGCACCCCCGAGGAGCACCCTCCTGTTGAGAGTCAGCATGGAGGATGTGTTGTTACCTACCCTCACCATCTGGGGGCGGCCCGTCAGGAAATCCAGGATCCTGTTGCAGAGGAAGGTGTTTAGTCCGAGGGTCCTTAGATTAGTGATGATCTTTGAGGGCTATATGGTGTTGGACGCTGAGCTGCATTCAATGAATAGTATTCTCACATAGGTGTTCATTTTGTCCAGGTGGGAAAGGGCAGTGTGGCGTTCAATAGATGTATCATCATCTGTTGGGGTGGTGTGCAAATTGTAGTGGGTCTAGGGTTTCTGGGATAATGTTGTTGATGTGAGCCATTACCAGCCTTTCAAAGCACTTCATTGATACAGACGTGAGTGCTATGGGTCGGTAGTAATGTAGGCAGGTTACCTTAGTGTTCTTGGGCATAGGGACTATGGTGGTCTGCTTGGAACATGTTGGTATTACAGACTCAGACAGAGAGAGGTTGAAAATGTCAATGAAGGCAGTTGCCAGTTGGTTAGTGCATGCTCGGAGTTCACGTTCTGGTAATCCGTATGGCCCTGCGGCCTTGTGGATGTTGACCTGTTTAACTCACATCGGCAACGGAGAGCGTGATCACACAGTCGTCTGAAACAGCTGATTCTCTCATGCAAGTTTGAGTGTTACTTGCCTCGAAGCGAGCATGGAAGTAATATAGCTCGTCTATATAATACAGTGCCTTCAGAAAATATTCACATCGCTTGACTTTTTCCACATTTTATTCTGTTACAGCCTGAATTTAAAATGGATTAAATGGCCATTGTCATTGCGGGCTTGGGCAATGAGGTCTCTGTCGGGACTAGGAGGCTAGTGCTAGCTGCTGCATAAGTAGGTCTACTAGTTTCCACCTGTGAGGGTGTTTCATCAGTCGATGATGAGGTGGTAGCTTTGCTGATGGGGTTGAGCTTGATCAGATGAAGCTTTTCTGCTGCATTTTTTATGCACCACTTGGTCTATCCTTTTGTTAATCCATCTTGATCAACGCACTCACTCTCCATCCGAATCTGCCCTGATTCACCTTACTTTTTAAAAACTTTATAGCCAATTAGGTGATGTGGCTGAGACAGGCTGCCGCTGGCGCCACTGAGAAATAGGCTAATTAGATGCATGTCAAGTATATTGTCTGTCTGACTCGCCTACATCCCATGTAGAAGAACACAAACACTTTGCTTGCTACATGTGGAAATGAAAAAGGAGGGTTACTGTGAACTATTTATTAAAACAATTAATACAATTTAGACAGACAGAAAAATCACATTTTCATGTAACCACATGGTATCTCTTCCACTTACTGTTAAGCATGACCTTCACTTTTAACTTAACTCTTTCAAACTAAACTTCTACAGTGATTGTAAAAGGCAATAGAGTACAGTACTGCTGAAGGAGCTCTGCAGTTAACTTCATACAGTACCACCTGTAGACTGCAGCATGCTTGGAGCGTGGAGGATGGAGAAAGGAAAGGAGAGAGAAACGATCATGACTGGGTATGTCGTTATGTGCAGGGGTATGCACGGTGCTTTACATTCAGGATGGGCTCTCTCTCTGGTTGGTATTGAGGAGTACAGGGACAGGGATGCTAAAGACAATTTTTTAAAACTTTAGTTAAAGGTTAGATTTATGTGAATATTTTGAATGAAAGACAAAGAGGATAAAAACAAATAAACATTTTTACAGCCCCTTTCGCTTATATTTACCAAGGCCACTGTAGATTAAGTCTTCTTTATAATAAAAACAATTGCTGGAGAGTGAGTAGGTGCTAGAAAGTGCTTATAATTATGTTTGGTCATCTGAGGACTTGATTGTGGATGGTATTGATGTTGTTCCTTTCTATATGATAGAGACTTTTGTGGAGCCTGGTACTGCTGACTTGCTGTTGTGAGAAATGTTTTTTTTTACAATATGTTGACTCTCTCCTTCTACAATGTGTTGACTAGCAATGATGTTGACACTTGCCTTTTATACAGTAACAATGTTGACTCTCTGGTAGCAATGTGTTCACTCTGTCCTTACATGTTTACTCTCTCCTACGTTCATCTGCTACTGTAGGACTTATGGTACAGACACACCAAGAAATCTGACTGCCGACAGGTAATAGCACAGTAGGAATAAAAGACGTTGCTGATGTGTAGCGACCTGGTACCCATGAACCTGTCATTTCTACTTGTAGAATTGCAATGCTCCTCAGTGGCCAAGAGCTTGACTTTGAGCCAATTAGAGAGCACAAACCTCCACATGGGGGAGATGGCAGAAGTGAAAAAAACAAACAAATATTTGTCTAACTATAACAATAAATCTACATAATACATATTTTTTTCCAGATCAAGTCTTTACATATATTACATCTAGCTTAGGAGGTTTGTGCTTGAAGAAGGATTTGTTTGCTAGGTTCAGTTCGCTAACGTGCTATCTGTCACGGTCGTCCTCCTCTTCATCTGAAGAGAAGAGGCGAGAAGGATCGGAGGACCAATATGCAGCGTGGTATGTGTTCATGTTGAATGTTTAATAAAGAAAGAACTGAACACTGAAACACTATACCAAAGTAGTAAACAAAATAACAACCGTGACGCTAATGTGAGCTGCGCTGAAACAAGCCATCAACATAGACAATCACCCACAAACAAACAGTGCAACCCAGGCTACCTAAGTATGATTCTCAATCAGAGACAACTAATGACACCTGCCTCTGATTGAGAACCATACTAGGCCGAAACATAGAAATACCCAAATCATAGAAAAACAAACATAGACTGCCCACCCAACTCACGCCCTGACCATACTAACTAAATACCAAACACAGGAAAATAAAGGTCAGAACGTGACACTATCTAGCAAAATGATAAAATAAATAATTGAATCCCCTTTCCATTATCCCATACTCCCATAATGTTAGCTAAATGGTTAGCACCAAATAGCTAGCTAGCTACTCCACCGACTCTCAACAGCTAATAGGCAGCTGCTTTATTCAAAAATGTGTTTATTCTGATGTAATATGTTGCTAGCTACGCTAGGTATCTAGCTGTGCCCATCTGGTTAGTATCAACAAGGGCTTACTACATATTCTTGCTAGCTAGCAACAACATTAGCGCCAGCATGCACAAGCCAAACAAGCTAATGCCACCTTGTGGCCTGGAGTATTTCAACTAAGCAAATTGGAGGTAAAACTGTTCTGTGAACAAAGTTAACTGCCAACACTGGTCAGTTAACTTTGTAAGTACTTAAGTACTTATCAGTAGTCAGATTTCTCAGTGTGTCTGACCCTTTAACCTATACATTATTTCTAAACAACGCTCTCCTTTTTGTCTCTGTTTTCATTTAACACGTGTTGTCTTTAAATTCCCAATGCTCTTTAGCAAATCTTCTCTTCTCTTCCCCGCTACTGTCAAACCATCCCCCAACAAATCAAAGAACTGCTCTCTGTCTCAACACCTGTTTCACTCTCTTCTACTCTCTCTCTCTCTCTCTCTTTCTCTCTCTACCTCCACCCCCTCCCTCTCTCTCTCTCTCTCTCTCTCTGTCTCTCTCTCTCTCTCTCTCTCTCTGTCTCGCCCCCTCTTTCTCTCTTTCTCGGCTCTGAAAACAAAGTATTTTCCTTTATGTTAATTTGTGCATCATGGTCCATACAGGGATAAGAGTAATAGCCTACACACGGCTGTGGAAGCCATGAAGCCTTTATCACAGGCTCCTGCTAGATGAGCAGCAACAAGACATCACTGATAGTGCTGCTCTCTGCTTGGCACGCTAATGGGGAAGTACACTCTTAGCAACAACAACAAAAAACCTGTAAAGAGACCTTTTTGGTTCCAGGTAGAACCCGTTTTTTTCCATGTAGAACCATTTTGAGTTCCATGTACAGCCATTTACACAGAGGGTTCTACATGGAACCCAAAATAGTTCTACCTGGAACCAAAAATGTTTTACTTATGGGGACAACCCGAAGAACCCTTTTGCAATCCTTTTTTCTTAGAGTGTAGAGAAATGGACTTTGGAAATAATTATTTTAAAAACATAGCTGCATAAAAAAACACTCAAAAGTACATATTCATCAGAACTACAGATATCGGACCTTCATTTGATCACCCTGTTGCAGGAGAACTTTCCTGCAAGGCAGGTCATTTTTTTAACTTGCAGTTTTATTTGAAGTTTAAATAGGTTTCTGAAGTTTGTAATTTCCAAATCTCCAAATATTAACCATTTACACTCGTACCCGGGTTGAAAATAGCAGATTTGGCCACTGATAAATGCCTAAATTGGAACGCAGTGGCTGTACAGTAACATGCTATACATAAAGTCAGAGCTCTGGCGCTACGATTTACAGCGCTGTATGGGTTTTGACAGACAGATGTTCTGAGCTTAAGCACCTCGCGCAACAAGAAGTTTCCCCATCCCTCCCGCTAATTGGGCAACTTTTGAAACGTTTTTTAAAATTGATTTAAAAAAAATATATTATGTTGCCTCCCGGGTGGCAGTGGTTAAGGGCGCTGTATTGCAGTGGTTAAGGGCGCTGTATTGCAGCGCCAGCTGTGCCACCAGAGACTCTGGGTCGGCGCCCAAGCTCTGTCGTAACTGGCCGCGACCGGGAGGCCCGCGGGGCGACGCACAATTGGCCTAGCCAATTATTTCCAGGAATATTCTTATCATGTCACTGAATGTATCCAGAGTATTTCGTTATCGACAAATGTGGCTAAAAGTACAGTAAATGTGAAATGCACATAAATCTTTGGATTCAGTCTTGCGTCAGCTGAACTGTTGTGTCCTTACCTTTGGCCTAATGATCATCTCCAAACTGTTCGCTTTCAATTGCTACCATGGTTATGCATATGCATTTCATGTTTCTTCTGCAAGAAACATTTCAATTTAGCCCTATCCATATAGGCCAATTCCCATGAGTGTATAAGGCTTATTAATGATAATTCACATTTCCTGTTGCTGCAGGATTATTTTCCTGCTGTAGCAAACTGTCTGAAATGAAGATCCTACCTCTGTATAGCGTGTTATTATAGAATGGTTTTGATGGTATTGATAGTAGAACAACACACCAAGTCTTATAACATACTTTACCACTTAAGGTTAACTAGTATCAATACATACATACACATCCAATTCATCAATATACACCAGTTCATACCCCCAATCAACCTAACCTATATCTCATTACGACCCCCCCCCCCATCTTTGTTTTTTTATCTCTTCTCCTCCTTTGTATTCACCCCATCTTCCTACAGATTCCAGCCCTCTCATCAGAAACCCACAGACAGAGAGGGAGGAGAGAGGGAGAGAGAGGGCGCAAAGACCTCTTATCAATATTTAATTTGCAATGTGAAGGGGGATGAAGATGAGGAGCGGGACGGATGAAGAGGAGAGCAGGAGGGAGGACAGTGCTGAATTCAGCAGTAACATAACACCGCAGGAGTAAAAAGTAAACATTGGCCAGCTACGGCTAACAGCTTCTCCAAATGACACACAATACCCTGCAAGGGCATGGCGGGGTGGGGTTCAATGACTCATGAAGAGGTTAAGCCGACTATAAAAACATGCCAAGGTACGACGTAGAATAACTGCAACATTGTTACAACATTGTTATTGTGTAAAAAAAAAATAATCTCTCTCACTCTCTCTTCTCTGTGGTTTTGGTGCATTAACCCACTCTACCATACAAGCCTAATTGGTGGAGTGCTGCAGAGATGGTTGTCCTTCTTGAAGGTTCTCCCAAATATTAAATTGAAATGATTGTGCCTTAATAATACACTTTATGGTATCGGTAAATACGATTTAGCCATGGAAAAAGACATGAAAGTTCCCGTTAGCCGTGATTGGCTGAGATAATGGATTTGCTGGACATGCCGAGAGATGAGTTTGGATTGGTCTGCCATGTAGCAGTTCTGACGGGAGTTTCTCACTTCCTTTTAGTCTCTCTTTTCTGTAATGAATAAATAAAATATACTTTGCTTTCTATTATCAGCCCACACTTATATTTGAAATGAGACACACTTCGTTGGCTGGAAATGTGCCTTCCTCAGCAGTCGTGTAGTTGATAAGGCAGAGCCTATTAAATTGGTGTAAATTGCTGCTTATGGTGGAGTTGCATGGCTGCTGAGAAAATATAAATGTTATACATTAACAATGTAGGGATTGAGTTTGACATGGATGTTATGTGTAGAAAGTGGCTTACTATATTCAAAGAGAGGGCGCATGCTTTGGTCCCTGCATTTTTCAATGCGTGTCTGTGCCTATCTCTGTGTGTCTGTGGTCTGTGTCTATGCCTGTACCTCTGCCCATGCCTATGCCTGTTTCTGTGCCTGTGTTTCAATATGAGACATTATGTAGTCTGTGCTGTGACTATCAGCCAAAGGTTGGGTACATTTTATTTCCTGTAGTATGGAGGGGCCAGTAGGTTGTCCTCTGTAAATCAGAGGCCTCTGGGATTAGGCAGAGATTAACTCTTATGTCACATTCTAATGGCTTAAGAACGCCACACACAGACGCATGTCACACACACAGTCTCTCTCTCACGTTCTCTCTCTCTCTCTCTCACACACACGAGCTGAAGAGTTGGTGTCCTGCGGGACAGATGGAGTGAAATGTCTTGGCTGGAAGTAGAACAGTAAGTAAAAGAGAGAGAGAGAGAGAGCCCCCTGAGGTTCTTGTGTACAAGGACAGTGCTAATCCTTATACCTCTTAAGGCTGAAGAGAACAGTACCTGTTTTGAAAAGGTAGTTGTGCAGCATACATTGTTGGATATTTAGGATGTGGTGTACTGTTTCAAATACTAATTTCGATGTCTCACTATGGGACACGCCCGATCCACAAGTTCAAAGTAACCAATCACACAGCAAGCTATTGAGATTTGGTTAGCCATCGCCTCAAGGCTTTAGCTAACTTGGCTGACTAGATGCAAGACTAGCTAACCACACAAAGGGCTAGCTCTCTCCGCAAGGCTTAAGCTAACCCCTTGTGCTCTCTCTCTCGCCACAAGGCTAGCTACAACAAAGAAAGCATGTGCTTTTTCCGGTTAGCAGTGTTCTAACTAGCTAGACCTCACTCATATCGTACATTATAAGGCAGCAGCCCAACTCTAATCTGTTCTCTAATGTGAGAGACTGGAATGTCTGTGTGCCTTTGAAAGAGTTTACAGCTGAAAACTACAGAACATCAAATGAATGGTCTTTAGGACAATATATGTCATCAGCGGATGGAATTTAAAAAGTATTGTCTATTTTAAAAGTTAAGAGGTTGTAATAACAAAAAACATTGTAACTTGAATAGTTTTCATAATGTATATGTGATGTTTACATACTTTATGTTGTGTATAGAATATCCAGAGGAAAGAGAATGTTTTGGTTATGATAAGACTGATTTTATTTGTCTAAAAGAGAACATAGTAAATCCTTATACCTTGCCTTGTAACTAGCTATGCCCCAGGGAACCCAGAGAGTGTGTCATAAAGACGGAAACGCCCCTTTCTACTGTTGGGTATAAAACATGTGAGTTAAGAATTTACATATCAGACTAAGTTTACCACACGCTGCAGCTGAGGTTTACGACTAGTCCTGACCCCGAAACGCAACACGAGGGTTGAAGACAGAGAATCTCTGGTTGGTGGAGTAGCTATTCTAAGTACTGTATCTAGAAAGGTGACTTTAAGCAGGACCACCCGGTTATTCTTTTAAGGAGCGTCAACATGGCTAATTAGTCATCCTGACACAACAGTTCACCTGACGCCATCCTGAAAAGTCCACTTTCACAGACGGAATGCAAGGAAACAGATGACTAAGAGAAAGGACATTGTGACATCTTGTGGGCAATCAGAGACTTACACCTGAAGACAAAAGACCAGACCATCAGATATACCCAACGGAGACCTTCAACACATAAATACATGCATTTACAATTCTGACCCATACGAACGGCAGGTGTTAGGGCTAAACTAAGCGTGGTTTATAAATATATCCAAGTGTGGCTTTTCTCTCTTGCTTCTCTCTTTTCCTGTAAATCTCCATCTTGTGTAACACATGTCATATTGTGTTGGTCCGCTAGGGACCTGTTGCCATTGTAATAAGTTCTAACCAATAACCTAGACTGTTTGTGTATGTGTATCTTATGTTATCATTTAGCTTGTTAGTAAATAAATAATCAACTCAATTTGTGTGGTACGGAATGATTAGTGAGACCCGTGTTTGTGCAGATTTACGAATTATGTGACGTTCAGAATGAGACTGAGGAGGACATACATTAATTAGTGATTGCTATGAAATCGATATTCTGATATTCTTTGAATGAATTCAAAGCAACGTTTATTGTACTTATCAATGTTATGGATGAGCGTGTTTGTTTGGTTCTGTTCATCTCTCTCTGTCTCTGTAGCTTCCGGGGAAGCTGGGATAAGGACCAGAGCTACGGTAATCAGGCTGGCTTTGTAGTGCCTCTCCTGAATGGCTCGTTCATGTGAATGAGCATATTGGAAGACTCCATGTCAGCAGGGATGGGATTTTTGCAAATGTGTTATATTGGTATATTGCATCATGAGAAATGTGTTGCAACATATATAATTAATTATGTTTACCTGAGTGGAAAATATAGGCTTTGATGAAGGCAATTGCTTAATTAATTCGTGCTGGTGTATGTTCTGATAGGAGGGGCTTCCCCTACAAAAGGAGCCTCTCTTTCAGTTCGAGGGGGAGAACCATTTTGGTTTGAGCTGTTGATGGTGCAGCATTGTTTTAAGCTGTCCCCATAATGTATACTTTGGATGGCAGTATTGTTGTTTTTCTTCCGGGTTCACTATGTAAATAAACACCCTAGCACAGAATAACTTTTGCGGCTCCGCCATCTTTTTATTTGATAGAGGTTAGGTTTTTCAGTTTAGCCTTCTGGCCTACTCTACCTGACAATCTTACTCAGTGAATTCAATACATTTTTTAAAGGGTAAACATAAAAAGTTATAATTTTTAGATCAAACTATCCTACATAATTCACCAAATAACTGATTACAAAACACTGTTTGTAATAAAAGTCTACTGTAGCCTCAACAATACCCTCTATGGTTGCACCATGATGTAGCTGGAGGACAGCTATTTTCTGTTCTCCTCTGGGTACACTGACTTCAATACAAAACCTTGGAGGCTCATGGTACTCCCCCCCCCCCCCCACCCCTTACCCCTTCCATAGACTTACACAGTAATTATGACGACTTCTGGAGGACGTCCCCCAAACTATCAGAGCTCTTGCAGTATGAACTGACGTTGTCCGTCCAATCAAAGTATCAGAGAATGAAAGTGTACGCTACAGCTTGCTAGCACTGCAGTAGTTGACTCGAAGAGAGAGAAAGACAATAGTTGAACAGTTTTTCATAAATTAATCTCTTCAAAATTTAAGGAGAAGCAGTTGTTGATATCTTAGTTGATGTCTTTCTTACTTTAGCCTACTGAACAACCTAAGTCAAACAGAGAGGAATGCTATTTTTGTTAGCTAGCTGCCTATCTAACACTGCTACAAACTTGTCCTCCCTAATATTAAACGGCACCTACCACCACTGTTTTACGGGGACTGTAGACTCCATCCCCAGGTGGTGAACCAGATCTGGGAGAGATAAGGTTTAGCCACCGTAGATCTCCTTCATTACATAAGACACACACTGGCCATTGTTATTTGCAATAGTGAGATATGCAAATAGATAATTCCCTACCAATGCTCTGTATCCTAGGTTTTATGCTTCTTTTAAGGACCTTTTGGCGGTTGGAGGGAAGGAGTTTTCCACTGTTAAGGTCTATTTAGCCACTATCTGACCTGTCATATAGGCTTCGACAACAACACAGTTGAGAAAGACCCACTGTTGTGTTGTTTCATGAGTGTGAGCTGTGCATGTCACTTACGCCCAGTCTCCAAACCTTTAAACCCTGTCTTGGTAAGCACCTATTGTGCTAGAGGCAATTTCTCAGCAACCTTTTGAGCCGCTGGAAAGCATGGATTTAAATATCTCTCCTTCAAGATGACTTTGCTGATTGCCCTTACATTCTCAAAGTGAGTGTGTGAGCTGCTTGCATGGTCCACCATTCGTTCCTACAGTTTGCCCCTGGGCTTCCCAAAGTAATGTTGTTACCCAACAACGCCTTTATGCCCAAGGTCAGCGGCAATTACAATGTCTCGTTTCACACCGCGTGCACTCCAGCGGAAGTCCATTCATTTCAATGGGATACAGTCTGCACCGCTGCAACTAATCTGCCTTGCATGCAGAGTATCGCATGCATTGGATTTTTCCAACTTGCTTTGATGTGCTGTCTCAGAAACAGAAGTAGAAAACCACAGAAGATGGTGCTTGTGTGTAGCTGTCAGATGTGGGATAGGAACAAGATACATTTTCTTACAATAATTATTTGCGAGTGAAGTTTGCACAGTATTTAAGGCATATTTAAAGAAAAAAATGGTATATATAGGCTATCTGACTGAAAAGTTTTCATTCATCTACTGCAATGAGACCGAAGATGAAGAAGCTCCTTCTCATTCCCTAGGACACTACGGCCTGAAAGCGCTCTTGGTTTTTCTGGGTCCACCCACTGCTACAGACCAGAAAAGCAGCACAAGGAGTTCCATTGGCTGGTCATGGAATTCAGACTGTTTGGAAAGGAGTTCCGACTTGACCGGGGCCAGTTTGACCTCCTACTGACCAAGATAGGTGAGGATGAAGACCAACTACTGCGAGCCCATCCGGCTGAAGGCTTGTAATTCATCTACGTTAATTTTGGACACAAATTAGTTCATTAATAGTTGGCTGCTGATTACAAAATTGCTCATAGTTAATGAAACTTTTGCGATTCTAAGGTAAAATGTACTACCCTATAATGAGTTTGTTTCACGTCTACTCCGGCTCCCCCGCTACGACGCTCAACGTCGCCGGTTTACTAACCACCAGTCTTGGTAACCCATCATTTCTCACAACTGGCAACCATTATTACACACACCTGCACCCCATCATTAGGCACACCTGGACTTCATCACTACCCTGATTACCTCCCCTATATCAAGCACTCTGTAGCTTTTCTCACCAGGCAGTATTGGTTCTGTTTTCATGTCAGACACTCTAATGTACCTGTCCTCTTACTCAGTTGTGCACCAGGGCCTCCCACTCCTCTTTATATTCTGGGTAGGGCCAGTTTGTGCTGTTCTGTGAAGGGAGTAGAACACAGCGTTGAACGAGATCTTCAGTTTCTTGCCAATTTCTTGCATGGAAAAGCCTTCATTTCTCAGAAGAAGTATAGACTGACGAGTTTCAGAAGAAAGTATTTTGTTTCTGGCCATTTTGAGCCTGTAATTGAACCCACAAATGCTGACACTCCAGATACTCAACTAGTCTAAGGAAGGTCAGTTTTACTGCTTCTTTAATTAGAACAACAGTTCTCAGCTGTGCTAACATAATTGCAAAAGGGTTTTCTAATGATCAATTAGCCTTTTAAAATAATAAACTTGGATTAGCTAACAGAATGTGCCTTTGGACACAGGAGTGATGGTTTCTGATAATGGGCCTCTGTACGCCTATGTAGATATTTCATAAAGAAATCAGACGTTTCCAGCTACAATAGTCATTTACAACATTAACAATGTCTACACTGTATTTCTGATCAATTTGAAAAATAAGGACATTTCTAAGTGACCCCAGACTTTTGAACGGTAGTGTATATAGGTATTGAATCACGTCAACTGTTCAGATGAGACTGCGTGAATCAGGTCTTCATGATTGCATTGCTGTAAAGACACCATTACTAAAGGACACCAATGACAAGAAGAGACTTGTTTGGGCCAAGAAACATGGGCAATGGTCATTAGACTAGTGGATCTCTGTCCTTTGGTCCGATGAGCCCAAATTTGAGATTTTTGATTTCAACCGCCATGTCTTTGTGAGACGCACTGTCTCATCCTGATCTGTTTTCCCTGTCTTTGTGCTTGTCTCCACCTCCCTCCAGGTGTTGCCCATCTGCCCCATTATCCCCTGTGTTCTCTGTTAGTCTGTTGCCAGTTTGTTTTCTTTGTGAAACCTACCAGCGTTTGTTCCTCTGCTCCTGCCTGTTTCATGCTCCTGTTTTCTAGTCTTTCCCGGTTTTGACCGTTCTGCCTGCCCTGACCCTGAGCCTGCCTGCCGTTTTGTACCTTACCCCATCATACTTGATTATTGACCCCTGCCTGCCCTGACCCTGAGACTGCCTGCCGTTCTGAAACCTTTACACACTCCCTGGATTATTGACCCCTGCCTGCCCTGACCCTGAGACTGCCTGCCGTTCTGAACCCTTTACACACTCCCTGGATTATTGACCCCTGCCTGCCCTGACCCTGAGACTGCCTGCCGTTCTGAACCCTTTACACACTCCCTGGATTATTGACCCCTGCCTGCCTCTGACCTGTCGTTTGCCTGCCCCTGTTTTAGATTTTAACTTTTGTTTCTTTGACACTGTCTGCATCTGGGCCATACCTGAAACATGATACACAGACCAGGTGAGCTTCCCACCATGAAGCATGGAGAAGGAGGTGTGATGGTGTGGGGTGGCTTTGCTGGTGACACTGTCTGTGATTTATTTAGAAAGGCACACTTAACCAGCATGACTTCCACAGCCTTCTGCAGCGATACATCCCATCTGGTTTGTGCTTAGTGAGACTATACCTCCAGGCTTTGTAAGGGCTATTTGACCAAAAAGGAGAGTGGTGGAATGCTGCAACAAATGACCTGGCCTCCATAATCACCCGACCTCAAACCAATTGAGATGGTTTGGGATGAGTTGGACCGCAGAGTAAAAGGAAAGCGGCCAACAAGTGTTCAGCATATGTGGGAACTCCTTCAAGACTGTTGCAAAGCATTCCTCATGTGGCTGGTTGAGAGAATGTCAAGAATTTGCAAAGCTGTCATCAAGGCAAAGGGTGGCTAAAGGGTGGCTACTACTCTAAAATCTATTTGGATTTGTTTAACACTTTTTTAGTTACTACATGATTCCACATGTGTGTTATTTCATAGTTGTGATGTCTTCACTATTGTTTTACAATGTAGAAGATAGTACAAATAAATAAAAACCCTTGAATGAGTAGGTGTGTCCTATATACAGTTGAAGTCAGAAGTTTACATACATTTAGGTTGGAGTCATTAAAACTCGTGTTTTAACCACTCCACACATTTCTTGTTAACAAACTATAGTTTTGGCAAGTCAGTAAGGACATCTACTTTGTTCATGACACAAGTCATTTTTCCCAAAATTGTTTACAGACAGATTGTTTCCCTTAAAATTCGCTGTATCACAATTCCATTGGGTCAGAAGTTTACATACGCTAAGTTGACTGTGCCTTTAATCAGCTTGGAAAATTCCAGAAAATGATGTCATGGCTTCTGATGTGTAACTGTGGATGTATTTCAAGGCCTACCTTCAAACTCAGTGCCTCTTTGCTTCCTGGTCTTTGTGGTTGACCATGCAACTTATGTGACTTGTTAAGCACATTTTTACTCCTGAACTTATTTTAGCTTGCCATCAGAAAGTGGTTGAATACTTATTGACTCAAGACATTTCAGCTTTTCATTTTTTATTAATTTAGTGAAACTGTCAAAAACATAGTTCCACTTTGACATTATGGGGTGTTGTGTGTGTGTGTGTGTGTAGGCTAGTGACAAAATATCTCAATGGAATCCATTTTAAATTCAGGCTGTAACACAACAAATTGTGGAAAAAGTCAAAGGGTGTGAATACTCTCTGAAGGTCTTTGGTACAAAGGAAGGGTTAGTCACTAAAAAATCATGTCAACCCTGTATTCTTTCACACAGAGTCCATGTAACTTATGTGATTTGTTGTTATGTGAATTATGTTATCAATGTTCATAAACTGAACTTCAATTCAATTGCTCAGTCTGCAACCTAGAATTTGTGAGATGGTTGAATGAAACAGACAGAGTCCCAGCTACAATAGCCAAATGCTTATTCACGAGGACGTAAAAAAAAATATATATATATATATATATATATATATATATAAAAAATCAAAATCAAAAAATCTAATTTTATCTGTCACATACACATGGTTAGCAGATGTTAATGCGAGTGTAGCGAAATGCTTGTGCTTCTAGTTCCAACAATGCAGTAATAACCAACAAGTAATCTAGCTAACAATTCCAAAACTACTACCTTATAGGCACAAGTGTAAGGGGATAAAGAATATGTACATAAAGATATATGAATGAGTGATGGTACAGAGCGGCATAGGCAAGATACAGTAGATGTTATTGAGTACAGTATATACATATGAGATGAGTATGTAAACGAAGTGGCATAGTTAAAGTGGCTAGTGATACATGTATTACATAAAGATGCAGTAGATGATATGGAGTACAGTATATACGTATACATATGAGATGAATAATGTAGGGTATGTAAACATTATATTAGGTAGCATTGTTTAAAGTGGCTAGTGCTATATTTTATATCATTTCCCATCAATTCCCATTATTAAAGTGGCTGGAGTTGAGTCAGTGTGTTGGCAGCAGCCACTCAATGTTAGTGGTGGCTGTTTAACAGTCTGATGGCCTTGAGATAGAAGCTGTTTTTCAGTCTCTCGGTCCCAGCTTTGATGCACCTGTACTGACCTCGCCTTCTGGATGATAGCGGGGTGAACAGGCAGTGGCTCGGGTGGTTGTTGTCCTTGATGATCTTTATGGCCTTCCTGTGACATCGGGTGGTGTAGGTGTCCTGGAGGGCAGGTAGTTTGCCCCCGGTGATGCGTTGTGCAGACCTCACTACCCTCTGGAGAGCCTTACGGTTGTGGGCGGAGCAGTTGCCTTACCAGGCGGTGATACAGCCCGACAGGATGCTCTCGATTGTGCATCTGTAGAAGTTTGTGAGTGCTTTTGGTGACAAGCCGAATTTCTTCAGCCTCCTGAGGTTGAAGAGGCACTGCTGCGCCTTCTTCACGATGCTGTCTGTGTGGGTGGACCAATTCAGTTTGTCTGTGATGTGTACGCCGAGGAACATAAAACTTACTACCCTCTCCACTACTGTTCCATCGATGTGGATTGGGGGGTGTTCCCTCTGCTGTTTCCTGAAGTCCACAATCATCTCCTTAGTTTTGTTGACATTGAGTGTGAGGTTATTTTCCTGACATCACACTCCGAGGGCCCTCACCTCCTCCCTGTAGGCCGTCTCGTCGTTGTTGGTAATCAAGCCTACCACTGTTGTGTCGTCCGCAAACTTGATGATTGAGTTGGAGGCGTGCGTGGCCACACAGTCGTGGGTGAACAGGGAGAACGCTAGTCTGTTGTACAAAACCATCAATTTTATGGTGGTTTTATACAGGCTCCTTACGCACATACCTTCACACACAAACAGTAGGTATCCTCCGCACATACTGTATCACTACCCAGCAGACAAAGATTAGGGAGACCGTGAGAACCACTCCCTGTCCTCCCCCAAGATTAGGGAGATGGTGAGAAGTACTCCCTGCCCTCTCCAAAATCTCCCAGCCTAGCCAGGTCGGGCACCGAATTTTGCTCAGACAGTCTGTGTTTAAGATACTATAAAGATATATTGTACAGATATACTGTTTTACCCTAATTCTGACTAAAACTACACACATCATTAATAATAATTTTATGATTCTAATCAATTTCATACAATTCTATGGTTTCAGGGTGGAATATTCTTATCATTAATTTAAACATATAAATTCCATTATCATTTGTTTAGCCACATTTTACCCATGAGCTAATTTAGGCTTGGCTAAACAAAGGGGGTGATTACTTCTTATGCAATGACTATTTGTAGAATTTTCTTTTGACTTTGACATTATGGAGTATTTTGTGTAGTAGATCAATTCCCAAAAAATCACAATAAAATCTATTTCAATCACATTTTGTAATGTAAGAAAATGTGAAAAAATCTGAGTGAGGGGAATTACTTATGATTCCCACTGTATATTTACAGGATGTTTTTCAGGGCAAAAAAAAGACATGGAATAAAGTTGAATACATTCATGCTCAGTGAGAGACCTTGCATACTGTACATCTAACCCAGCAAGCCAAAAAACACACGATGGAGAGAAAACTGTTTCACAGCACCGACAACTCCCCTAGGCCTCCTATCATCATATTAATTCTCTTTCTCTCTCCCCACACAAATACAATGCTATGCTGTACTACCACAACAGCAGTCGGCAGGGGACTGAACCTCCATTTGCGCCGTATAAACACACAGTAACAGAGCCAGCGGGTCCGATGTGGCTCTGCTGTGGTGCTGAGAGGGGTCAAGGTGACCAGACCGTGACATGACTCCACTGAGGAGAGGAGAGAGGGATGGGAGAAGGAGGGAGGAGCACTGTGATATGATTCTAGTTGAAGAAGGGAGATGCCGTGGGGGGGGGGGGGGGGGGGGGGGGGGGGGGGGGGGGGGGGGGGGGGGGGGGGGGAAGCTTTCAGAATGGTCAGCCAGGCAGAACAGACATATCCTCCCCTGCACCGTCACCCAATCACCGCTACCTGCCTGATACCAGGCTAAATTAGGACCAGCTATTTTAATTACTCACAATCATACTGTACTGATATACAATGTCTAGTAAAAGTCTACAAATTCCTTGCACAATGTCCCATTTTGCTGCTTTAAATATTAACCTAAAAAGGGATTCAATTAAATGTTTGTCCTATTGATCTACACAACCTGCTCCACAAGTATAAAAAACGGTGTAAATTAATATCAGAGTTCCACAGGGATGCTGGCCTATGTTGACTCATGCTTCTCACAGTGGTGTCAAGTTGTCTGGATGTCCTTTGGGTGGTGGACCATTCTTGATACACACAGGAAACTGTTGAGCATGAAAGACCCAGCAGCGTTGCAGTTCCTGACACAAACCGGTGTGCCTGGCACCTACTACCATTTGAAAGACATTTAAATATTTGATCTTGCTCTGAATGGCTCACATACACAATACATGTCTCAATTGTCTCAAGGCTTAAACATCTCCTACCCTTGATCTACACTGATTGAAGTGGATTTAGTGAGTGACATCAATAAGAGATCTTAGCTTTCACCTGGATTCAACTGGTCAGTCTATGTCATAGAAAGAGCAGGTGTTCTTAATGTTTTTTACAGTCAGTGTACCACTATCATACGTTCAGAGTTGGTCCAGTTTGGTCCGTCTGTGGACATTCACATCAATACCAGGGTGGACTGACTAAACGTTATACTTTTCAACGTCTATGGATGTCTGGTGTTGTTTTGTGCTCAGTGGGGGAGGATGCTGGTTACAGTAAATGGAAAGAGGGGGAACATGGGTAGGTGTCAGCAAGAGCTGGTTGAGCGAGAGAGTCATAGAGGGAGAAAGAGAGAAAGGGAGGGGTTGTACACTCGGACTGTTTTAACACACTTGGTTTGACCACCAGACAACAGAAAGACAAAGGAAACAGTTATTAGCTGAATATAACAGTATGCCAGTGGAAGGGAGGACAATAGCAGGTGACCCAACTATGGTTTATGACTATTATGATATCCCATTGTAGCCAATTCAGTTGCAGTACTTCTGATACAGATATTTTTTGTAATTCCGCTACCAATTATTAGTCCAATAATTCATAAACACAATTGAGATCAGTAAAATCACTATAACTAATTGGTAGCTCTACCATTACTTGTTACTTCTGTGAACTTTCATTATCCTCCCTCCTCAAGAGAAAATATCCGAAAGATCAGTGGATTTTGGTAAGTGGTTTGGTAAGGTGTTGATTGCACTTCAATTCAGCCAGTTCAGTGGATACATTTAAATTCCTATTCAAGATTTTAAAAGGACCATAATTTATTTTCATTATCAAAAGTGAAAATGTCAAATCAAAATCAAAGAAAAACAGTAACACAAGAGAAATAAAATAGACAAGAATGGAGCTACATACAGGGAGTACCGGTACCAGATCAATGTGCAGGGGTATGTGGTAAGTGAGGAAGATACAGTGCATTTGGAAAGTATTCAGACCCCATTACCTTTTCCACATTTTGTTCCATTACAGACTTATTCTAAAATGGATTAAATGAGCTCGGACTTGAACCCGATCGAACATCTCTGGAGAGACCTGAAAATACATTTGAAGTCGGAGGTTTACATACACCTTAGCCAAACACATTTTAACTCCGTTTTTCACAATTCCTGACATTTAATCCTAGTAAAAAAATCCTTGTTTTAGCTCAGTTAGGATCACCACTTTATTTTAAGAATGTAAAATGTCAGAATAATAGTAGAGAGAGTGATTTATTTGAGCTTTTATTTCTTTCATCACATTCCCAATGGGTCAGAAGTTTACATACACTCAATTAGTATTTTGTAGCATTGCCTTTAAATTGTTTAACTTTGGTCAAATGTTTCCAGTAGCCTTCCACAAGCTTCCTTCAATAAATTGGGTGAATTTTGGCCCATTCCTCATGACAGAGCTAGTGTAACTGAGTCAAGTTTGTAGGCTTCCTTGCTCGCACATGCTTTTTCAGTTCTGGCAACAAATTTTTGGCTTTGTGATGGCCACTTCAATAACTTGACTTTGTTGTCCTTAAGCCATTTTGCACCAACTTTGGAAGTATGCTTGGGGTCATTGTCCATTTGGAAGACCCATTTGCGACCAAGCTTTAACTGATGTCTTGAGATGTTGCTTCAATATATCCAGATAATTTCCCCTGCTCATGATGCCATCTATTTTGTTAAGTGCACCAGTCTCTCCTGCAGCAAAGCACACCCACAACATGATGCTGCCACACCCGTGATTCATGTTTGGGATGGTGTTCTTTGGCTTGCAAGCCTCCCCCTTTTCCCTCCAAACACAAGAATGGTCATTATGGCCAAACATTTCTATTTTTGTTTCATCAGACCAGAAGACATTTCTCCAAAAAGTCCAATCTTTGTCCCCATGTGCAGTTGCAAACCGTAGTCTGGCTTTTGTATGGCGGTTTTGCAGTAGTGTCTTCTTCCTTTCTGAGCGGCCTTTCAGGTTATGTCGATATAGAACTCGTTTTACTCTGAATATAGATACTTTTGTACTCGTTTCTTCCAGCATCTTCTCGAGGTCCTTTGCTGTTTTTCTGGGTTTGTTTTGCACTCTTCACACCAAAGTACGTTCATCTCTAGGAGACAGAACGCATCTCCTTCCTGAACGGTATGACGGTTGCGTGGTCCCATGGTGTTTATACTTGCGTACTACTGTTTGTACAAATGTACATGGTACCTTCAGGCATTGAAATTGCTCCCAAAGATGAACCAGACTTGTGGAGTTCTACAATTTATTTTCTGAGGTCTTGGCTGACTTATTTAGATTTTCCCATGAAGTCAAGCAAAGAGGAACTGAGTTTGAAGGTAGGCCTTGAAATACATCCACAGGTACATCTCCAATTGACTCAAATGACGTCAATTAGCCTATCAGAAGCTTCTAAAGCCACGACGTAATTTCTGGAACATTCCAAGCTGTTTAAAGGCACAGTCAACTTAGTGTATGTAAACTTCTAACCCACTGGAATTGTAATACAGTTAATTATAAGTGAAACAATCTGTCTGTAATCAATTGTTGGAAAAATTACTTCTGTCATGCACAAAGTAGATGTCCTAACTGACTTGCCAAAACTATTTTTTGTTAACAATACATTTGTGGAGTGGTTGAAAAACAAAATTGAATGACTCCAACCTAAGTGTATGTAAACTTCCAACTTCAACTGTATGTTAACTTCCGACTTCAACTGTAGCTGTGCATCGACGCTCCCTAACCAACCTGACAGAGCTTGAGAGGATATGCAGGGAAGAACAGGAGAAACTCCCAAATTATGGTTGTGCCAAGCTTGTAGTGTCATACCCAAGAAGACTCCAGGCTGTAATTGCTGTCAAATTGCTTCAACAAAGTACTCAGTAAAGTATCTAAATACTTATGTAAAGACATTGGCAAACATTTCTAAAAACCTGTTTTTGCTTTGTCATTATGGGGTATTGTGTGTAGATTAATAAGGAGAACATTTAATTTAATCAATTTCAGACTAAGGCAGTTAGGTAACAAAATGTGGAAAACCATGCGAACGTTGCATACACATAAAAACTAAACTAAAATACATATCGTTAGCGTGGTTCATATGCACTCATGTAAATACACGTGATACGAGCCATCGTTTGTAAAATATAAAACCATTTAATAGCCAAAACGTTTATAATAAAAATGCATTTTATTATACAAACAAACTTCAAAATATGGACATAGAATATATCACAGCACATTTTTGGTTTATGTAAGGGTAATAATTTAAGCCTATCACATACAGTGCCAGTCAACATTTTGGACACACCTACTCATTCCAGGGTTGTTTTTTTTCTTCATATTTTCATCATTGTAGAATAATAGGGAAGACATCATAACTATGAAATAACACATGTTACATGTAGTAACCAAAAAATTGTTAAACAAATAAAAATATACTTTATATTTTAGATTCTTCAAAGTAGCCACCCTTTGCCTTGATGACAGCTTTGCAAACTCTTGGCTTTCTGTCAACCAGCCACATGAGGAATGCTTTTCCAACAGACTTGAAGGAGTTCCCACATATGCTGAGCACTTGTTGACTACTTTCCTTCACTCAAAGGTCCAACTCAGCCCAAACCATCTCAATTATGTTGAGGTTGGGTGATTGTGGAGGCCAGGTCATTTGATGCAGCACTCCATCACTCTCCTCCTTGGTCAAATACGCCTTACACAGCCTGAAGGTGTTGGATCAGTGTCCTGTTGAAAAATAAATTATAGTCCAACTAAAAAAACTGATGGGATGGCATATCGCTGCAGAATGCTGTGGTAGCCATGCTGGTTAAGTGTACCTTTAATTCTAAATAAATCACAGACAGTGTCACAAGCCAAGCACCCCCACACCATCACACCGGTCAGAGCGACACATGCCACCGGTCGGAGCGACACATGCGGAGATCATCCGTTTGCCTACTCTGCGTCTCACAAAGACATTGTGGTTGTAACCAAAAATCTAAAATTTGGACTCATCAGACAAAAGGACGGATTTCAACCGGTCTAATGTCCATTGCTCATATTTCTTGGACCAAGCAAGTCTCTTCTTCTCATTGGTGTTCTTTAGTAGTGGTTTATTTGCAGCAATTCGACCATGAAGGCCTGAGTCATGCAGTCTACTCTGAACAGTAGTGTCAGATGTATCTGTTACTTGATCTCTGTGAAGCATTTATTTTGGCTGCAATATCTGAGGCTGGCACCTCTAATAAACGTGTCCTGTGCAGCAGAGGTTTATTTCCTGTGGTTGTCCTCATGAGAGCCAGTTTCATCATAATGCTTGATGGTTTTTACAACTGCACTTGAAGAAACTTTCAAAGTTTTTGAAATTTTCCAAAATGACTGACCTTCATGTCTTAAAGTAATGATGGGATGTCGTTTCTCTTTGCTTATTTGAGCTGTTCCACAATATGAACTTGGTGTTTTACCAAATAGGGCTATCTTTTGTATACCACATCTGCAGTGCCTAGTAAAAGTATTCATTGCCCTTGGCATTTTTTCAATTTTGTTGCAATACAACCTGTATTTAAATTTTTATTTGGTTTGTTTTTATTTGGTTCATGTAATGGACATACACAAACTAGTCCAAATTGGTGAAATTAAATGAAAAAAATAACTTGTTTCACCCTTTGCTATGAAGCCCCTAAATAAGATCTGATGCAATCAATTACCTTCAGAAGTCACTTAATTAGTTAAATAAAGTCCACAACCCCCTTGGGTTGTGCCGTGGTGGAGATCTTTGTGGGCTATATTCGGCCTTGTCTCAGGATGGTAAGTTGGTGGTTGAAGATATCCCTCTAGTGGTGTGGGGGCTGTGCTTTGGCAAAGTGGGTGGGGTTATACCCTTCCTGTTTGGCCCTGTCTGGGGGTGTCATCGGATGGGTCCACAGTGTCTCCTGATCCCTCCTGTCTCAGCCTCCAGTATTTATGCTGCAGTAGTTTATGTGTCGGGGGGCTAGGGTCAGTTTGTTATATCTGGAGTACTTCTCCTGTTCTATCCGGTGTCCTGTGTGAATTTAAGTATGCTCTCTCTAATTCTCTCTTTCTTTCTCTCTCTGTCCCGGAGGACCTGAGTCCTAGGACCATGCCTCAGGACTACCTGACATGATGACTCCTTGCTGTCCCCAGTCCACCTGGCCGTGCTGCTGCTACAGTTTCAACTGTTCTGCCTGTGATTATTATTATTTGACCATGCTGGTCATTTATGAACATTTGAACATCTTGGCCAGAAGAGGACTGGCCACCCCACATAGCCTGGTTCCTCTCTAGGTTTCTTCCTAGATTTTGGCCTTTCTAGGGAGTTTTTCCTAGCCACCGTGCTTCTACACCTGCATTGCTTGCTGTTTGGGGTTTTAGGCTGGATTTCTGTGCAGCCCTTTGAGATATCAGCTGATGTACGAAGGGCTATATATATCAATTTGATTTGATTTGACCTGTGTGCAATCTAAGAGTCACATGACTCTTTAAAGTAGCCACCCTTTGCCATGATGACGGCTTTGCACACGTTCTCTCAACCAGCTTCATGAGGTAGTCACCTGGAATGCATTTCAATTAACAGGTGTCTTGTTAATTTGACGAATTTCTTTCCTTCTTAATGCGTTTGAGCCAATCAGTTGTGTTGTGACAAGGTAGGGGTGGTATCCAGAAGATATCCCTATTTGGTAAAAGACCAGGTCCATAATATGGCAACAACAGCAAGAACAGTTCAAATAAGCAAAGAGAAATGACAGTCCATCACTACTTTAAGAAATTAAGGTCAGTCAATATGGAACATCTCAAGAAATTTGAACGTTTCTTCAAGTGCAGCCGTAAAATCAATCAAGAACTATGAGGAAACTGGCTCTCTTGAGGACCACCAAAGGAAAGGAAGACCAAGAGTTACTTCTGCTGCAGAGGATAAGTTCATTAGAGTTGCACCTCAGATTGCAGCCCAAATAAATGCTTCACAGAGTACAAGTAACAGCTGTCTGTGATTTATTTAGAATTCAAGGCACACTTAACCAGCATGGCTACCATAGCATTCTGCAGCGATACACCATCCCATCTGGTTTGGGCTTAGTGGGACTATTTGTTTTTCAAAAGGACAATGACCCAACACACCTCCAGACTGTAAGGGCTATTTTTACCAAGAAGGTGTGTGATGGAGTGCTGCATCAAATGACCTGACCTCCACAATCATCCGACCTCAACCCAATTGAGATGGTTTGGAATGAGTTGGACCTCAGAGTGATGGAAAAGCAGCCAACAAGTGTGGGAACTCCTTCAAGGCTGTTGGAAAAGCATTCTTGGTGAAGCTGGTTGAGAGAATACCAAGGCTGTGCAAAGCTGTCAGCAAGGCAAAGGGTGGCTATTTTGAAGAATCTAACATTAGTTTAACACTTTTTTGGTTACGACATGATTCCATGTGTGTTATTTCATAGTCTGATGTCTTTACTATCATTCTACAATGTAGAAGTAACGAAACATAAAGAAAAACCTTTGAATGAGTAGGTGTGTCCAAACTTTTGACTGGTACTGTACATGACAATAGGTCATAAGTCCCAAAGAGGGAGCTCTGAGCATTAGACAAGCCACGTTTGACATCCATATCTATTATGTGTATTTACATACACATGATAATGTGATGATGATGATGATAATATGATAATAAAATGGCAATTTTTTGGGAAAGATTTGCCTCTTGTGGTGTCATGATATGTGTCATAACCTGTCATAACACTGTCATAACATTGTCATAACACTCATGTCAGCTGTTATGACCAATGACATTGTTGTGACCGTGTTATAACATGTTATGCCGCTAGGCGTCAAATAAAGTGTTACTGAATCCTCACACTCCTGCTCTGAAGCACAGCAGCTATTGACTGTAGCAATCATCTCCCATCAATAAAGACAATAGCCTATAATTATCTCAACGCCACAAAGTATGTATGTATGCACAACCGCAGAGGGCAGAGGAAAATAAAATGCTCACACTGTGAGGAAAACCTGCCAGCCTGTGAATAGGCCTAAAAACAGTCTCAGGTAGGTGTGTTTTGGAGGGGAGCGATCGAGCCCCGGGCCATGATTTCATTTGTAGCGACAACGCCTGAAAAACGTAATTAATTGAACAATACCATGTTCCTTTTCCAACAGAATTTTTCACCAATTGTAGCCCGAGGTACAGCTATCTGTTGTTTGTTTCCAGGTACCTAAGCTCCTAAATGAGAGAGAAAATAATGCAATCTGGATTAAACGGAAATCTGAGTCTTGTTGCCTTCAGGGGCGGTGCATATAAACAAGCTGAATGTGCTAACAATAAAATTAGCTAAATTACTATGTTCTGCAGTTCAAATGGAAAAAAGGAAAGAGCTTTTATTTTTCATTCGTTTTTTTATTTGTCAAACAAGCATTTTAATTTATGATATACCACAAGTAAACAAGTGAAATGCTAAACACGCACACACACGTCATCATCATCGTTATTGTTCTCCAGAAACACTTTTTGTGATGCACTTGCTCTAGTGAGGGGGAATATATGACATCCTCCTGCTAATGTAGCAAAGAGGAGTAGTTTTCATTGCAAAAAGGGGTAGCTAAGCCAAAGTCCCATGAAAACAGATGCCTCCGTGGTATTTTGACTACATTTTCTCACTTCAAAGTCTCTCTGCATCCACGATACTGCCCACTGGAGCCCTGGCATCAATTTGAAAGTTTAAAGTGGTTAATCAACATAAAGAAAGAACAACCAAGAACCTTGTCTTTATTACCATCACAGTACATGCCATGGACCGATGGTTAGAGTTTGTGCGTGCATGGACTTGAGTTGAGATGTTGACAATTGTGTTCTTTTGAGTTTTTGATGGCGCTGGAACTGGTGTTAAAATGTATTGTTTTCCACTATTGGTTTCAACAGAAATCCAATCATGTTTTATGCTGTTATGTTTCCTATCCTAAAATGGCTGAACTTTCCTAACTCTCAGTGATGCCCGCTTGAGACCAGGCTTACTGAAGATGAGGAAAGTCTCCTAAAGAACAATCAACAATCAAACATTCAGTTTGCTCATCATGCACCTTGTTTGGAAAGCAAGGTAGCGACATTATTATTTTCCATTTTTGCTAGCTTATCGTTATCACTTTGGAATAGGCCTAGATGTCTACCTTACAGTGCCTGCAGAAAGGTTTTCACACACCCTAACTTTTTCCGAATTGTGTTGTGTTACAGCATTATTTTTAAATGGATTACATTTGCTTAACAAGTCACATAATAAGTTGCATGTCAGTCTGTGTGCAATATTTTTTTTTGAAGGACTACTTTATCTCTTTACTCCACACATACAATTATCTGTAAGGTCCTTTAGTCGGGCATTTCAAACACAGATTCAAGCACAAACACCAGGGAGGTTTTCCAACGCTTCGCAAAGAAGGGCACCTATTGGTAGATGGGTCCCCAAAAAAAAATCCCTTTAAGAATAGTGAAGTTATTAATTGGATGATGTATCAATATACCCAGTCACTAGAAAGATACAGGTGTCCTTCCTAACTCAGTTTCCAGAAAGGAAGGAAACCACTCAGGGATTGCATCATGAGGCCAATGGTGACTTTAAAACAGTTGGAAAGTTTAATGGCCGTGATAGGAGAAAACTGAGGATGGATAACAACATTGTAATTACTCCACAATACTAACCTAAACGACAGAGTGAAAAGAAGGACGCCTATACAGAATACAAATATTCCACAACATGCATTTTGTTTGCAATAAGGCTCTAAAGTAAAACTGCAAACACTGTGGCAAAGAAAGTAACTTTATTTCATGAAGACAAAGCGTTATGTTTGGGGCAAATCCAACACATCACTGAGCACCACTCTTCGTATTTTCAAGCATGGTGGTGGCTGCATCATGTTATCGGTATGTTTGTCATCAGCAAGGATGCATTCCAACAGACACTGGGAGAAAGAAATCACCTTTAAGCACAAGGCCAAATGTACAGTGGCGTTGCTTACCAAGATGACATTAAATGTTCCTGAGTGGCCTAGTTACAATTTTTTACTTAAATCGGCTTGAAGATCCATGGCTTGAAAGACTTGAAAATCGTGATAGAGCATGGACAACAACCAAGTTGACAGAGCTTGAATTTTAACAATCCAGGTGTGCAGAGCTCTTAGAGATTTACCCAGAAAGACTTGATTCCAACATGTACTGACTCAGATGATTGATTTCTTATGTAATCGAGATATACTGTATTAGTGTTTTATTTTTCATAATGTCAATATATTTTTTCCCCCCACTTTGACAGAGTATTTTGTGTAGACCGTTGACAAAAAAAACACAATTAAATCAATGTTAATCCTTCCTTGTAAACACAACAAAATGTGGGAAAAAATTATGGAAAGTGTTTTCATTCTGAAGTGAGAGGATGTGTTTCCTTGGCAGGACACTAATGATGAGAGCCTTTGTAGAGGTAGACTCTGGAGGTCACCTGCCACCGTTACTTACTCACAGCGCTTAATCTTCTAAGCCTTCTAAAGGCTGTTGACACACACTAACGGCTTTATAGAGAGGCAGGACACAAGGATGCAGCCTCCAGTCGGCAGGCATTTGACCATTGTCTGTTGGTGGAGTGAAGTTCAGAGCTAGTTTAACCAAGTTGGAAACCCTTTAACCCCGCAACTACCGTGGCTGCTGGATGAATAATGGGCTCAGGAAACCACCACATTCCAACCAGACATGATTATATATATATTTTTTACCTTTATTTAACTTGGCAAGTCAGTTAAGAACAAATTCTTATTTACAATGACTGCCTACCAGAGAACAGTGGGATTAACTGCCTTGTTCAGGGGCAGAATGACATATTTTTTTATACCTTGTCAGCTCGGGGATTCAATCCAGCAACCTTTTGGTTACTGGCGCAAAGCTCGAACCACTAGGCTACCTGCCGACAGACACACGAACACACCCTCCACCTTTATCCGGCACTTAGCCATCTATTGTGTTCCTTTTCTCATACGAACAAACACACACACAAACACACACAGCTTCAGTGCTCTGTGGCATAATTTATCCCCTCTCTGTTTACCCGGTAAATTACAAAAATGATCAGCCCTGGCAGGAAACCACAGGGCAATTTTGTGTGTGCGTGCGTTTGTTTGTTTGTATGTGTGTGTTTGTTCATATGTGTAATAACAGGGCCTGACAAAGGGTTGACTAGCTCTGCCTTTCTCACCAAAACTGATCCTCAGACAGCCAGTCAGTTAGTAGGCTACACTGGGATTTCAGCAGTGCCTTGGCATGACTAAGGCATTTTCTGGTAACCCGTTCGAAAAACACGTCAATGCAAGCGTGCTGACAGGACTGGAGTAGCTCGATAATAAAGAGGGTGTTCAAAATCAGTGGTTTTAGTAACGTTTTTAAATGTCATCTTATGTTGCTGGCAAACATCTGTGGACTTGAGTTAGCATATCGTTTAGAGCTGATAAGTATTTATGGATATGTATTGACAGTAACTTGCACTATGTGACGGCGATTTTTGTTATCAAAAGATTAGAGTCAGCATTACCACATTATACATTTTTTTCTCTACTCAGGTGTCATGTTTGGAACTTAAAAACATGTCTAGTTCACTTCCATTCGCGATTTCTCCAGGCTAATTAAATCCAAAACAATAGTTGCCCTTGCAAAAAAATATGGCAGTTTTGAAACTGCAGTAAATGTGCACTAGCGGCAGTCGACTGTGGTACTGCAGTTGAACTTCAATTATACTGCACTTATACTGCAGTTATACTGCAAAATTACTTCAGTAAAAACATTGTTATTTGGACGCGGTATTTGCTGCATACCGCAGCTATACTGCACTCCAATGGCAGTTATACTGCAGTGTACTGCAGTTTTACTGCACTCTGACTGCAATATTTTTTGTAAGGGTGATAGTGCTCTCTGACAGTGATGACATTGCAAAGTAAACGAAGTTGCTTTGAAAGTTTGCAGCGGATCAAGTCAAAGGCTTGCATATTCCACACAATGTATGTGACATAAACAAAAAATGTCCCATGTAAATTCTGTGAAATGGACTCTGGAATCAATGGAACTCAATTGTTTCTTTGAACTCAGAGTTCCACTTTCTGAATTCCATTTGACTTCAGAGGTATATCCTGTGAATTCTACCTGGGTATTGGGCTGAATGCCATTGACTTATAAACACACATGCACACACACACATTGACATTTTCAAATATCTCTTCCCAATACGGCAATACAGACTCCATCATTCACATAAAATTTCCTCATCATACTTTTTCATCTCTCATTTTGACTCTTTGTTTTCCAAATCAGATTTAGATTTGCTTGCATTACGTCCTCTTTGTGAATCCTATATGAGCGTATTAGAGCATAGCAGCATATGTTCATAGGGTCATACAGTGCATATCCCTCAAGGACAATGCTACCTAACCTCTCCTGTGTTGATGACTATGTGTTGGTGGATATACAGTATCATCAATATTTACCATATATCACAGCCTTTCAGGCCTTATTACTTTGCTAAACACCTATCACCAGTCTTAAACTGAACAGTAATTAGCTCTTTCTGACAACGACCTGGTTCTAAGATATTTGGCTGATTTGACTTCCAATTGGTTTAGTATTATAGACAGAGGCCTTGTTTACACACATCTTCCGGCACTACGGGGTGCCTGAGGATATAGTGTCTGATCGAGGTCCCCAGTTCACATCAAGGGTCTAGAAGGCATTCATGGAACGTCTGGGGGTCTCAGCCTTACCTTAAGTTTTCACCCCGATAGTAACGGGCAGGTGGAGAGAGTAAACCAGGATGTGGGTAGGTTTCTGAGGTCCTATTGCCAGGACCGGCCGGGGGAATGGGCAGCGTTCGTGCCCTGGGCAGAGATGGCCCAGAACTCGCTCCACCCATCCTCCACTAACCTCACCGCCTTCCAGTGTGTGTTCTGGCTCCTTGGCATCAGAGTCAGACTGAGGCTCCTGCGGTGGATGACTGGTTCCAGCGCACAGAGGAAACATGGGGCACTGCCCATGTCCACCTTCAGAACGCTGTGCTGCGCCAGAAAGTGTGTGCAGACTGTCACCGCAGTGAGACCCTGGTGTTCGCACTGGGGGACCAGGTCTGGCTCTCGTCCCGAAACCTGCCCCTCTGCCTGCCCTGCCGGAAGCTGGGTCTGCAGTTTGTGGGGCCATTTAAAGTCCTGAGGAGAGTGAACGAGGTATGTTATAGGTTACGGCTTCCCCCCCCGATTACCACATTAACCCCCCATGTGTCTCTCCTCAGGCCAGGGGTGGCTGGCCCGCTCCAGGAGTCTGAGATGTGGGAGGTTCCTCCGCCCCCTCTGGACATCGAGGGGGCCCCGGCGTACTCCGTTCGTTCCATACTGGATTCGAGACGTCAGGAGAGGTTTTTTTTTCTTCTTTTTTTTTAAAGAATCCTCATCAGTATACACACACAATACCCCACAACGAGAAAGCGAAAACAGTTTTTATAAATTTTTGCACATTTACTAAAAATAAAAAACAGAAATACCTTATTTACATAAGTACTCAGACACTTTGCTGTTAGACTTGAAATTGAGCACAGATGCATCCTGTTTCCATTGATCAGCCTTGAGATGTTTCTACATCTTGTTTTGTGTCCACATGTTGTAAATCCAATTGATTGGACATGATTTTGAAAAGGCACACACCTGTCTATTTAAGGCCCCCCTGTTGTCAGAGGAAAAACAAAGCCATGAGGTCAAAGTAACATAGCTCCAGAGTTTCTCTGTGGAGATGGGAGAACCTTCCAAAATGACAACCATCTCCGCCATGCTCCACCAATCAGGACTTTATGAAAGAGTGGCCAGACGGAGTTTGCCAAAAGGCACCTAAAGGACTCTCAGATTATGAGAAACAAGATTCTCTGGACTGATGAAACCAAGATTGAAATCTTTTGGCCTGAATGCCAAGCGTCAAATCTGGAGGAAACTGGACCATGGTGGAGGCAGCATCATGCTGTGGAAATGTTTTTAAGCACCAGGGACTTGGAGACTAGTCAGGATGTCGGGAAAGATGAACAGAGCAAAGTACAGAAAGATCCTTGATGAAAACCTGCTCCAGAGTGCTGAGGATATCAGACTGGGGTGAAGGTTCACCTTCCAACAGGACAATGGCCTTAAACACCCAGCCAAGACAATGCAGGAGTGGCTTCGGGACAAGTCTCTGAATGTTCTTGAGTGGCCCTGCCAGAGCCCGGACGAACCCGATCGAACATCTCTGGAGAGACCTGAACATAGCTGTGCAGCAATGCCCCCCATCCAACCTGACAGACCTAGAGAGGATCTGCAGAGCAGAATGGAAGAAACTACCCAATTACAGGTGTGCCAAGCTTGTAGCGTCTTACCCAAGAAGACTCGAGGCTGTAATCGCTGCCAAAGATGCTACAAAAAGGACTGAGTAAAGGTTCTGAATACTTATGTAAATGTCATATTTGCGTTGTTTATTTTTAATAGATTTGCCAAAATTCCCCAAAATGTGTCTTTGCTTGTAAGTATGGGGTATTGTGTGTAGACTGATGATGGGAAAAAATGATACATTTTAGACTAAGGATGTAACCTAACAAAATGTGGAAAAAGTCAAGGGGTCAACAGAAAGAATTAACATGGCTCTTTTCCGCCAGTTGATGTATCATTACAGCTAGTCACAATTTGGCTAACGATAGCTATTATTTTGGCCTCAATCCCACACACCTGAATCAGCAATGAAACCAGCGATCAAACGATTGAATAGTGGTATTCAATATTTTAAAGCGCAATTTGAGTTTTTATTAGAGTCAGTATAGCAATGTAACGTTATTAATTTGTTCGTGTCCCGAGCTATTTCCATACTTTTCACACTGACACGGTATAAACAGCACTACAGGCTTCACTGTCATGGTGCACAGTCAGTACACAGGATCAGATGGTGACAGGTGTCCCAACAGGATCAGATGATGACAGGTTTCCCAGCAGGATCAGATGGTGACAGGTGTCCCAGCAGGATCAGATGGTGACAGGTGTCCCAGCAGGATCAGATGGTGACAGGTGTCCCAGCAGGATCAGATGGTGACAGGTGTCCCAGTAGGATCAGACAGCCAGGGAAGACCAGTCTACAGTGTGAATGTTGCATTATATTATAAGGATGGGTAGGATACAGTCTGGGATCTGGGAATAATGGCCATTTTAATTTTTGAACCATTGATTCTATTCTTGGATAATATAACGTATAGATGTACACCAAGGTAATTCTTTGTCATGCCTCATCTGAGCAGGATCAGATGGTGACAGGGGTCTCATCAGGGTCAGGCAACCAGGGAAGACCAGTCTGTGACGGCGCTGAGGTGAACTTTTGCAGATGCAACACTTTATTCCCTCTGTGCAGCAAACACTGGACAAGCCAGATGCTTCAAAGATTGAAACTATTTTAAGTCAGTCTGACAAACTTCTAAAGTTGATTTCCAAACTGTATCAAGGGTTGATAGAGGCTTTACCCGATGACACAAAACATGTAATACAAAAATGTGAGGAAAACCTGGGAGACACTTTTGATGATGATGATAGTGAATGGATACAGATATATTAGAATGCCCATTCATGTTCATATAATATCAGGCATAAAATACTGCAGTTTAAGACCATCCGTAGAACCTACTATATGCCAGTGAAACTGAATGTCATGCACTAAGAATTGTAATACCTCTGCTGGAGGTGTAAAACACAAAAGAGGACATATTTGCATATGTTATGCTCTCGTGAAGGCTGGCTGAATTCTGACAAGAGTAGGCTCATTTATCTCAGCATGTTTACAGATTTTCCCTTCTCCCTGTTTTTATTTGGTTGGAAAGGTTATCAGAAAAAACTGTGTAACCTAGCATTCATAGCAACTAAGGAATGCATTGCCATTCATTGGAAGGTTGGTTATCCTCCCACAATGTCACACTGGATGGCAGAAATGTCAAGTTACAGTATGTATCACTAGATTTGATTTATTACAAGATTAAGGGTATACTGTGCAACTTTCATAAGGTCTGTATGCCTTATATGGAATACTGCTCGACAAAAAGGAACCTGTAATGAAAACATGCCCATGTCAGGGGAGAGACCTATTTAGTCAATCCCTAGCTGCTGGGCTGCTCAGTCCTGGCCCTGGGGGTCTGTTGCACTAATGGATGTCACTCTGGCCTTGGTCTAACACACCCAGAACTAATAATGAATATTTCACTGAGACCGGAAAGCTGAGTTGTGTGTGTGTTGGGTTGGTGCGCTGCAGGGCGGTGGACCCCTAGGGGCAGGGCGATCCAGTTGCAGTAGATTGTGTGCAAGTAAAAAGAGCTCTACAGTACTACTAGGCCTATAATATGAATTACAGTGCCCCCGTAATTATTGGGACAGTGAAGAATGTTTCATTCTCTTGGCTCTATACTCAAAGTTTGGATTTAAAATCATACAGTGACTATGAAGGTAAAGTGCAGACCATCAGCTTTTGTTTGAGAGTCACAAGAGGCAGTGATGTATTGGTGGATATACAGTATCACTAATATTTACCACATATTTTAGCCTCTCAGGCCTTATTACTTTGCTAAACACCTATCACCATTCTATAACTTAAAATGAATGAGCTCTTCTCACAATGACCTGGTTCTAAGATATTGGGTTAATTTGAGTTTTATTTTGTTTGGTTTTATAAAGTATTTGCATTTTTCATTCCAGATTTGTATTCAACTTAGATCAATGTTATCTTATCATATGTAAGATGCATTTGAATGTGTAGTGTGTGATTCCAAGGTCTAGTGTGAACAGCATGGCTTGTATAAGGAACACGTTACTGTGACCTTGTCTTCACTGTACTTAGATATCATTAAAGAACAGGCAGCGGTCTACCCTTTGAACTTCTATAAGCTGCTATTTTCAGATCTCCCATGCCCTGCCTCCCCTGCTTTTCCCTGACACGGCCCTTCCTTTCCCATCTCTCTGCCCCTCTCTCCCAAACCCTCCCTAATCTATTCCCCTTGCCCCTCTCTCTCTCTCTGTCTCTCTCTGTCTCTCTCTCCAGTACCCCCACCCTCCCCTCTCTCTCTCTGCTCCTCTAACAGGCTGTTCATCAGTGAAATCGGTCACACCGCACCACCAGCAGCCTGCCTCAGCATACCAGGGACTGGTACTGGGGCCAAACACACACACTGGGGCCAGTGGTTACCCCATTGCCGATATGGTACAACACAGAGGCCAGGGCCTCAGGCAATCAATGAGCTAAAGAGGGGGTGAGAGAGTGAGTGAGGCGGGGGGAGAGGGAGAGAAGGAGGGAGAGAATCAGGGAGAGTGGGGGGGAGAAATAGAGAAAGGGAGAAAAAGAAAGCAAGAGGGAGGAATAGAGAACGAACCCCTGAAACAAGGAGACTGTGGAACAATGCAGCTCCACTAGATTGCTCTGAGAGCTGCTCTCAGCTTGGCACCAATCATAGTCGAGTCTCTCTGCTCCCGTAGTCTAGGCCTGTAGCTCTGGGGTCATTCCAGTTCACTGTTTTAACGAGAAATATTCCACCAATATTCCTGGCCTGATCCCCTGTCTGATCCCTACGTGCTCCCTCACACACAGAAACACACACGAAAACCATCAAAAAAGGGTTACTCACCTCATGAATATAATACATTAAACCACCTCCGTTAGACCAGCAGTATACAACAATATTTGCGCGCAACAGGAGCTGCTTTCGGATCTGTTACGGCTACGGGTCCAAGGTGGGACATTTAAATGATTGATTTGAAGCTATGACCTTTCCTGTTGCCAGCTAAATGTGCATAAATGGATGGGAAGACACGCTAATTTGCTGAGTGGCTCTGTCTGGGTCCATCCAGGTGATTGCAGCAAGCTGTTTTAGGAAGGTGATTGTGGTGTCAGAGGTCTGTTTAGTCTATTGTCTCTCTCATGGGCTTCCTTTGTGAGGAACACTGCAAAGGTTGTGATGGGGAATTTACTGAGGGTGGGCTTATAGAGAACATCAAGACATTATTGAGTAGGGTCTTGCAGGATGTCTGGCTAGAACTGTTACTTTGTTATTTTAGGGTTGAATCCCAAGTTAAAATCTGTGTGCCAAAGTCACAAGACTTTCCAGTATTCATACCTTATGTAATGCATTCCAGATATGCACGTTTTATGTTGATGAATTTGTGTGACCTATGCATCATCTGACTAGATGAGTGAGATGAGTGAGATCTATGTGGCATCTCCCTCCACAGCCTGTATTACCTCTCCCTTTCTCTCTCCTTCCCCCTCTCTTGCTCACTCTCTCTTTCTCTCACTCCGTGCCCCCATATTACCATCAATCACCATAATACAGACACAGTCATCCATTTTTCAGACCCGACAGAATAATACAGTGGCGTGTGGAGAGAGAGAGAGAGAGAGAGAGAGAGAGAGAGAGAGAGAGAGAGAGAGAGAGAGAGAGAGAGAGAGAGAGAGAGAGAGAGAGAGAGAGAGGTCATCCATTTGTATTTATTCCCTCTCTTTTCCCCTGCCGTTTGACATGGCCTGTCAAGGTGTGAATTTAGGTTGCTGCCCGCCAATAGAGAAAGACAAAGAAACCCAGGTCAGGCGCTAATTGACTCAGTGCTACTCATTAGATGACTTAATCCTAGGAAACAAATAGCTTGGAGCCTTATTTAAACACCTCCACAATCACCCATGTTGACTCTTGGAGGGCTGGAGATGCATGGAGGGCTGTATAGGTGCATCCGGGTTAGACCTGAATAAATACACACAGAGAAATGGGAGGAAGGGATTTGAATAAGGAAGGTTAATTTAATGTAATTCCAGTTGACCGTTACGATGATCTGTCTGTCGTTTGCCCATTATCAGCCTCAAAATTTTATCCTGTCAAGTTTTTCAAAAAGCTTTGAATCAAGCAATTGAAGCTTACAGTGTGTCAACTCGCCGTGCTCCCAGCAGGCTATGCGGTGCCAATGGTAAAAGATGACCATCAACCAATTGATGCTTATGTCAATATGTTACATTCAATGGGAAAATATGATCGTCACAGGGTTGATGCTTATGTCAATAGATTTGCAGTTAATGGGAAAAAGATGAGTGTCAACCTAAGGAAGCTTATGTCAATACATCGTGTCACATGGTTGATGCTTTTGTCAGTTCATTGCATTGAATGGGAATAGATGAGGGTCACAATGTTGAGGCTTATGTCAATACATTGCAGTCAATTGGAAAAGAGAAACATCAACCAAATGATGCTTCTGTCATTACATTGCATTCAATGGGAAAAGATGAGGGTCAACCAATTGTTGCGTAGGTCAATGCATTATAATCAATGGGAAAATATTCTCTCTCTCTCTCTCTCTCTCTCTCTCTCTCTCTCTCTCTCTCTCTCTCTCTCTCTCTCTCTCTCTCTCTCTCTCTCTCTCTCTCTCTCTCTCTCTCTCTCTCTCTCTCTCTCTCTCTCTCTCTCTCTCTCTCTCTCTCTCTCTCTCTCTCTCCTCTTTTGCCACCCTCCTCTTCTCCCTCCCTTCATTCACACCCACCAGCCCCTCCCTCCATCTCTCACTTTCTTGCTCCCTGCTATCTCCTGCCTCCCTATCTCTCTCCACTCCCTCTTCTCTTTCCCCCTCCCTCCTTCACCCTCTCCCTCTCTTTTTTGGGTAAGATGTATGCGCTGAGGAGGGCGCACGTCTTCCCGAATCCTGCTCGACTTTGCTTTTTTACTGCTATTTCTGTGTTAAATATCACTTTGTTTACTCAGAATGTTTATGCAATAATTTCCTACAACAGACAAGCACTTCTGGATCATGAAGCACAGGGTCCCCTCAGGGCCCCAGCCCCCAGGGGTGTGTCCTCAGCCCTCTGCTGTACTCCCTGTTCACACACGGCTACGTGACTTTGCATGACACTAACTCCATCATAAAGTTTGCTGACGACACCTCGTTTGTAGGCCTGATAACCAACAATGAGGGGAGAGGTAGGTGAACTGGCATTGTCGTGCAAGGACAACAACCTCTCCCTCAACATCGGCAATACAAAGAAGTTGATTGTTGACATCAGGAAGCAGAAGAGGGAACACGTCAATGAACCACATCAACGGGACTGCAGTAGAGAGAGTCAGCAGTTTTGCATTCCTCTGCGTCTACATCACAGAGGATTTGTCATGGACCAACAACACCACCACTCTTGTCAAAAGGGCGCAACAGCACCTCTACTTCATAAGGTCGCTGAAGAAATTCGGCAAATGCCACCCCGGGTCCCCTCCAAATACTACCGCTGAATTATCGATAGCCTCATGACCAGTTGTATCATGGCCTGGTAAAGAAATTGCTTTGTCCACAATCACAAGACCATCCAGCGGGTGGTGAAGAAGACCCAATACATCACTAGGGCCATGTTCCCACCCATCCATACTTGAAACGGTGCCTGAAATAGTTCTGCAGTTTTACTAATGACCCCACACATCCCAGCCACGAGCTGTTTACTCACTTACCATCAGGCAGACAGTATCGGATTATGAGGTCTGATACAGTTTCTATCTACAAGCCATCAGACTGCTGAACACATGAACTGGACTGACCACCTGCACAGGCTCTCCGCACCTTAGCACACATCCACATCCACACATATACATTAATGCTACACACACATAACAACAGCTGTTACAGATGATTATTTACACAATTTAAACACTTGCCCCCCAACCCACCCCCCCCTTCCCTGATATGTGTGTAAATACTGTACTATAAATTGTGCCTTCCTGTATTATACTTACGCTAAAATGTTTATTCTATTCTTCTGAGCCATTTACTTTACATTCGTATTCTTATTTTCTATTCTTTCTTATTGTTGTTGCAGTGTCGAGAAGGAACTTGCAAGCATTTCTTTGGACAGTGGTCGCTCAGCAAGGAAGAAGCCACTGCTCCAAAAACGCCATAATAAACGGTTTGCAACGGCACATGGGGACAAAGATCGTACTTTTTGGAGAAATGTCCTCTGGTCTGATGAAACAAAAATAGAAGTGTTTGAACATCCTTTTTTGTCTTGGTTGTTGTATGTGTCGAACTGCATCACTTTATTTTGGCCAGGTCGCAGTTGCAAATGAGAACTTCTTCTCAACTAGCCTACCTGGTTAAATAAAGGTATAATAAAAAAAATAAAATGATGACCATCGTTATGTTTGGAAGAAAAAACACCATCCCAACCGTGAAGCACGGGGGTTTGCTGCTGATTTGCTGCAAGAGGGACTGGTGCACTTCACAAAATAGATGGCATCATGAGGCAGGAAAATTATGTGGATATATTGAAGCAACATCTCAAAACATCAGTCAGGAAGTTAAAGCTTGGTCGCACATGGGTCGTCCAAATGGACAATGACCCCAAGCATACTTCCAAAGTTGCGGCAAAAGGGCTTAAGGACAACAAAGTCAAGGTATTGGAATGGCCATCACAAAGCCATGACCTCAATCCTATAGAACATTTGTGGGTAGAACTGAAAAAGCGTGTGTGAGCAAGGAGGCCTACAAACCTGACTCAGTTACACCAGCTCTGTCAGGAGGAATGGGCCAAAATTCATCCAATTTATTGTGGGAAGCTTGTGGAAGGCTACCCGAAAGTTTGAACCAAGCTGAAAAATTTAAAGGCAATGCTACCAAATACTATTTGAGAGTATGTAAACTTCTGACCCTCTGGGAATGTGATTAAAGAAATAAAAGCTGAAATAAATGATTCTTTGTACCTACTATTATTCTGACATTTCGCATTCTTAAAATAAAGTGGTGATCCAAACTGACCGAAGACAGGGAATTTTTACTAGGATTAAATTTTTGTTTAAATGTATTTGGCTAAGGTGGTTGTAAACTTCCGACTTACATAGGTTGATACATTGCATTCAAGGCAAAAAGTTAGTGATACAGCTGCAATGGGTAAATTGGTGGCAGGCAGACAGACAGACAGGCCGACAGACACAGACCGGCAGGTAGGCAGACAAACACAGAAAAGCAGACAGACAGGCAGACAGAGAGAGAGAGAGAGAGAGAGAGAGAGAGGGAGATGCAGTTTCAAGTCAGTAAATAATATGTGACCAATATCCTCTTCAGAATGACTTCTAACAAGACTCTTAGCTTCTCAAACTGCAAGATCATTATGTCCAATGGAGGTCAAAAATGCTTTTGTGTCGATTGTCTTGAAATTTCATATGCCGGGTCATGTCGGTTCACCGGTCAAAAATATGTCAAATTTGGGAAGATTCAATATTTTTAACCCTTTGAAACCTGCCCCATGACCCCCAATATAGTCACTTCCGAAGAGTTAGATAGGTGGCACTGGCACTGACTAACATGGTCACTTCGCTTCGAGTTCTATGCAGTATTTTTTATTTTTTTATGCTTTATTTCAGGGTTTTTTCTGTATTATTTCTTACATTGTTACCCTCGGAAATCTTAAGTTTTTTACATACAGCCGGGGAGAACTATTGGATATAAGAGCTACGTCAACTTACCAACATTACGACCAGGAATATGACTTTCCCAAAGCGGATCCTCTGTTCGGACCTCCACCCAGGAGAATGGATAAAATTCCAGTAGGCGATCCAAAACAACGACACCGCAGAAGAGGCATACGAAGCGACCACCTGGTCAGGCTACGTAGACGTCGCACACCACTCCCGAGTATACTACTTGCCAATGTCTAGTCTCTTGAAAACAAGGTAGACAAAATTCGAGCAAGGGTTGCCTTCCAGCGAGACATCAGAGATTGTAACATCCTCTGTTTCATGGAAACATGGCTCTCTCGGACTATGTTGTCGGAATTCAATGCAATGCGCAGACAGAAATAAACATCACTTTGGGAAAAAGAAGGGCAGAGGCGTATGCTTTATGGTTAACGACTCATGGTGTAATCATAACAACATAAGGAAACTCAAGTCCTTCTGCTCACCCGATCTAGAATTCCTTAGAATCAAGTGCCGGACATTTTACCTACCAAGAGAATTCTTGTCAGTTCTAGTCACAGCTGTGTACATTCCTGCTCAAGCAGACACCAAGACGGCCATCAAGGACCTTCACTGGACCATATGCGAACTGGAAACCATGCATCCTGAGGCTGCATTTATTGATTTTAACAAAGCAAATTTTACCTAAATTCTACCAGCATATTGATTGCACTACACGCATGCACAATACCCTCAACCAGTGCTACTCCAACTTTGGCAATGCATCCAAAGCCCTCCCCCACCCTGCCTTGGGCAAATCCGACCACAACGCCATCTTGCTCCTTCCGTCGTATAGGCAGAAACCCAAACAGGATGTACCAGTTACGAGCAGCCCGACCAGTCCGACCAATCGGAAGCCACGCTTCAAGATTGTTTTGATTTTGACTGGAAAATGTTCCGGTCTGCCTCAGAGAACAAAATTGACCTGTAAGCTGACTCGGTGAGTGTGTTTATAAAGAAGTGCATTGGAGATGTTGTACCCACTGTGACTATTAAAACCTACCCTAACCAGAAACCGTGGATGGATGACGGCATTCGCGCAAAACTGAAAGCGCAATCCAACACATTTAACAATGGAAAGAGGACTGGGAATATGTCTGACTATAAACAGTGTAGCTATTCCCTCCGCAATGCAATCAAACAAGCGACGGCTCAGACATGAGACTTATGTGGAAGGGTCTACAGGAAATCACGGACTACAAAAAGAAATCCAGCCACGTCACGGACACCGACGTCACACTTCCAGACAAACTAAACACCTTCTTTGACGATAATACAGTGCCACCGTCACAGCCCGCTAACAAGGACTGCATCCCTCTCCTTCTCCGTGGCTGACGTGAGTATAACATTTAAACGTGTTAACCCTCGCAAGGCTGCTGGCCCAGACAGCATCTCTAGCCATGTTCTCAAAGCATGTGCAGACCAGCTGGATGGTGTGTTTATGGACATATTAAATCACTCCCTATCCCAGTCTGTTGTCCCCACATGCTTCAAGTTGGCTACCATTGTTCCTGTACCCAATAAGTCAAAGATAGCTGAACAAAATTACTACCCTGTAGCACTCACTTCTGTCATCATGAAGTGCTTTGAGAGACGAGCCAGTGATCATATCACCTCCACCTTTCCTGCCACCCTAGACCAACTTCAGTTTGCATACCGCCCCAACAGGTCCACAGACGATGCAATCGCCATCTCACTGCACACTGCCCTATCACATCTGAATGAGAGGAATGCCTATGTAAAAATGCTGTTCATTGACTACAGCTCAGCATTCAACACCATGGTACCCTCCAAGCTCATCATCAAGCTGGAGGCCGTGGGTCTCAACCCTGCCCTGTGCAATTGGGTCCTGGACATTCTGACGGGCTGCCCCCAGGTGGTGAAGATAGGAAAAAACATCTCCACTTTGCTGACCCTCAACACTGGGGCCCCACAAGGTTGCTTGCTCAGCACCCCTCCTGTACTCCCTGTTCACCCACGACTGCGTGGCCTTGCGCGCCTCCAACTCAATCATCAAGTTTGCAGATGACACAACAGTAGTGGGCTTGATTGCCATCAACGACGAGACAGCCTACAGGGAGGAGGTGAGGGCACTCAGAGTGTGGTGTCCGGGAAACAACCTCTCACTCAACGTCAACAAAACAAAGGAGAGAGCACCCCCTATCCACATCGAAGGGACAGTATGGAGAAGGTGGAACATTTTACGTTCCTCAGCGCATACGTCACAGACAAACTGAAATGGTGCACTCACACAGACAGTGTGGTGAAGAAGGCGCAACAGCGCCTCTTCAACTTCAGGAGGCTGAAGAAATTTGGCTTGTTACTCAAAACCCTGACAAACTTTAAAGATGCACAATCGAGAGCATCCTGTCGGGCTCACAGCCTGGTACGGCAACTGCACCACCCTCAACCGCAAGGCTCTCCAGATGGTGGTGCAGTCTGCACAACGTATCACTGGGGGCAAACTACCTGCCTTCCAAGATACCTACAGCACCCGATGTCACAGGAAGGCCAAAAAGATCATCAAGGACATCAACCTCCCGAGCCACTGCCTGCTCACACCGTTACCATCCAGAAGGTGAGGTCAGTACATGTGCATTAAAGCTGGGACCTTCTATCTCAAAGCCATTAGACTGTTAAACAGCAATCACTAACTCAGAGAGGCTGCTGCCTACATTGAGTCACAATCACTGGCCCCTTAAATAAATGGATCACTAGTCACTTTATACAATGCACTAAAAATAATGCCACTTTAATAATGTTACATATCTTACATTACTCATATCACATCTGTTGCATCTTGCCTATGCCGCTCGGCCATCGCTCATTCGTATACTTACTTGCATGTACACATTCTCCTTTACCCCTTTAGATTTGTGTGTATTAGGTAGTTGTTGGGGAATTGTTAGATTACTTGTTAGATATTACTGCACTGTCAGAACTAGAAGCATTCACATTTTGCTACACTAGCGTTAACATCTGCTAACCATGTGCATGTGACAAATACAATTTGATTTGATATTTGTGACCGGGGGACCTGGGGTCATGACCGGACATATGAAATTTGAAGTCAATTGACCCAAAAGCATTTTTGTACTCCGTAGGACACAATGGTCTTGCAGTTTGGAAAGACTTAATTCACTGATTCAGAAAAGGATATTTGTCTCAATGTTTTTAGATGTTTTTAGACTTGAAACTGTCTGTTTGTCTTTGGTTCTGTCCTTCTGTCTGCCTTTGTGTCTGTTTGCCTGCATGTTTCTGCCTGCCTGCCTGCCTGCCCGCCCGCCCGCCCGTCTGTCTGCCTGCCTTTGTGTCAGTCTGTCTACCTGTCTGTCTGCCTGCATCAGTCTGTCTTTCGGCATCTCTCTGTCTGCCCGCCCACCTGCCTTTATGAGTGATAGTGAGAGTGAGATTGAGTGTGAGACTGAGAGAATATCAACATTGTTCCTAATCAGAATAAATCAGAAGTTGTATTGACATTTTGTAAAAATATGATAACCACCTCAGACAAAAGCTCCCTTTCATGAAGGCATGTATTCATTATTCATAATTTAGGTAATTCTGGCAATATTGACATTGTGATACACACAAGCACAAACATTCAGCCAACTCAGCAGAATAAAATCAAACTAATCACATTTAATGCTTCTTTAACTGCTAAGGTCAGGGAGACGGTGAATGAAGTATCACCTAAAGGTCTACAACACTCCCCCACTGACTCTTCCAAACTAGTCCAGAGAACCTGACAAGCTTACACTGTAGAATAGGGGAGTAGATAGCAAGGCCTTAATTAGCCATGGGGCCATGGTTAATATACAACTACCCCATGGGTCTGTCCAACAGTAAAACACATTGTAGTGGACTGGCCATGGCAATTGTGTTTCAACTACAGTAAAGTAGATATGACTGGACTGGGAATGCCCAGTGGGGGCCTGCGGGACATTACACCAATGCCCAGTGGGGGCTCTCTGGCCTTTAGACCAAAACCTTGGCTTCCCACAATACAATAGGGCTCATTAGGGATGCTGCAAGGCAAGGTAATATAACGTACCAGTCAAAGGTTTGGACACCAACAGTACTCATTCCAGGGTTTTTCTTTATTTTTACATTGTACAATAATACAGAAGACATCAAAACTATGAAACAATACATATGGAATCATGGAGTAACCAAAAAAAGTGTTAAATAAATCACAATATATTTTATACTTGAGATTCTTCAAAAGTAGCCACCCTTTGCCTTGATGACAGCTTTGCACACTCTTGGCATTCTCTCAACCAGCTTCATGAGGTAGTCACCTGGAATGCATTTCAAGTAACAGGTGTGCCTTGCTAAAAGTAGCCCTATTTGGTAAAAGACCAAGTCCACATTATGGCAACAACAGCTTAAATGAGCAAAGAGAAATATCAGTCCATCATTACTTTAAGACAGGGGAGGGCAACTCCAGTCCTCGAGGGCCTGATTGGTGTCACACTTTTTCTCCATCCCTAGCAAACACAGCTGATTAATCAAATTCCATTCTAAACTGAAGATCATGATTAGGTGGTTATTGGAGTCAGGTGTGTTAGCTGGGGCTGGGGTAAAACTGTGACACCAATCAGGCCCTCGAGGACTGGAATTGCCCGCTCCTGTTTTAAGGTCAGTCAATCCGGAAAATTGCAGTCGCAAAAAGCCCTATGATAAAACTGGCTCTCAAACAGACTGCTGAGAGTCACATCTGCTGTAGAGGATAAGTTCATTAGAGTTACCAGCTTCAGAATTTGCATCCTAAAATAAATGCTTCACAGAGTTCAAGTAACAGAAACATCTCAACATAAACTGTTCAGAGGAGACTGCAGTGAGTCAGGCATTAATGGTCAAATTGCTGCAGAGAAACCACCACTAAAAGACACCAATAATAAGAAGAGACTTGCGTGGGCCAAGAAACACAAGCAATGGAAATTAGACTGGTGGAAATCCGTCCAGGGGTCTGATTGAGATTTTTGGTTCCAACCGCCATGGCTTTGCGAGACGCCATCCCATCATGTTTGCACTTAGTGGGACTATCATTTGTTTTTCAACAGGACAATGACCCAACATACCTACAGTCTGTGTAAGGGCTATTTGACCAAGAAGGAGAGTGATGGAGGGCTGTATCAAATGACCTGGCCTCCACAATCACCCAACCTCAACCCAATTGGGATGGTTTAGGCTGAGTTGGACTGCAGAGTGATGGAAAAGCAGCCAACAAGTACTCTGCATATGTGGGAACTCTTTCAAGACTGTTGGAAAAGCATTCCAGGTGAAGCTGGTTGAGAGAATGCCAAGAGCGTGCATAGCTGTTTCAAGGCAAATGGTGGCTGTTTTGAAGAGTCTAAAATCTCAAATATATTTTGATTTGTTTAGACTTATTTGTTTACTACATGATTCCATATGTGTTATTTCATAGTTGATGTTTTCACTATTATTCTACACTGTAGAAAATAGCAAAACCCTAGAATGAGTAGGTGTGTTAACTTTTGACTGATACTGTATAATTAATCAATAAGGCCCATGGGGTGTGGTATATGTTCAATATACCACGGCTAAAGATTTTTAGTTTTTCCACTACGCAACACAGAGTGCCTGGATTCAGCCCTTAGCCATGGTATATTGGCCATATAGTACAAACTCCCTAAGTGCCTTATTGCTATTATAAACTGGTTATGAAAGTAAATAGAGCAGTAGAAATAGAGCTTTTGTCATGCCAATCAGCATTCAGGGCTTGAACGACCCAGTTTATAATATATAATAATACATGCCATTTAGCAGACGCTTAAAAGAAACTGTCACACGTGCATATATTTTATGCATTGGTGGTTCCGGGAATTCGAACCCACTAGCCTGGCATAACAAGCAACATGCTCTACCAATTAACCTACAAAGGATCACCTCATGTCAAAGTCAGGCAAAGAGATCAATATTGCAACACTGAGGAGAAAGCCAGTGACTCTGAAAGAGTAGATGTCTTCTGAGGTGGTGAACTCAGGGGAGGGGAGGGGGAGGGGGAGGGGGAGGGGGAGGGGGAGGGGGAGGGGGGGGATGAGGGGATGGCGTAGCAGTCAGACGAAATCCAAGATGGCGTAGCAGTCAGACGTCTTGTCGTGTCGTGTCCCTTGTATATATCGTTTTTTTTACATATTTTTTTCTTCTCATATCTTTTAGAACATTTTGCTAAACCTCAACTTCTAAATACTCTCCTGCAACCCGCCTCACCCAATGTAGCGTGGATCTACTTTTTTTTCTAAAGTATTTATATTTACTTCGGATCCGGGACCCCTCAACTGAAGCTAGCCAGCTAACTACCAGCTATCAGTCAGCAAACCATTGCTAGCGGTCTTCAGCTAACCGGTCATCAGCTAACCTTTAGCTCGGAAAGCTCTCGCCAGTTCGAACAACGCGACTCTAACCAGAGCATAACGGACCTATTATTTTTTATCCCCTGATTCCCACCGCAAACAGAACATTTTCAGCTGGATCTTCACAACTAGCTAACTAGCTAACCGCAACCCCGGATGATTACTCCTGGCTAGCGTTTCCATCCACTTAGCTTGTAGCTAGCCCGTCCAGAGCTCCTGTGCTACCACCCGAAGCATACTCCTGGGCTACAATATCCGGACCCACGACCGGTCTATCGATGTCACCGCATGAAGAGGCATAAGCAGACTCACTTCATCGCGACGTCCCCCAAAGGCTAACTTTCTAGCCCTTGCTATCTCCTTGCTTGCTAATTCGGCCTGCTAACTGCTAGCTTGTTTAGCCCCGGTCCGCTAACTGCTACCTTGTTTAGCCCTGGCCTACTAACTGTTAGCTTGTTAGCACAGGCCTGCTAACCGTCTGAATCGCCGCATCCCAACCACTCACATTTACTTTCAATCTCTTTTCGATTTTTAATTCGTTTATACCTTCCGGTAACCTGCCTCACCCAATGTGATACGGAATCGCTATTATTTTAAATTTTTAGAACACATTCAAGAACCTCCAGAAGCTAAACAGCTAACCAGCTACAAGCTATTTAGTCATTGTTAGCCACTGCTAGCGGCTTTTACCTTCTGCACAGCCAGCCAGTTTTTTAAACCTGGATAATACTCGCCAGTCTAGCTTCCCTGCCCCATCCACCGCTGCCCCCTGGACACTGATCACTTGGCTACATAGCTGATGCATGCTGGACTGTCCATTAATCACGGTACTCCATTCTGCTTGTTTATATTTTATCTGTCGGCCCCAGCCGCACTCAGGCTCTGTGTGTAGTTAATCCGACCCTCCCTGCCTAGTCAACGCCATTTTACCTGCTGTTGTTGTGCTAGCTGATTAGCTGTTGTCTCACCTACTGTTTTAACTACTGTTTTAGCTAGCTCTCCCAATTCAACACCTGTGATTACTGTATGCCTCGCTCAAATGTCAAAATGCCTTGTATACTGTTGTTCAGGTTAGTTATCATTGTTTTAGTTTACAATGGAGCCCCTAGTTCCACTCTTCATACCCCTGATACCTCCTTTGTCCCACCTCCCACACATGCGGTGACCTCACCCATTACAACCAGCATGTCCAGAGATACAACCTCTCTCATCATCACCCAGTGCCTGGGCTTACCTCCGCTGTACCCGCACCCCACCATACCCCTGTCTGCGCATTATGCCCTGAATATATTCTACCATGACCAGAAATCTGCTCCTTTTATTCTCTGTCCCCAACAGTCTAGGCGACCAGTTTTGATAGCCTTTAGCCGCACCCTCATACTACTCCTCCTCTGTTCCGCGGGTGATGTGGAGGTAAACCCAGGCCCGCATGTCCCCAGGCACCCTCATGTGTTGACTTATGTGATTGAAAAAGCCTTGGTTTCATGCATGTCAACATCAGAAGCCTCCTCCCTAAGTTTGTTTTACTCACTGCTTTAGCACACTCTGCTAACCCTGAAGTCCTTGCCGTGTCTGAATCCTAGCTCAGGAAGGCCACCAAAAATTCGGAGATTTCCATACCCAACTATAACATTTTCCGTCAAGATAGAACTGCCAAAGGGGGAGGAGTTGCAGTCTACTGCAGAGATAGCCTGCAAAGTAATGTCATACTTTCCAGGTCCATACCCAAACAATTAGAACTACTAATTTTGAAAATGACTCTCTCCAGAAATAAGTCTCTCACTGTTGCCGCCTGCTACCGACCCCCCTCAGCTCCCAGCTGTGCCCTGGACACCATTTGTGAATTGATCGCCCCCCATCTAGCTTCAGAGTTTGTTCTGTTAGGTGACCTAAACTGGGATATGCTTAACACCCCGGCAGTCCTACAATCTATGCTAGATGCCCTCAATCTCACACAAATCATCAAGGAACCCACCAGGTACAACCCTAAATCTGTAAACAAGGGCACCCTCATAGATGTCATCCTGACCAACTGGCCCTCCAAATACACCTCCGCTGTCTTCAACCAGGATCTCAGCGATCACTGCCTCATTGCCTGTATCCGCTACGGAGCCGCAGTCAAACAACCACCCCTCATCACTGTCAAACGCTCCCTAAAACACTTCTGTGAGCAGGCCTTTCTAATCGACCTGGCCCGGGTATCCTGGAAGGACATTGACCTCATCCCGTCAGTTGAGGATGCCTGGTCATTCTTTAAAAGTAACTTCCTCACCATTTTAGATAAGCATGCTCCGTTCAAAAAATGCAGAATTAAGAACAGATATAACCCTTGGTTCACTCCAGACCTGACTGCCCTCGACCAGCACAAAAACATCCTGTGGCGGACTGCAATAGCATCGAATAGTCCCTGCGATATGCAACTGTTCAGGGAAGTCAGGAACCAATACACGCAGTCAGTCAGGAAAGCTAAGGCCAGCTTCTTCAGGCAGAAATTTGCATCCTGTATCTCCAACTTCAAAAGGTTCTGGGACACTGTGAAGTCCATGGAGAACAAGAGCACCTCCTCCCAGCTGACAACTGCACTGAGGCTAGGTAACAAGGTCACCACCAATAAATCCATGATTATCGAAAACTTCAAAAAGCATTTCTCAACGGCTGGCCATGCCTTCCGCCTGGCTACTCCAACCTCGGCCAACAGCTCCCCCCCCCCCCCCGCAGCTACTCGCCCAAGCCTCTCCAGGTTCTCCTTTACCCAAACCCAGATAGCAGATGCTCTGAAAGAGCTGCAAAACCTGGATTCGTACAAATCAGCTGGGCTGGACCCTCTATTTCTGAAACTATCCGCCGCCATTGTCGCAACCCCTATTACCAGCCTGTTCAACCTCTCTTTCATATCGTCTGAGATCCCCAAGGATTGGAAAGCTGCCGCAGTCATCCCCTCTTCAAAGGGGGAGACACCCTGGACCCAAACTGTTACAGACCTATATCCATCCTGCCCTGCCTATCTAAGGTCTTCGAAAGCCAAGTCAACAAACAGGTCACTGACCATCTCGAATCCCATCGTACCTTCTCCGCTGTGCAATCTGGTTTCCGAGCCGGTCACGGGTGCACCTCAGCCACGCTCAAGGTACTAAACGATATCATAACCGCCATCGATAAAAGACAGTACTGTGCAGCCGTTTTCATCGACCTTGCCAAGGCTTTCGACTCTGTCAATCACCATATTCTTATCGGCAGACTCAGTAGCCTCGGTTTTTCGGATGACTGCCTTGCCTGGTTCACCAACTACTTTGCAGACAGAGTTCAGTGTGTCAAATCGGAGGGCATGCTGTCCGGTCCTCTGGCAGTCTCTATGGGGGTGCCACAGGGTTCAATTCTCGGGCCGACTCTTTTCTCTGTATATATCAATGATGTTGCTCTTGCTGCTGGCGATTCCCTGATCCACCTCTACGCAGACGACACCATTCTATATACTTCCGGCCCGTCCTTGGACACTGTGCTATCTAACCTCCAAACGAGCTTCAATGCCATACAACACTCCTTCCGTGGCCTCCAACTGCTCTTAAACGCTAGTAAAACCAAATGCATGCTTTTCAACCGTTCGCTGCCTGCACCCGCACGCCTGACCAGCATCACCACCCTGGATGGTTCCGACCTTGAATATGTGGACATCTATGAGTACCTAGGTGTCTGGCTAGACTGCAAACTCTCCTTCCAGACTCATATCAAACATCTCCAATCGAAAATCAAATCTAGAGTCGGCTTTCTATTCCGCAACAAAGCCTCCTTCACTCACGCCGCCAAACTTACCCTAGTAAAACTGACTATCCTCTAAATAGTCATCTAAAAAATAGCTTCCAACACTCTATTCAGCACAGTTTATCACAGTGCCATCCGTTTTGTCACTAAAGCACCTTATACCACCCACCACTGCGACCTGTATGCTCTAGTCGGCTGGCCCTCGCTACATATTCGTCGCCAGACCCACTGGCTCCAGGTCATCTACAAGTCCATGCTAGGTAAAGCTCCGCCTTATCTCAATTCACTGGTCACGATGGCAACACCCATCTGTAGCACGCGCTCCAGCAGGTGTATCTCATTGATCATCCCTAAAGCCAACACCTCATTTGGCCGCCTTTCGTTCCAGTTCTCTGCTGCCTGTGACTGGAACGAATTGCAAAAATCGCTGAAGCTGGAGACTTTTATCTCCCTCACCAACTTTAAACATCTGCTATCTGAGCAGCTAACCCGATCGCTGCAGCTGTACATAGTCTATCGGTAAATAGCCCACCCATTTTTACCTACCTCATCCCCATACTGTTTTTATTTATTTACTTTTCTGCTCTTTTGCACACCAATATCTCTACCTGTACATGACCATCTGATCATTTATCACTCCAGTGTTCATCTGCAAAATTGTAATTATTCCTTATTACCTCCTCATGCCATTTGCACACAATGTATATAGACTCCCCTTTTTTTCTACTGTGTTATTGACTTGTTAATTGTTTACTCCATGTGTAACTCTGTGTTGTCTGTTCACACTGCTATGCTTTATCTTGGCCTGTTCGCAGTTGCAAATGAGAACTTGTTCTCAACTAGCCTACCTGGTTAAATAAAGGTGAAATAAAATAAATTAAATAAAAATCCACTCCTGGACATGGGGGAGGACTCTGTTCTTCTGTTTAGTCAGTAATTGGTTCTATTTACTCATATTTCATGGTTCCACTTCAGGATTCTAATTCCGAAATATATTAACTGCAATTTCTCCTTAAGGGTTTTCCTCTCATCAAGCAATCATGAAAAAAAAGTCTAAGGCTTATTTCTGTTGTGGTCATCTTACAGGTGGGGACAGCAAGAGAAGAGAAAACTTTTGACTAGAGAGAGATCGCCCTGAGTCTCTCCCACCAAGCTGAGACATTACAACAAAGGTATTTGATGTTGTTGTTCATGTTCCCTCTTCAGGGGTCGTACAGAGATGTGGCTGGGGATCGGAGTATGGAAATGTTGACATTCTACATTTTCTCTCCAAACGTTTATTGGTAAAAACCAAAGGTCTACAGAGAGAGAGGGGGGGCATGACTATTTGTCTTTCTTTAATTTCCTTTTCTTCTACCTCCCAGGACTCTGAGTAAAATGTTGAAAGCATTTGGTGTAGAGGAGCCTCTGTGGCAGCACAATGCCATCCTAGAGCGTTGGTCTGCCTGCCTTCCTGCCCGCCTGCCTGCTGTAACCTTTACCGGGGCACGCAGTCAGGGGAGCCCCTCTGAAAGCTGAAGGCTAATTTGTCTACGTCACATAAATGATGGTTGTCTGGAGGGTCTGGATGAGCGATCAATTTTCAACAAAAAGGGCAGTCAATGAGATATTGAGTGAGTGAGCTTTTTGTGTTTTGTTTAGTTCTTTTCTGTTTCGGTCTTGTATTTTTATACCTGCTGGGTCTTTGGGTAGATGGAAATTTAAGCTGAAAGTACAAGCACGCACGCACACAAATACAGACACACACACACACACACAGTCTGTATCGAGAGTTACACTTTCGTCCTTTTTTGTGACCAAAAAAAGTCAATTACAATAAAAGATGTCTCTCCATGTTCAGGTTCGTCTTGTGGTATATGTGACAATGATCTATTGACGTTTCCCTCTCTGCCAGCTTCGCCTCAGGACAAACACATTAACCTGATTACTATGCCAACTGACAGAGGACAGGCATGAAATCTAAATGAGCCTGTGTGAGGAAAATAAGAGATTTCTGTCGGGAGAAATACATTTCAACACACGAACGCGGGCACGCACACTGGCACACACAGTTAGCGGCGGCAGGTAGTCTAGCAGTTGGAGCATTGGAGTATTAACTGAAAGGTTGCTAGTTTGCATTCCCAGGCCAACTAGGTGAAACATCTATCAATCCGCCCTTGAGGCTCTTAACCCTATTTGCTCTAGGGTCGCCGTCAATAATGGCTGATCCCTGGCCGTGATCAAACTCCCCGAGGGTGTCTCAAGAGGAGTGGGATATGCACATTTCTATTTCACACCACACAGGTTATACACTTGTGTGAAACAGGACAAATATAAGCACACCCTAATTGACCTTTGACACACAAGATCCAGCAGACATTGAGATTTGTCACCAATACTGTCGTCAAGAGAAGACTGAAACACAAACGGAGCTTCTCATTTCCCCTCTCTCTCAGCTAGGCATCAGTTAGGTGGGACATTGTTCTCTCCTCTTCGGAGATATAGAGCCTTGGGACGTTTCTGCTTGTTATTTTAGCTCGATGACATTCTGTTGGCACAAACAGGAGGAAAAACAAGTTTAGGTTCCTGTAGTACCTCCTCTGTTTCAAATCAGTTTCTTTCCACACACCCTGCAGCGTAACTGTTTATAGCTGCAGTGTTTGTTGTTTGCTTCCTGTCTTTTCCAGCATGGTGCCAAGTCTCGTGTTATGTGTGTTGAAGCTGCCAGCTTTAGGACGTGTGCTGTAGTAGCTTCATTTGTTGTGCATATTACGTTAATATGTGCAATGCTGCTTCCCTGTCTCCAGATCCTTGTTATATCTCTGGGCAGAATTCTGCGCAGCGGGACTCACCAGCAGTTAATATGCATCATACTGTAACTGTGCACAAACACATACTCACTGTCCCATTATTGTCGCTACGGCTGCCCCAAAATGAGAGGCTACTAATTACCATCACTAATCAAACGCTTCTGGTCTGAAAGCACTTACCGGCATTCCCACCATTTTGCCATTCCCCCATAGTTAAGAGGGCCTTTATGGGTGATGAACTAAGCCATTCACAGTAATGAGAGCCCAAAGAACGCAGGTCAAGCTCTTCATATTACAGCAGTGTATTGAGTCACGGGTATTAAGTCAATTGGAGGGTGAAATTTCTCCACGGCAGGCGATGTTAGAATGTTAAAATTGACTGCATGCTTTAGTTAACAGTTTTCTTTAGGTTCTAAGTAGCATTGTTGTGTAAATCTATTGTATGTGCCATCTGCCCTGTGTTGAGTGTAAGGTTAAATAACATTGTATACATGTCATATGTAATGGGCTATATTGTGGTTGTAATCTGGTTACTTGATCTATTCAACCAGAATACCATTTGGATCAAAAAAAGGTGTCATAATGATATCCCATGCCAAATTCTGCCCACTGGGCATGGGCAATACCGAGTTCAGGTGGGTTAAAGTTTAGCTTGGGTAACAACAAGGCGTGATTTCCATCAATCACGTTAGGGTTGAGTTCAAGATCACAATGTTTGGCAATCTTTCAGAGCACGTCCGTCATCCGGTCACACGGCACAAAGAAAGTAGTCAGCACTTTTCCACACTGTCGAAACTTTCTTCCGTAACATTGTCACTGGACTAAATTGTTAGAGGAAAATGGACTGTAAGTTCATGGGGGAAATGTAGAGTTGTTTCCTTATAATATACAGTACCAGTCAGAAGTTTGAACAGCAACTAATTCAAGGTTTTTTCACATTTTTTTTACTATTTTCTACATTTTAGAAAATAGTGAAGTTATCAAAACAATGAAATAACACATATGGAATCATGTAGTATTCAAAAAAGTATTAAATCAAATTATATTGTACATTTTAGATTCTTCAAAGTAGCCACCCTTTGACTTGATGACAGCTTTGCACACTCTTGGCTTCTCTCAACCAGTTTCACCTGGAATGCTTTTCCAACAGTCTTGAAGGAGTTCCCACATATTTAGAGCACTTGTTAACTGCTTTTCCATCACTCTGCAGTCCAACTCATCCCAAATGAAAATCATGCTGGTTAAGTGTGCCTTGAATTCTAAATAGATCATAGACAGTGTCACCAGAAAAGCACCTCCACACCATCACACCTCCTCCTCTATGCTTCATGGTGGGAACCACACATGTGGAGATCTGTAAAACCTATTATGCATCTCACAAAGATTTCCAAACAGTTTTGAAGGAATTCCAACATATGCTAAGCGCTTGTTGGATGCTTTTCCTTCACACTGCGGTCCAAATCATCCCAAACCATCTCAATTGGATTGAGGTCAGGTGATTGTGGAGGCCAGGTCATCTGATGCAGCACTCCATCACTCTCCTGCTTGGTCAAATAGCCCTTACACAGCCTGGCAGTGTGTTGGGTCATTTTCCTGTTGAAAAACAAATAATAGTCCCACTAAGCGCAAACTAGATGGCATGGTGTATCGCTGCAGAATGCTGTGGTAGCTGTGCTGGTTAAGTGAGCCTTGAATTCTAAGTAAATCACAGACAGTGTCACCAGCAAAGCACCCCACACCATTTACACCTCCTCCTCCAAGCTTCACAGTCGGAACCACACATGCGGATATCATCCGTTCAGCTACTCTGCGTGTAGCAAAGACACAGAGGTTGGAACCAAAAATTAAAAATGACCAAAGGACAGATTTCCACAATTCTAATGTCCATTGTTCGTGTTTCTTGGCACAAGCATAGCTCTTCTTATCTTTGGTGTCCTTTGGTAGCGGTTTCTTTGCAGCAATTCAACCATGAAGGCCTGATTCACGCAGTTTCCTCTGAACAGTTGATGTTGAGATGTGTCTGTTACTTGAACTCTGTGAAGCATTTAGTTGGACTGCAATTTCTGAGGCTCGTGACTATAATGAACTTATCCTCTATAGCAGAGGTAACTCTGGTTCTTCCTTTCCTGTGGCGGTCCTCATGAGATCCAGTTTCATCATAGCTCGATGGTTTTTGCGACTGCACTTGAAGAAACGTTCAAAGTTCTTGAAATGTTCTGCGTTGACTTACCTTCATTTTAAAAGTAATGAAGGACTGTCATTTGCCTTTGCTTATTTGAGCTGTTCTTGCCATAATATGGACTTGGTCTTTTACCAAATAGTGTTATCTTCTGTATACCACCCCTACCTTGTCAAAACACAATTGATTGGCTCAAATGCATTAAGAAGGAAAGAAATTACACAAATTAACTTTTAACAAGGTACACCTTTTAATTGAATGTCACGTTCTGACCATAGTTCTTTTGTTATGTCTTTGTTTTAGTATGGTCAGGGCGTGAGTTGGGTGGGTTGTCTATGTTAGTTTTTCTATGATTTGCTATTTCTGTGTTTGGCCTGGTATGGTTCTCAATCAGAGGCAGCTGTCAATCGTTGACCCTGATTGAGAACCATATTTAGGTAGCCTGTTTTCTATTGTGTTTCGTGGGTGATTATTTTCTGTTTTCTGTTGTGTGTCTGCACCAGCCAGAACTGTTTTTGGTCGTTTCTCTTTGTTATATTGTTATTTCCATGTTCATTCTAATTAATATGGACACATACCACGCTGCAGCTTGGTCCTCACCTTCTTCCACCATTGACGACCGTTACATTGAAATGCATTCCAGGTGACAACCTCATGTAGCTGGTTAAGAGAATGCTAAGAGTGCGCAAAGCTGTCATCAAGGCAGCTTTCTTCACTATTATTCTATAATGTGGAAAACAGTCAAAATAAAGAAAAACCCTGGAATGAGAAGGTGTGTCCAAACTTTTGACTGGTACTGTGTATTTTCGAAAGAGTCAACAAAGTTAAAAATACAGATGGATAACAACAACGTTACCTAACTTAATGGTTACCGTGATGATGTCTGTCTGCCATAATCACCTAATCTGCCTATCTATCACTCTCATGCATTAGGACCTTTTCTGAATTCCCTGATTGCTTCACAAATGGAAAGTACATTGCGTATGGTGCATTATTTACTAGCACAGAATCTGAAACTGAATAGCATTGATGTTGATGTGATGGATGAAGTGGGGAGAGACTGCCAGTGTCACTCCATCAGAGCTAATGGAGCTGAGAGAAAGAGAGTACACAGAGAGTACATATAGACTGGGGAGACTTGGGGCCAAGGTTGCATACAACCTCATGTATTCCTAATTATTATAGAGAGAGTGTTCTGTGATGTGGTGGGCTCGAGTCATTGACTTTTCTTGTCTGTCTCTCACCTGTAATCAATGAAGCAATGTTTAATACGGTATGAAACATGGACTGACTTTAGGCCTACTGAAATTTAATTATGTGTTTTTTGTAGATAGGAAAGATTGTTTGTATGTTTGTATGTCTTAATGTTTGTATGTCTTACGGTGTCGGACTTATAATCATAGACGGACGCCGATTAAGGGTTTAGCCTCAATAGCATGTCCCATTGACTCTTAAAGAGAATCCAGACCTTACGCAATGCAGCGATTCAGAGTGCAATGCAGTACGTGAATTTAGTTTTTCTCAAAATGGTCCAACCTACAGTGCCTTTTTTGTTCCACAAAAATGTTGTAACAGAGCAGATTATTCCTTGCTCTGACAGTTAGAGGTCAGTCATCCAGGTCAGAGTCCGTAAAGTACAGAACGGCAGGCAGGCTCAGGGTCAGGGCAGGCAGGGGTCAGTAAATCCAGGGCAGTGTCAAAAGGTATAGAACAGCAGGCAGGCTTAGGGTCAGGGCCAGCAAAATGGTCAAAAACCAGGAGTATTAGAAAACAGATACTACGGGAAAAACTGCTAGTAGGCTTGACAAGACAAGACGAACTGGCAACAGAAACAGAAAACACAGATATAAATGCACAGGGGAAAATGGGTGACACCTGGTGGGGGGTGGAGACAAACACAAGACAGGTGAAACAGATCTGGGTGTGACAGTTCCTCTTTCGATTTTGGCACAAAGTTGTTTCACCAGATAATTAACTCTACGTCTATAAATTTAAACTGCTCTAAAAAATAAGCACCAATGTCACTATAAATCTGTTAAGAACTACCCATCCTGGATCCGGGAGAATTGTCATCAACTACACTAATTAGCATAGAGCAAACGGTCAAAAAATATTACTAGAAAATATTCATATTCATGAAATCACAAGTGAAATATAGTGAAACACAGCTTAGCCTTTTGTTAAACACCCTGTCATCTGAGATTTAGAAAATATGCTTTACAGCCAAAGCAAGACAAGTGTTTGTGTAAGTTTATCGATAGCCTAGCATAGCATTATGTCCAGCTAGCAGCAGGAAACTTGATCACGAAAATCAGAAAAGCAATCAAATGAACCGTTTACCTTTGATTATCTTAGGATGTTTTCACTGACAAGACTCCCAGTTAGACAGCAAATGTTCCTTTTGTTCCATAAAGATTATTTTTATACCCAAAATTCCCCCGTTTGTTTGTCACATTGTGTTGAGAAGTCCACCGGAAATAGCGGTCACGACAACACCGAGAAAAAAAATCTAATTATATCCATAATATCGACAGAAACATGGCAAACGTTTTTTTATAATCATTCCTCAAGGTGTTTTTCAAATATCTATTCGATAATATATCAACTGGGACAATTGGATTTTCAGTAGGAGCGAGAGGAAAAATGACTACCTATGTCTTATATTTAAGATTCACTCTGAGAGCCATCAGCTGGCCACTTACGCAATGTAGTCGTTTACGCTCATTCTTCAACATAAAGGCGTGAAACTATGTCACAATGCCACAATGCTATAGACACCTTGGGGAAGCCACAGAAAAAGGAATATGGTTGATATCCCTTTCAATGGCCAATAAGGGTAGGAAGACAACGGTTTCAAAACATGAGTCACTTCCTGATTGGATTTTTCTTAGGCTTTCGCCTGCAATATCAGTTCTGTTATACTCACAGACAATATTTTGACAGTTTTGGAAACTTTAGAGTGTTTACTATCCTAACCTGTCAATTATATGCATATTCTAGCATCTGGTCCTGAGAAATAGGCGGTTTACTTTGGGAACGTTATTTTTCCAAAAATGAAAATAGTGCCCCCTAGTTTCAAGAGGTTATTAACTCAAAAGAGATCATCGTATATATGCTGCTATTGGTCATGAAGCTACGCATCAAATACTCAGCCTATTTTGCATTGATAACCAAATATAATCTCAACAACTGTTCAAACAATAAACCAAACAACATTGTAGCCTTAGAGTCCCCCCAAACATGTATTTTGTTTAGAAGTAATAACTATGTGATCTAGTCTATTTTGAAATGGTCAAAACAGCTGCTAGCCATGTGCTTTTTCTCCCTGAGCAAGCATTTTGACATTCTATTTTTAGTTTCTATGGGAGCGAATAGAGTCAAGCAGCATATCAAACTGGGATAACTTTAGTTACACAAGTACTGTATATTAATATTTGCCAGGGCATAACATTTCATTATAATCTGATTATTTCACATGGGGGAGATGTGGGAAGTTAAAAGGCCAGCTAGCTTGCTGTTTTTAGCTATCTAGCTAGGAAGCTGCTAGCGGTGTCGCCTAGAGCCAACTGGCAGGCACAAAACGAGGGAATGTACAAGCAGCGATTATTCAAATATGTAGTTGGTATCTTTGAAATGAGCTAACAGCAGTGATAAGGTCTTCTACGTGATTATTGTTTGCTTTTACCACAAATGGGAAGAGAACCACAATAAGAATCTCTGCTATCTCCCCCTTGTAAATGTTTCTATTCAAGAGTCTAAGAACCATGGACCGGCGAGGGTATTATGTTACCAAAAGGTGCACCTTGCTCCAAAAAACTCCACCCAAGTTATCTGTGGATCGAACTTTATCTGTCAGTGCGTGTGCGGGCCCGTGCCTGTGTGTGTGTGTCAGCCTGTGGCTTGGTTCGGAGAGGCTCACAGGGGAGATTGACAGAGCTGTGAAAAGTAGGCCTGATGAATGACTACCCCTCTATTTTTCTCTCCATCCCTATTTCTCCAGGAGGGAGGGAGAAAAGCAGGACTTTCTGGCTGCCATGCACCTCCATTGTGGAGATGATTCTGCAGACCCTGTAGATGTGAATCTGTACAACAATAGTCAGGTTGATAGCAGTGTCTGGCAGGCAGAGAGAAGGCTTTAGACATTGCCTTATGTACAGTCCAAGGACTGCAGGGAATAGGCTTGGTCATGTCAGACAGTCACGGTAAGTTAGAAAATAGCCTTTTAAAACTATTTCATATGGCTTAGTAGAACCCCCCCAAGCGTAGGCAGGGCTTTTACATTTTTAAATAGGGCTACCAATTGGAGGGGTATAGTCAGTAGCTATGGCAGGGCTTGGTGCTGTATGTAGTAGTCTGTTGATACGTTGCCTTACAATATCTCACAAATAGCCTGTTCATGTGCTTGTTGACATGGCGTACGTACTACGTAGGTGTATGACAGTCCTAGTAATACCATGACAGGCCTAGTATAAAGTAATTTATTGTGTGTATGAAAAGGTTATTTTGTCTGTGACTGCGTGAGCTCCAAGGGAGGGTATTCAACTCCTTTTTCAAAAGCTATTCCCAATTTGTTTCTGAGGATTAAGCAATCTGGACCACTGCTGATTGGAATGCTAATGTATGCGTGTGTGCATGTGTGTTTGTGTGTGTGTGTGTGTGCGAGTGTGCGTACTGTTTACTGAGACGACAGGCGGGTGGCAGGGCAGCTGTCTCTCTCCCGTGTCTCATGTTGTGCCAGTCTCTATCATTACTGGTTTCTATAACAGGTTACGATTTGTGGATGGTAAGTTGTTACCTAGATCTGTGCCTGGTCTAGGCAACTTCTACTCTACCTAGATCTGTGCCTGGTCTAGGCAACTTCTACTCTACCTAGATCTGTGCCTGGTCTAGGCAACTTCTACTCTACCTAGATCTTGATTATGCTGTAGCATCCTGATTAGCAGTCGTGTCATGCTCTACACGGTGGCACAGGGAGGGAGACAGAGACGTGGAGGGAGGGAGGGAGGGACGGAGAGGGATTGAGTGACAGGGAGGGAGAGACAGGCAGGGAGATATGGTGAGGGAGGGAGAGAAAGGCCCTTCATACTGATGAAAGGTCCTGACTCCCGACAGAGTGTGAGTGGTTAAGCAAATGGATTGAAGATTGAACTGATTTCTCTATAGCAGCAGCCGAGTAACCACCGTATCTCCCCCACAGCTCTCCAAAAGCTACCCACTTAGAGACGGACGGACTGGCTGGCTAGAGAGGAGGGAAGAGGAGGAGAAGTCCCCTTGTGACCTGCTTACCTCACACACACACACACACACACACACACCCTGTAGTCAAACTGACAATATATGACACTTCATGGTCATACATTTTTTTATCAAGCTGACAGAGGGTTTCAAAATCATACATCTCCCAACCTATGTTCCACTGTTTCTACACACACTCTTCTTTAGCCAATGGGCGAGAGTATGATAGGAAGCACATCATACCCACAGGCATCTTAATCAGAGTGATGAACCAAGCCCTTTTTGTTTAATTCTGTACAGAACTCTGTCTACATAGGCAGTATTGTCAGTTTGACAATTAACCACATCCTTTAATTCCACATTTTAAAAAAAATGTATACATGCTTAGGCTGTGGCATTTCTGAAATCCCTTGTAGGATTGTGTCTTTCCTTACCTTGATTCTTAAATTCCCCTGCCTAGATGATATTTATCCTGTCTATAAAATTCTGACGCATACTGTTTTTCTATCGCCTATCTCTTTTGCTCTCTCAAGACTGAATTCATTTCTGTCCTAATTTCTGTCCTATTTTCTAGGAGGAACAAGCTTGCCCTCTTGTGGTTCAACAAGTGATACTCATAACTCTAGTCTCTGAATGATGATTGGCCAGAGTGTCCACTCTCCAGAAGGTCCATCGTCAAGTTAAAAACTCCCAACTACATTGCAACCAATGGTTTTGTGCCACGCCATCAACTGGGCAGCAGTCAAGCAGATTGCTTTATCATATTATGGGGTTATAGCTGATATGTTAAAAACACCTATCCAGGCATTGTAAGATCTAGAAGGCGTCTGCAATTTAGTTAGGCACAACTCCACAATTAGTAATCGAGGTCTAGTTCCTGCCCGTCTACGTTGCAGCAAATGTCAGATCTTACAATGTCTGAATAGGTAATAAAATATATTAGCCAACCACATCATAGTATATAGCAATCTGATGACAGAAAAATATTTGTAAGTATTGCTTTAGATTAGCAAAATTATTAAACCATTTTATTTGATTTACTTCTTAATGTCTTTTGTAATTTATATTTAATAATAATAATTTAATAAATAATTTAGTTTAGAATAGATAGATTAAACAGGTAACACACTTAACCAAAATGGAGGTCTGGTGAAGTGACCAAACAATAATATCAAAATCTACTGAGAAATGGTACCAGTGAGGAAACAGAGTCAGCTTGTTCACAATGCTTCCTATATAAAGATGTGTACCATTATTTGTGTGTTTGTGTTCTTTACCGACTCAGCATCTCTCACTGTGCTCCACTAGATGGCGGACACAGCACATGTGAGGAGCTGCATTTCTGACGAGTATGACTGCATACATACACTGATATGCAGGGGTTGTATTTTGTGTGTGTGTGTGTGTGTGTGTGTGTGTGTGTGTGTGTGTGTGTGTGTGTGTGTGTGTGTGTGTGTGTGTGTGTGTGTGTGTGTGTGTGTGTGTGCGCGTGCGGGCAGGGGAATGTGTTTAACTATACTTAGATCAGAAGTCCCCACAAGAATAGTAAACAAACAAAAATTAGACCAACTGGCGACATTTTGTTAGTCCCCACAAGATAAAATGCTATTTCTAGGTGGTTTAGGGTTAAGGTTATAATTAGGGTTAGGGTTAGAAGTAGGTCTAGCGTTAGGAGCTAGGGTTAGTTTTAGGGTTTCGGTTAGGTTTTTGGGTTAAGGTTTAGGGTTAAGGGTTAGTGCAATGGTTAGGTTTAATGATTAGGGAAAATAGCATTTTGAATGCTACTGAACTAAAGTATGTGTCCCCTCGAGGTTGGTTTGTTGGTTGGGTGTGTGTGTGTGTGTGTGTGTTTAATAATGAGGGAAAAACAAACTTAACAATGCACATAATGACATGTTGTGTGTCTTCTTTCTATGACATCTGTAGAGAGATGTTTCTTCAGTGATTAGAGTCATGGGAGCCTTCTCATGCTGTGGTTCTTCTTGGATGGAGAGGTTAGAATCAGTGAAGTAGTCTCCTCATACCTGTTTGTAATGGATCAAGCAAAGCTTTAAACGTGTTGGTTTTGGGGTGTGGTTTGATGTGGGCGTCTCTTGTGTGTGTTCGCAGTTGGGAATTATTTCGCCAATTAGCTTCAGCCGGCTGGTGTGCAACAGTTTCAAAGTTAGCCTCTCTCTGAGGCTATTTAGGGTCCGTCAATAAATTACACATGGTAAATGAGACAATATTTTAATGTTGCACACCTTTTCGTTCTCGTTAAATGCTTTTTAATATGTGTACATTCATTTATACAATGTATAGTTTTATCGAGGTGTTTAGTCATTGAAATTTTGAGCTATTGGAATATTAAAATACTGTAATTTACCAATGCTCCCTAACTAGCCAAATCAAAATCAAATCCCTAACTATTCCCATAGGGATATCCTAAGTCAAGCCAAATTTACCAAATGCATTACGATTGGGTCATAAATTGCTGATTACTTGTGTACTGCCAGTTGCGGACTTGTGGGCAGAATTCATACAAACCCAAACTTCATTTACGCTATGATGCGGTCAGGACCACGTCTCAAAAAAGTCTGTTTTGGATGAGGCTGACTTTATGACCAAAATGATTGTATTTAGACTTAGTAGTCAATTCTGATAGTAGAATAACTGTTTTCTAAATAAGACGTTTTTTTAGGGCTCCAGAGGTCTAAGGCACTGCATCATTTGGCAGTAGGCAGTCATTGTAAATAATAATTTGTTCTTAACTGACTTGCCTAGTTAAATAAAGGTGAAAAAAAGACAACTACTTTACTCCTCTTGAGGAAAGGATTAAATTGTTTAAAATAAAAACTAAATTTATATTAGCTAAACATGAGCTATACAACCATTTCAATATCAGAAAGTCTGTCATGCCATTTTTCTTTCCATGCATTCATTCACTAATGTAGCTAAGCTAGGCTGGCTGGCTAACTAACTAGGATCACTTCTGCCAACTCAATCATCACGTTTGCAGACGACACAACGGTAGTAGGCCTGATTACCAACCGTGACAGGGAGGAGATGAGGGACCTGGCTGAGTGGTGCCAGGAAAATAACCTCTCCCTTAATGTCCACAAAATGAAGGAGCCGATTGTGGACTTCAGGAAACTATCCAGGTCCCTATCCAGGTCCCTATCCACATCCACGGAACCACAGTGGAGAAGATGGAATGCTTCAAGTTCCTCAGTGTTCACGTCACTCACAATCTGAAATGGTCCACCCACACAGACAGTCAAATCAAATGAAACTTTATTTGCCACATGCGCCGAATACAACAAGTGTAGACTTTACTGTGAAATGCTTACTTACAAGCCCTTAACCAACAGTGCAGTTCAAGAAGAAGAAAATATTTACCAAGTAGGCTAAAATAAAAAGTCATAATAAAAAGTAACACAATAAGAATAACAATAACAAGGCTATATACAGGGGCCACCGGTACCAAGTCAGTGTGCAGGGGTACAGATTAGTTGAGGTAATCTGTACATGTTGGTGGTGGCGAAGTGACTATGCATAGGTAACAAACAAACACTGAGTAGCAGCAGTGTACAAAGGGGGGGGCAATTTTTATGAATTGTTCAGCAGTCTAATGGCTTGGGGGTAGAAGCTGTTGAGGAGCCTTTTGGTCCTCCGGTACCGCTTGCCATGCGATAGCAGAGAAAACAGTCTATAACTTGGGTGGCTGGAGTCTCTGACAATTTTATGGAACATTTTATGTGGTGAAGAAGGTGCCTATGTATGTTATGTTGTGAATATGAATTATGCCCCTATTTCAGATTACTCTGACGTTTTTCTTATGATGTACCCAATGATTTATGAAGACTTGCTCGGTTGGTCGATGTCCCCGTTGTGGTTTTACAGGCATGTTTAATATGTCTTTACACACTTTATTCACATATTAATTAAATGCATATTATTATATTTGTAAGCACTTATTTGTTTTTCCTTTGCCTCCAACCCCTTTCGATGCGTGGAACGGATGTGGGTGGGGCTAGGTCTACATAAGGGTGCAAATAAATACAAATTAACTCACAAAAGCTCTGACGAAGGCCTTGAGCCCGAAACGTAAGCTTATTAAAGATCAGTGATACTATCAATAGCAGTGTGCGGTTTCCTTTTTCCCTCATCTTGTCCAACTGTACACGACAGAGATGGCCACCTCGCTTCGCGTTCCTAGGAAACTACACAGTATTTAGTTTTTATACGTGATATTTCTTACATTGGTACCCCAGGTAATCTTAGGCTTTGTTACATACAGTCGGGAGGAACTACTGGATATAACTCACCATCAATACGACCAGGAATATGACTTTCCCGAAGCGGATCCTGTGTTTTGCCCACCACACAGGACAATGGATCGGATCCCAGCCGGCGAACCAAAACAACGACGCCATAAAAGGGACAGACGAAGCGGTCTTCTGGTCAGGCTCCGGAGATGGGCACATCGCGCACCGCTCCCGAGCATACTACTCGCCAATGTCCAGTCTCTTGAGAACAAGGTTGATGAAATCTGAGCAAGGGTAGCATTCCAGAGAGACACAAGAGACTAACGTTATTTGCTTCACGGAAACATGGCTCACTCGAGACACGCTATCGGAGTCGGTACAGTCAGCTGGTTTCTTCACGCATCGCGCCAACAGAAACAAGCATCTTTCTGGCAAGAAGATGAGCGGGGGGGTATGCTTTATGGTTAACAAGACATGGTGTGATCATAACAACATACATGAACTCAAGTCCTTCTGTTCACCTGACAATCAAATGTCGACCGCATTATCTACCAAGAGAATTCTCTTCTATTATTTTAATTTTTATTTTTTTATTTTACCTTTATTTAACTAGGCAAGTCAGTTAAGAACAAATTCTTATTTTCAATAACAGCCTAGGAACAGTGGGTTAACTGCCTGTTCAAGGGCAGAACGACAGATTTGTACCTTGTCAGCTCGGGGGTTTGAACTTGCAACCTTCCGTTTACTAGTCCAATGCTCTAACCACTAGGCTACCCTGACGCCCCAAGCAGACACATCGACAGCCCTGAACGAACTTTATTTGACTCTATGTAAACTGGAAACCACATATCCTGAGGCTGCATTCATTGTAGCTGGGGATTTTAACAAGGCTAATCTGAAAACACGACTCCATAAATTCTATCTGCATATTGATTGTGCTACCAGGGCTGGTAAAACCCTGGATCATTGTTATTCATTGTTATTATTAATTTGACCCCTTTTTCTCCCCAATTTCGTGGTATCCAATTGTTTTTAGTAGCTACTATCTTGTCTCATCTCTACAACTCCTGTACGGGCTCGGGAGAGACGAAGGTTGAAAGTCATGCGTCCTCCGATACACAACCCAACCTAGCCGCACTGCTTCTTAACACAGCGCGCATCCAACCCGGAAGCCAGCTGCACCAATATGTCGGAGGAAAGACTGTGCACCTGGCAACCTTGGCCCGCCACAGGAGTCGCTGGTGCCCGATGAGACAAGGATATCCCTACCGGCCAAGCCCTCCCTAACCCAGACTGATGCATGTGCATCAGTGATGTCGTACCCACAGCAACGATTAAAACATTCCCAAACCAGATGGTTTGGCAGATGATGGCAGCATTCGCAGCATTCGCGCGAAACTGAAAGCACGAACCATTGCTTTTAACCAGGGCAAGATGACCGGAAACATGACCGAATTCAAACAGTGTAGCTATTCCCTCCGCAAGGCAATCAAACAAGCTAAGCGTCAGTATAGAGACAAAGTAGAGTCGCAATTCAACGGCTCAGACACAAGAGGCATGTGGCAGGGTCTACAGTCAATCATGGATTACAAAAAGAAAACCAGCCCCGTCGCGGACCAGGATGTCTTGCTCCCAGACAGACTAAACAACTTCTTTGCTCACTTTGAGGACAATACAGTGCCACTGACACGGCCCGCTACCAAAACCTGTGGACTCTCCTTCACTGCAGCCGACGTGAATAAAACATTTAAACGTGTTAACCCTCGCAAGGCTGCAGGCGCAGACGGCATCCCCAGCCACGTCCTCAGAGCATGCGCAGACCAGCTGGCTGGTGTGTTTACGGACATATTCAATCAAGCCTTATCCCAGTCTGCTTTTCCCACATGCTTCAAGAGGGACACCATTGTTCCTGTTCCCAAGAAAGATAAGGTAACTGAGCTAAATGACTACTGCCCTGTAGCACTCACTTCCGTCATCATGAAGTGCTTTGAGAGACTAGTCAAGGACCATATCACCTCCACCCTACCTGACACCCTAGACACACTCAAATAGGTCCATGGACGACGCAATCGCACCACACTGCACACTGCCCTAACCCATCTGGACAAGAGGAATACCTATGTGAAAATGCTGTTCATTGGCCATGCACGCCTCCAACTCAATCATCAAGTTTGCAGACGACACTACAGTGGTAGGCTTGATTACCAACAACGACGAGATGGCCTACAGGGAGGAGGTGAGGGCCCTTGGACTGCCTCACACTCAACGTCAACAAAACAAAGGAGATGATCGTGGACTTCAGGAAACAGCAGAGGGAGCACCCCTCTATTCACATCGACGGGACACTAGTGGAGAGGGTAGTAAAGTTTTAAGTTCCTCTGCGTACACATCACGGACAAACTGAATTGGTCCACCCACGCAGCAGCACCTCTTCAACCTCAGGAGGCTGAAGAAATTCGGCATCACCAAAATAACTCACAAACCTTCACAGAGGCACATTCGAGAGCATCCTGTCGGGCTGTTTCACCGCCTGGTACGGCAACTGCTCCGCCCACAACCGTAAGGCTCTCCAGAGGGTAGTGAGGTCTGCACAACGCATCACCGAGGGCAAACTACCTGCCCTCCAGGACACCTACACCACCCGATGTCACAGGAAGGCCATAAAGATCATCAAGGACAACAACCACCCGAGCCACTGCCTGTTCACCCCTTTATCATCCAGAAGGTGAGGTCACTACATGGGCATCAAAGCAGGGACCGAGAGACTGAAAAACAGCTTCTATCTCAAGGCCATCAGACTGTTAAACAGCCACCACTAACATTAACTGGCTGCTGCCAACATACTGACTCAACTCCAGCCACTTTAATAATGGAAATTTATGGAAATTTATGGAAAAAATGTATCACTAGCCACTTTAAACAATGCCACTTAATATAATGTTTAAACACCCTACATTACTCATTTAATATGTATATGTACAGTGGGGAGAACAAGTATTTGACACACTGAAGATTTTGCAGGTTTTCCTTCTTACAAAGCATGTAGAGGTCTGTAATTTTTTATCATAGGTACACTTCAACTGTGAGAGACGGAATCTAAAACAAAAATCCAGAAAATCACATTGTATGATTAAGTCATTGATTTGCATTTTATTGCATGACAAGTATTTGATACATCAGAAAAGCAGAACTTATTATTTGGTACAGAAACCTTTTTGTTTACAATTACAATTACCTCTACATGCTTTGTAAGTAGGAAAACCTGCAAAATCGGCAGTGTATCAAATACTTGTTCTCCCCACTGTACTAAATAATATACTGTACATGTGAAATTAGTTTACAATGGACCATTTTCATACACCTGTCTCAGAACAGGGGCATGGGGCATGGGGGTAAAAATATATTAGCTATTTATGCACTTAAATAGCATATGGAGGATGCTTTTCCTGTGGTTCATTTTCATTCCAGCCAGATGGGTTACTCCTGTTGTAAAGCGAAGCAATCTGCTTAATAGGAGAGTTAATACATTGTAGGCCCAGTTTATAGACAGCTGATGGTATCCTCCTCTTTTAACAGAGTACATCAAAACTCTGCTTTCTCACGCAATTGCGTAGCCTATACAAATGTTGCACAACATGGGCTCTCATGAAGTGTTTGATTAGATTTTCGATCACATTTGCATTGATATCAGAGTGATTAGAGGGACAATAGCGTGCAGAGTACCAGGCAATTAGCAAGTCTGGTAGGCTACTAATGACCTTCAGCAGCATCGGAGCTTGGAGAAGCCTAATTACCGTGACTAAATGGTCACGGGGAATTTGACTGCCATTAATGACTCGTGACCGCCTGCGTGGCGATAATACAGTATAGGTAACATCCATAGGTGCAACTTGCAACAGCAGAAAGTCGAACACTAATGCAGTTTTCCAACATCAAAGGTCAGATCAATAGGGCAGTGTTGCCATTGTTAATATAAGTTTTTCTTTCTCTCGGTCGCCAACCAACAAGCTGAAATTTGTGAACATTGTACAATCATATATACAGTGCCTTGCGAAAGTATTCGGCCCCCTTGAACTTTGCGACCTTTTGCCACATTTCAGGCTTCAAACATAAAGATATAAAACTGTATTTTTTTGTGAAGAAACAACAACAAGTGGGACACAATCATGAAGTGGAACGACATTTATTGGATATTTCAAACTTTCTTAACAAATCAAAAACTGAAAAATTGGGCGTGCAAAATTATTCAGCCCCTTTACTTTCAGTGCAGCAAACTCTCTCCAGAAGTTCAGTGAGGATCTCTGAATGATCCAATGTTGACCTAAATGACTAATGATGATAAATACAATCCACCTGTGTGTAATCAAGTCTCCGTATAAATGCACCTGCACTGTGATAGTCTCAGAGGTCCGTTAAAAGCGCAGAGAGCATCATGAAGAACAAGGAACACACCAGGCAGGTCCGAGATACTGTTGTGAAGAAGTTTAAAGCCGGATTTGGATACAAAAATATTTCCCAAGCTTTAAACATCCCAAGGAGCACTGTGCAAGCGATAATATTGAAATGGAAGGAGTATCAGACCACTGCAAATCTACCAAGACCTGGCCGTCCCTCTAAACTTTCAGCTCATACAAGGAGAAGACTGATCAGAGATGCAGCCAAGAGGCCCATGATCACTCTGGATGAACTGCAGAGATCTACAGCTGAGGTGGGAGACTCTGTCCATAGGACAACAATCAGTCGTATATTGCACAAATCTGGCCTTTATGGAAGAGTGGCAAGAAGAAACCATTTCTTAAAGATATCCATAAAAAGTGTTGTTTAAAGTTTGCCACAAGCCACCTGGGAGACACACCAAACATGTGGAAGAAGGTGCTCTGGTCAGATGAAACCAAAATTGAACTTTTTGGCAACAATGCAAAACGTTATGTTTGGCGTAAAAGCAACACAGCTCATCACCCTGAACACACCATCCCCACTGTCAAACGTGGTGGTGGCAGCATCATGGTTTGGGCCTGCTTTTCTTCAGCAGGGACAGGGAAGATGGATGGAGCCAAATACAGGACCATTCTGGAAGAAAACCTGATGGAGTCTGCAAAAGACCTGAGACTGGGACGGAGATGTGTCTTCCAACAAGACAATGATCCAAAACATAAAGCAAAATCTACAATGGAATGGTTCAAATATAAACATATCCAGGTGTTAGAATGGCCAAGTCAAAGTCCAGACCTGAATCCAATCGAGAATCTGTGGAAAGAACTGAAAACTGCTGTTCACAAATGCTCTCCATCCAACCTCACTGAGCTCGAGCTGTTTTGCAAGGAGGAATGGGAAAAAAGTTCAGTCTCTCGATGTGCAAAACTGATAGAGACATACCCCAAGCGACTTACAGTACAAATCTGTCATTCTGCCCCTGAACAGGCAGTTAACCCACTGTTCCTAGGCCGTCATTGAAAATAAGAATTTGTTCTTAACTGACTTGCCTAGTTTAAAAAAATACAAATGAAAGTGATATTTGAGACCTCTAAACCAGTGTTACTTACTATTTTGTACTTAGGGTTGAGACAATCATTCAGAGGGCCGCACAGATATTTAATTTGTTGTACCTTTTCTTCCAATATTATCAATTGAGAGCAAATTCAGAGCAATACAGCACATCACAAATATATACATACACACAGCAAATAGGCTACATCACATGTACAGTGGGGCAAAAAAGTATTTACTCAGCCACCAATTGTTCAACTATGACAGACAAAATGAGGAAAAAAACCCAGAAAATCACATTGTAGGATTTTTTATTTATTTACTTGCAAATTATGGTGGAAAATAAGTATTTGGTCACCTACAAACAAATAAGTTTTCTGGCTCCCACAGAGACCTGTAACTTATTCTTTAAGAGGCTCCTCTGTACTCCACTAGTTACCTGTATTAATGGCACCTGTTTGAACGTGTTATCAGTATAAAAGACACCTGTCCACAACCTCAAACAGTCACACTCCAAACTCCACTATGGCCAAGACCAAAGAGCTGTCAAAGGACACCAGAAACAAAATTGTAGACCTGCACCAGGCTGGGAAGACTGAATCTGCAATAGGTAAGCAGCTTGGTTTGAAGAAATCAACTGTGGGAGCAATTATTAGGAAATGGAAGACATACAAGACCACTGATAATCTCCCTCGATCTGGGGCTCCATGCAAGATCTCACCCCGTGGGGTCAAAATTATCACAAGAACGGTGAGCAAAAATCCCAGAACCACACAGGGGGACCTAGTGAATGACCTGCAGGGAGCTGGGACCAAAGTAACAAAGCCTACCATCAGTAACACACTACGCCACCAGAGACTCTAATCCTGCAGTGCCAGACGTGTCCCCCTGCTTAAGCCAGTACATGTCCAGGCCCGTCTGAAGTTTGCTAGAGAGCATTTGGATGATCCAGAAGAAGATTGGGAGAATGTCATATGGTCAGATGAAACCAAAATAGAACTTTTTGGTAAAAACTCAACTCGTCGTGTTTGGAGGACAAAGAATTGCATCCAAAGAACACCATACCTACTGTGAAGCATGAGGGTGGAAACATCATGCTCTGGGGCTGTTTTTCTGCAAAGGGACCAGGACGACTGATCCGTGTAAAGGAAAGAATGAATGGGGCCATGTATCGTGAGATTTTGAGTGAAAATCTCCTTCCATCAGCAAGGGCATTGAAGATGAAACATGGCTGGGTCTTTCAGCACGACAATGATCGCAAACACACCGCCCGGGCAACGAAGGAGTGGCTTCATAAGAAGCATTTCAAGGTCCTGGTGTGGCCTAGCCAGTCTCCAGATCTCAATAGAAAATCTTTGTTTAAAGTCTGTGTTGCCCAGCAACAGCCCCAAAACATCACTGCTCTAGAGGAGATCTGCAAGGAGGAATGGCCCAAAATACCAGCAACAGTGTGTGAAAACCTTGTGAAGACTTACAGAAAATGTTTGACCGCTGTCATTGCCAACAAAGGGTATATAACAAAGTATTGAGATAAACTTTTGCTATTGACCAAATACTTATTTTCCACCATAATTTGCAAATATATTCATAAAAAATCCTACAATGTGATTTTCTGGATTTTTTTTCTCATTTTGTCTGTCATAGTTGAAGTGTGCCTATGATGAAAATTACAGGCCTCTCTCATATTTTTAAGTGGGAGAACTTGCACAATTGGTGGCTGACTAAATACTTTTTTGCCCCACTGTATAAGACCCATATTAAGGGTTACATCTGTAGTTGGATGATTGAAAATGTCCTTTCTGCTCCTTGACTGAATTAATTCTAATGTATTGTCTGTTGTTGCTGTCCTTGTGAGGCAATCCAGGTGTGTATTGGTCAGCCTGTTTCTCTGTTTTTGTTTCACAATCTTCATTGTTGTGTCCCTTCTCCTTCCCTTGCACGTTTGGGGCACTGTCAGTGCACACAGATGCCGGATTTGTCCAGTCAATAGTGTTATCAGCAAAAAATGGAGCAAGAACTTTCAGAATATCTTCTCCTAGTGTTTGTCCCTGAAGGGGCAGTAAAAAAAAGTTAATCTCTTCATGACTCGTTTTGAGGGAAGTGGACCACACACATAATTGGGCAATGTCACTTACATCCATGCTTCCGTCAAGCACAATACTAAATCACGGCGCCACGGATATGTCAGCAATTAGTTGTCTTCTATGCATCTTGTTATGGTCGAGTCTGAGAGTTGCAGTACCTTAATTTGCTTTAAAATAGCTTCCTTGTTGGGGAAATCAGCAAACTATTTTTCGGCTGAGGCCAAAAAAACATTCTTTGACAATCTACGTATTTGTGAAGGCTTTCTTGTTTCTTGCGAGTATCCAAGAAAACTCCAATTTAAACATAAAAAAATGTAACCTTCATTTAACTAGGCAAGTGAGTTAAGAAAAAAAATCGTATTTACAATGACAGCCTACACTGGCCAAACCGAGACAATGCTGGACCAATTGTGCACTGCTCTGTGGGACTACCAATCACGACTGGTTGTGATACAGCCTGGATTCGAACCAGGGTGTCTGTAGTGACGCCTCTAGCTCTGAGACACAATGCCTTAGACCGCTGTGCCACTCGGGAGCCCATCTGGCCCCGTGGCCTTGTGAATGTTAATCTGTTTAAAGGTCTGACTCACATAGGCTACGGAGAGTGAGATCACAGTCCTCTACAGCTGGTGCAGCTGGTGCTCTCATGCATGGTTCAGTGTTGCTTGCCTCAAAGCGAGGATAGAAGGCATTTAGCTCGTGTGGTAGGCTTGCGTCTCTGGGCAGCTCACGGCTCAGTTTCCCTGTAAAATCTGTCATAGTTGCAAGCCCTGCCACATCCAATGAGCTTCAGAGCCAGCGTAGTAGGAGTCGATCTTAGTCCTGTATTGATGATTTGCCTGTGTGATGGCTCGTCGGAGGTCATGTCGGGATTTCTTATAAGTGTCCGGATTAGAGTCCCACTCCTTGAAATCGGCCACTCTAGCCTTTAGCTCAGTGTGGATATTGCCCGTAATCCATGGCTTCTGGTTGGGATATGTGCGCACGGTCACTCTGGGGACGACATCTTCGATGCACTTATTAATGAAGCCGTTGACTGATGTGGAAAACTCCTCAATGGCATCCTAGGTTCACCAACTGATAACAGGTATTGTGTAAAGAGGGTCTGTCAGGGCGCTGCTACTGGGCGGCAGAGTGGGGGAGGGGGGGAATTCAGTTAATATTGGCATGGCCTATAAAGGGATGGAAAGGTAGGGAGCTGGTTTGGATGCTGGCATTGGCTACAATGCCTTGTCCTGGAAGGTGCACTGCATCTTGAACACAGTCACTGTCTGGCATAATAACAAGAGCACTGTAATTCCTGATAAATTCCCATCAAAGAAAGTAGGGGTGTATCTGGACTGGCGGGAAGGCACTCTGTCCTTTTATAATATAAACTCCTCTGACACACTGAGTCTTCTCTTTGCATTCCTTGTGTATCTCTGCACATCCCTGTGGTTATTCTCTGTTGTTTGTTCAGGTTTTAATGGGGAAACTTTGCTCATTGTTTTATATTAGCTTTTTCTTTGTGATTGGGTTGGTGTCGAGTCGAGGCTGTGTACTTAAACTGTTAAAGGTAACACAAAAACAGGCCAAATGATAACACCACAACTCTGCCCCTCTATCTCCACCCCCAACCTCTCTCTGTCTCTCTCTCTCTGTCTGTCTGTCTTTCTCTCCCTCCCGCCATCACTCTCCCTCATTCCGTCCATCTCGCTTTAATTACTTGTCTTGTTGTTTCTGCTCCAGGCTTCCTGAGATCTGGGATCCGTCTGTTAATCTCCACCAGCCTTATTACAGTCAGAGCTGCTTTAATATTTAATGGGATGAATTAAGGCCCATGGAATTAGATACAAGTATTTCAGACTGTTTGTGTGGCCAGGATTGGACCAGTTCAAACTGTAGCATCTGCACATACATCAGATACACATACACTTGCATGCACACACAGAGACACACACTCAAGAAAGCATGCAAATAAACACACACACCCTGCTTTGGCTGAGCTGTGAATATTCACCTAGCCACAGAAAGTGTGTAATGAACTCTACCCCAGACATCCTCTCGGCACAGGAAGTTGGAAGTTTTGGGCTCTGAGATATTACATTTAATAATGTGTGGGACATTTTGCATCACTGACTCCAATCTGCGAACTCAAATGTGAGAATGAATTAATTATTCCACTTTGCAAATGAATCCATTAAAAGTTAATGCACTTGTTGCCTACAACAGATACAACACAATGTAATTACATTGTTATTTTATTGAGCTGCATTTCTCATGACATTTTTAATTACAGAATGGAGTAGACTAAGATGAGATAGAACAGCTGGTACACAGCGACAGTACCAGCTTTACATAGTCAACTACTGGGTCCATACACGCACGCACACACAAGCATGCACAATTACACAATTACACACACACACACACACACACACACACACACACACACACACACACACACACACACACACACACACACACACACACACACACACACACACACACATACACACACACACACACACCTTGTGTATGCATGCACACATGCACACACACACACAAGGGGGAGGTCTCAGTGTTTGAGACTAATTGTATTGATGGATTGCTCCAAAGGAGATGGCTCCTTTTCTCCATGTCGCTACCAAATATACCATCTGACACACACACACCTTGACTCACACACAGATAGACAGTGTAGTCCTGACTGACGTCAGCTGTAATGCCGCTGTCACTGGTGAACAACGTGCTGCACCACGGATGACACTTTATGTCACTTCATGACACTTTATGTCAATGGCAACAGAGGCTTAGAAATGCCAATTCGTGTTTCTGTCAATGGGGTTGTGAGATGTAACAAGGGGCCTACAGCACAGTACTGTATCAGTAGTAATACCTCCCTACTTCTCTCTACTTCTACGGGTTGTTTTTGTTGTCTGTGTTTTTGGACTGTTGCCACAATTTTCTCAGCCCAAACTCCAGAGGATTATGGCGTGGCATTTCATTTCCACACCATTTCCAACCGTTCACTATGGGCAACGTAATACCTGCTACCACCTACTGTAGCAGGGCATTGGGGATGGGGTTGAGGATGGGATTATTAAACCTTGAGCTATGGTTTTGGTTTCACTTTTGCACAATTTGACTGAAACACGCCATAATTAAAACAGCAACACACTCCATAATCTACAGCCATCACCACAGACAGCACCACACTCCATGATCTACAGACATCACCACAGACAGCACCACACTCCATAACTAAAAAAGGCAAGACACTGTTGCCTGCAGTTATGGCAAATGTCTACATTTGCTTTGGAAGTTGCATTGTATTTTATATGTAAAGCACCCAGATTTAGAGCATGTAGTTGGGTTAAACCGCAGAAGTGGGATTGTGGCTTTGACGCCACCTGTGGTTTCTCCTCCAACACTGGCCTATCAGGAATAAATATACACTACCGGTCAAAAGTTTTAGAACACCTACTCATTTAAGGTTTTTTCTTTATATTTGCTATTTTCTACATTGTAGATTGATAGTGAAGACATCAAAACTATGAAGTAACACATATGGAATGATGTAGTAACCAAAAAAGTGTTAAATGAATCAAAATGGATTGTATATTTGAGAATCTTCAAATAGCCACCTTTTGCCTTGATGACAGCGTTGCAAACTCTTGGCATTCTGTCAACCAGCAGTCTGTCAATTAAAACAGGTGTACCTTCTTAAAATGTTATTTGTGGAATTTCTTAATGCGTTTGAAAACAATCAGTTGTGTTGTGACAAGGAAGGGGAGGTACACAGAAGATAGCCCTATTTGGTAAAAGACCAAGTCCATATTATGGCAAGAACAGCTCAAATAAGCAAAGACAAATGACAGTCCATCATTACTTTAAGACAAAGACAGCGCTTGATGGTTTCTGCGACTATGATGAAACTGGCTCTCATGAGGACCGCCACAGGAATAGTAGACCCAGAGTTACCTCTGCTGCAGAGGATAAGTTCATTAGAGTTACCAGCCTCAGAAATTGCAGCCCAAATAAATTATTCACGGAGTTCAAGTAACAGACACATCTCAACATCAACTATTCAGAGGAGACTGTGTGAATCAGGCCTTCGTGGTCGAATTGCTGCAAAGAAACCACTACTAAAGGATACCAATAAGAAGAAGAGACTTGCTTGGGCCAAGAAACACGAGCAATGGACATTAGACCGGTGGGAATTTGTCCATTGGTCTGGAGTCCAAACTGGAGATTTTTGGTTCCAACCGCCATGTCTTTGTGAGACGCAGTTTGGGTGAACGGATGGCCTCCGCATGTGTATTTCCCCCACAGTAAACAATGGAGGAGGTGTTATGGTGTAGGGTGCTTGGCTGGTGACACTGTCTGTGATTTATTTAGAATTCAAGGCACACTTAACCAGCATGTCTACCACAGCAATACGCCATCCCATCTGGTTTGGGCTTATTGGGACTATCATTTGCTTTTCAACAGGACAATGACCCAACACACCTCCAGGCTATGTACGGGCTATTTTACCAAGAAGGAGAGTGATGGAATGCTGCATCAGATGACCTGGCCTCTACAATCCCCGACCTCAACCAAATTGAGATGGTTTGGGATGAGTTGGACTGCAGAGTGAAGGAAAAGCAGCCAACAAGTGCTCATTATGTGTGGGAACTCCTTCAAGACTGTTGGAAAGCATTCCAGGTGAAGCTGGTTGAGAGAATGCCAAGAGTGTTTAAAGCTGTCATCAAGGCAAAGGATGGCTATTTGAATAATCTCAAATATAAAATATATTTTGATTTGTTTAACACTTTTTTGGTTACACAATCATTCCATATGTGTTATTTCATAGTGTCTCCACTGTTATAATGATAAAGAAAAACTCTTGAATGAGTAGGTGTTCTAAAACCTTTGACCGTTAGTGTAAGACAAACGTTAACCAGACAGGAAGACAAGTTTATTTATATCCACAGATGTCACTGAGCTTAATAATGTTGCTTTCATATCTGACTTGTTCCTTTGTATCATAACCAAACAGCTACCGTCTTCTTCTGCTCTCATCTACAGATTACACATACGCGCGTATCCATTTCCTCACACAAATATACACACACACACACACCTCAGCTTCCCAGCAGAAACAGTTCGGAACAGTTCGTGCATATACTATGATGATATTTTGTGACGTTTTTGATTGTTTGGGTCTTCAACAAGGTTTTTTTGGGCTGTTCGTGCACACAATCTTTTTGTTGTTGAGGCAAGCTGAAGTCACCCCTTCGTCAGTAATTGGTCAACAGTAGGGATTCTTCAACAAAGTTGTTGTTGTCATTCAACGAGCGATGTGGAGGTCTTCTAAGGGAGCATGCGAGCACACTCATTCGGTTCGCCTAGCCGAGTTCAGCTAGGCACCAGCCAAACTGTTCAGCTAGGCACCAGCCAAACTGAAGCATGCTGACGCCTTTAGCTGTGACCATCTGTCCCAACCTATTTCACCGTCTCAGAAGAGCTATGACACTTCTCCTTTCTCTGGGTCACAATGACCCCGGCTGGGCTGGAGGATAGATGGACACGAACACACCGAACGCACACCCTATCTGTTTCAAGCGGACAGTGTTCTGTTAAATGGGTGTTTTGTCTCGGAAGATGACAATGTTTTCTTAAATTTGTGTTTTGGGGGATATTAAGTATTGAAAAGTTGTCAGGGAAAGTAGTGGGGGAGAGAGGGAAGGAGGGAAGGAAGAAGGGAAGGACTGAAGGAGGGATGTGGGAAGGAGGGGACATAGACATGTATGGACAAAGACAACCAATCAGAGAGCCCCAAACTCACTCCAGAGGGCCACACCCTCTGTTCTATATTTTCCCCTGTCTGGGTCCCTACTCTTTAGAGATGATATCTCTAGGAACCTGCCTTTAGCTGTTGTATATACTCATGATTCAACAGGAGCCTACAGCTCAGCCCAGGGAAGTAAAGAAGCCCACAACACCAGCTCCATCTAATTTACACTGCAGGATGTGATACACGAATGGTGTTCACAGAATACTGAACCAGAGAGCCGAGGGCTGACTGACTGCAAGGAAACCTGAAGTCACACAGAACTGACGTTAGTAAGGGGAAAATAGATTGTGCTTCTGGTCCATTATAAACAATAGCTTACCACTTAAAATGAAGAAATGTATTGGACGTGCATTCTAAGTAGTATCCTAATATGGATATTGGAATGTAGCGTATGAGAGAGCGATTGGGAACTTTAGATGGCTAACAGACGGATGATATAAAGCATGTCCAGTGTTTGTGTGTGTATGTGTGTGTGTATGCATGCATGCATGTGTGTCACTGAGTGTGTGAGTGTGTGTTTGGGTGTGTCACTGTGTTAAAATATATTTCCTGCCCTGAATGCCCCAGACTGGAGGACACACTAGAGACAGACAACAGACACTGTCCTCTGAGACACAGCCGACCAACGGCTAGAAACACACGCACACCACATACACACACTGGAGACAGACGGCAGTTGTGAGAAAAAATTGACTCACTGACCGCTAGACACAAGCACAACCTTCCCAACTGTCACAGTTGGAGTCGGAAGCTTACACAAATCTTGACATTTAATCCTAATAACAATTCCCTGTCTTAGGTCAGTTAGGATCACCACTTAATTTTAAGAATGAGAAATGTCAGAATAATAGTAGAGAGAATTATTTATTTCAGCTTTTATTTCTTTCATCACATTCCCAGTGGGTCAGAAGTTTACATACACTCAATTGGTATTTGGTATCATTACCTTTAAATTGTTAAACCTGGGTCAAATGGTTCGGGTAGCCTTCCACAAGCTTCCCACAATAAGTCGGGTGAATTCTGGCCCATTCCTCCTGACAGAGCTGGTGCAACTGAGTCAAGTTTGTGGCCTCCTTGCTTGCACATGCTTTTTCAGTTCTGCACAAACATTTAATGGATTGAGGTCAGGGCTTTGTGGTGGCCACTCCAATACCTTGACTTTGTTGTCCTTAAGCCATTTTGCCACAACATTGGAAGTATGCTTGGGGTCATTGTCCATTTGGAAGACCCATTTGTGACCGAGCTTTAACTTCCTGACTAATGTCTTGATTTGTTGCCTCAATATATCCACATAATTTTCCTCCCTCATGATGCCATCTATTTTGTGAAGTGCACCAGTCCCTCCTGCAGCAAAGCATCCCCACAACATGATGCTGCCACCCCCGTGCTTCACGGTTGGGATTTGTTCTTCGGCTTGATTTGCACTTTTCGCACCAAAGTATGTTTATCTGTAGGAGACAGAACACGTCTCCTTTCTGAGCAGTATAACGGCTGCGTGGTCCCATGGTGTTTATACTTGCATACTATTGTTTGTACTGGTGAACGTGGTACCTTCAGTCATTTGGAAATTGCTTGTTTTTTCTGAGGTCTTGGCTGATTTCTTTTGATTTTCCAATGATGTCAAGCAAAGAGGCACCGAGTTTGAAGGTAGGCCTTGAAATACATCCACAGGTACACCTCCACAGAAGCTTTTGAAGCCATTACGTCATTTTCCGAAATGTTCCAAGCTTTTTAAAGGCACAGTCAACTTAGGTTATGTAAACTGCTGACCCACTGGAATTGTGATACAGTGAATTATAAGTGAAATAATCTGTCTGTAAACTATTGTTACTTGTGTCATGCACAAAGTAGATGTCCTAACCGACTTGCCAAAACTATAGGTTTGTTAACAAGAAATTTGTGGAATAGTTGAAAAACGACTTCAACTGTAGTAACCAGCCATTAGTTTGAGTGACAACTTTGCCATAAACACAACTTCATTAGATTAGATTCTGTACTAAAGATAAAGCTGACGTTGATAACAACATCGTTAGGGGATCTGAGGTTTGAGGTGTCTCTGATCTGGGCTATTTCCTGTACTCTAATTAATACGCTTGTTTAATTACAGGAAGTTGATTATTAATGTATGATAATGTATTCTGATTGATAAGGGAAGCTCAATGTAAAGTCTCGCACTGATTGAAGCATTCAGACCATTTGGCTTTCTCAAACACCTCATTCTTCAGAGACATCCGTCTTTGTGTTTCTTGATCTCCCCAACGTCTCCTCTACTCTTTCTACCTCACTCCCCTTCTTGCTCTGTTTCTCTCTAACATCTCTCTCTCTCTCTCTCTCTTTCTCTGTGTGTCTGTCTATCTCACCGTCTGTCTCTCCCCCCTTTATTTCTCTCCTCTCACTCTATTTACTCTTTGGCAGTCTACCCTCTGTGCTTCCTCCCTTTCCCGTCTCAATTTGCTCTCCTGTCCTCTCTTCATCTAGCCTCATCTCTCTGAGTGCCTATGGTCGTGTCTACACTTACGTCCAACTTCTGCTATCAGAGTGTGAAGATTGCATTGAAAAGACGGGTCGCTTTGTTGTCTGATTCTATTCAGATCTGGCTGACCACTTCTGGATGCCATCAGGCTGCCGAAAGTGCATATAGTGGGCAATGTTATCAGCACTCCTCCCACAAGTTTCCAGAAAACGTGTGTTTTGGGACCAAGAGGCGCCGTTTCATTATAATGTTGAAGGAAATACATTCCTAGCGTGTGAGGTCAGTGTTTGCTGGACTCATAAGTGCTAGCCAGCTAGCTAATATTTATTAGATATGATAGATTTATGCTAACCCATTTGCAATCCCTTTGGCATTGGTTGCTATCTTGCTGGCTAGGTAAAGAGGTTAGTTAGCTAGTTAGCTACAATAGTTAGCTACTGCCATCAGATGTTGATGTGTTATTATCATATTTAGCCTATTCCACAGTTTGTAGAATGCATACTGGCATTTGAATATAGTGCATGACAAGGGAATCCGGACACACTGTGGACACTGTAGACTCATTTAAATGTAGGTGTAGATGCATGACGCATTTGGAATTCAATGATCAGAACACTAAAGCTGCATGAACTGTCAAGTCTAGACACGTCCTATAACCCTCACCAGGGGCACAACATTCAAAGGACATGTCCCCCCCAAATTCTGAAATTGCATTTTTGTCCCCCTCAGTTTCAGCAATGTTGTGCTTTAAGAACATGAGAACGCCTCTGAGCGGCCGGGTAGGATGTTTGGACTGTTTATCCGACTGGATTTAGGACCACGTGGACACCACAGAGGGGGCTGACAGGCTGTGTGAAGGCAAAGCTTCTGGAAGGCTGGCTGGACCAGCACAGAAGAGTTGAGCATGGTTCAGTGTGTATGTTTTGTGCACTTTCACCTAGTTGTAAAAGGTAGCAGAACAGAAACTGGCTACTCTTTAGTTGACTGATGTAGCTGGCAAGGTAACTGCTGTTTACTTAACAAAAAAAACTGGAAGACCAGTTTACGGAGCTCAAGTGAATTTTGCAGTATATTCAGTGAATTATATAGCTTAAAGCTACAGTCTGGCATGTGAGAATAATGATAATTTCAATTATTGAACCATTTATTATATTCTTGGATAAATGTGTAAATGTACACCAAGTTAAACTTAGTCATGCCTCATTTTAGGAGGATCAGATGGTGACAGGGGTCTCAGCAGGGTCAGGCAACCAGGGAAGACCAGTCTGTGGCAGAGGTGAGTTGAGGTGAATTTTTGCAGATACAACATTTCCAAACTGTATCAAGGGTTGATAGAGGCTTTTCCCGATGACACAAAACATGCAAAACAAAAATGTGAGGAAGACCTGAGAGACGCTATTGATGATGAATGGATACAGATATGTTAAAATGCCCAGTCATGTTCATATAATCTCAGACATAAATTACTGCAGTTTAAGACCAGCCATAGAACAGATTATTTCCAGGGAAACTGAATATCATGACTCAGAAATGTTATTATTGTGCTGGAAGTGTAAAGCACAAAAGTGAACATATTTGCATATCTTGTGGTCTTTTGAAGGATGGCTGAATTCTGGCAAAGAGTATGTTATTTTATCTCAGCATGTCTACAGATTTTCCCTTCTCCCTTCTTTTGTTTGCTTTTAAATGTTAATACTGGAGACTGTCATCAGAATAAACTGTGTAACCTAGCATTTATAGTGGCTAATAAATGCATTGCAATTAATTGGAAGGTTGGTTATCCTCCCACAATGTATGGAATAAATGACAAGTTATGTACAGTATCTCGATATTTGTTTTAAGATTAAGGGTATACTGTGCAACTTTCATAAGGTCTGAATGCCTTTTATGGAATACTGTAGGACGAAAGGAGTCTGTATTGAAAACATGCCCACGTCAGGGGAGATACCTATTTAGGCATTCCCTAGCTGCTGGGCTGCTCAGTCCTGGCCTTGGGGGTTTGCTGTATTGTTGTCACTCTGGCCTTGGCCTAACAAACCTGAAACCAATAACGAATGTTTCACTAAGATCCTAAAGCTGAGTGGGGTGTGTTGGGTTGGAGCGCTACAGGCCATGGACCCCTAGGGGTGACCCAGATAGATTGTGTGCAAGTAAAAAGAGCTCTACAGTGCTATTAGGCCTCTGATATGAATTATACGGAGGGTATACTGTTTCTGTTTGTTGATGTGTAGGTGTATGTGTTTTTTCATTCATCTTTTGTTTTCCAAACCTTTCCTTTGAGACAGAAAAAAAAGTTGGGAACGAAGTTGTGTTGGGGAGAGAGTTGAGTTATTGACTAGACTGGTGGGGATCAGGCGTGCAGGCGGCTCGAGTTGGCTGGGCAGTTTGGCAGAAATTTGATTTAGAGGATGTCTTAAAGACAATCAAAGTTAAGTCTGTAGTGTATTTGTAAGAGTTGTTCATTTGGTTAAAGATGCAACACAATATTGATTCATGAATTATCAGAGCAGTTCAGTCTTATCAATCACTTAAACATATTTAATCACCTCTTACCTAGCTTGATGACTGTGGGCATTTAAAAAAAATATGTACGCCTAGAAGGTCCATGGGTCATATTAGATTTTGTAGAAATGCAGGAAATGTGCATTAGATCAGCGGTCCCCAACCTTTTTTTGCACCACGGACAGGTCTCATTTAGACAATATCTTTCTCTAATGAGAATATAATAAAAACGTTGCAACTCACCATGTCGCTGAAACAGTGGGAGCTCTGAGCTTGTTTCCCGGCAACAAGACGGTCCCATCTAGCTGTGATGGGATACAGTTCCTTATGTCCAGTCTACTCCGTAATTTAGTTTTTTGTTGACGTCATTGCGGAAAACCCCACTTCGATAGAGATAGGATGTTGGAAATGGATGCAACGTTTTCAGTGCTTTTGTGGCTAACCCAGGATATTCGGCCTTGATTTTAATATATAACGTTGGCAGAGATGAACTTCTCAAACATACTGTTCAGGTCACTGTCATTTGCTCAAGGAGTTGATCTTCTTCCTGCAAGGACATGGACGATTCACCTGGGACATTCACAAATGGGTTGAGGATCCATTCCTTCGCGCTTCGTGGGTCTTTGGCGGTTGGGATGTGACGCTCGAACTCCATTGACAGCAAAGCTAGGTGATCGCGCACCAGCTGGGAGAAAGACGGCCCAGTCTCAATTCCATCTAAATTTTGGAACATGTCACATATGTCCCTGTCCTCTCGCCGTACCTACAGTTCCAGTTTGGCTTTGAATGCAGCCACTTTATCTGCCAACTTAAAGACAGTTGTAATACTCCCCTGAAGTGACAGATTGAGTTCATTGAGCAGGTTGAATGTCGCACAGGTAAGCGAGTTTTGCGAACCATGTGCTGCCACATGCGAACCATGTGCTGCCAGTGGTAACCTTTTTTTGGAAAGAAATCTCTGCAGTGGCTCTCGTAACTCAACCACTCTGGCAAGCGATCTCCCCCTGGATAGCCTCGTTAGATAGCCTATGTCACGATCATTATAAGGAGTGGACAAAGATGCAGCGTGGTATGTTTCCATCCTTTATTTTGGAATAGAAAACTTTAAAGAACAAAATGAACATACGAACCGTGCCGCTACTATAATGCTCACAGGCAACTATTCATAGACAAGATCCCACAAAGCACAATGGGAAAATGGCTACCTAAATATGATCCCCAATCAGAGACAACGATAAACAGCTGCCTCTGATTGGGAACCATACTAGGCCAACATAGAAATATAATTCACCTAGATAACTCACCCTTAAATCACACCCCGACCTAACCAACATAGAGAATAAAAGCTCTCTATGGTCAGGGCGTGACAGCCTATCTCCACATACTACGCACAGGGGGCTTGGAGCATGTGAGTCACCTGTCACAATAAAGCCATATTTTAGGTAGGACTCATCATATTTTCTATTTAATGAGGCTTTCTTTTTTTTGCAGTCTCGGGTTCTGCTGTCTCTGCATTATCGACATCATTGCTGGGCCTTTTATCTCCCTTACCCCTTCTGAAGAAGCTCTCCAGCGATGTTTGTTTGTTTTTATTCATGTCAGCTAACGTAGCTAGCTAGTATTAGTTGGCGGGAAACATAGCTCACGCAGACCGTGATGAACTCGCGGCGCGCGCATTAATCAAGTAAAAAACTGTTGTGGACGTGACATATATTAGAGTGGTGAGAAAAGGGAGCCAACAGACTGTACCAAGTTCAATGTAATTACTGCACAAATAGCCTATAATTGTATATAATAATTATTTTATATTACCAATATAAAAAATATTTATCCTTTCTGTGCGGCCCTGTAGCGGTCCGCGGCCCGGTGGTTGGGGTCCCCTGCTTTAGATGCCCTCACACACAGAAATGACCCCCTGCCAAGTTTTGTCCCCCTCTGCAAATAGCCCTGCTGGGTGATTTAAAAAATAATGGTCAATCTATCAATAATATTATAATAATCTTAGCAAAAACATTTTTGCAATATGTAGAATCTATGGGAATGGAAAGGTTCAGAACGTTTGTGAAACATCCCAGCACAACTGAAAACTATATGTAAAATATAGATCAAAACTGGATGGTGTTCAGAGATAGATGGGAGGGGTTGAGTGGAGCTGAAGGGTGGGACTAAAAACAAACAAAAGATAACTAATGTAAAATATACTGTGTCCGTAAAATGTATATAGTATGTTTAAGCTGATAGTAGAAGCCTAAGTGTTTTTGTCCATTAGTTTACTCCAATTAGGGGAGGGATTGTTCGATTATTACTGCACTGTCAGAACTAGAAGCACAAGCGTTTAGCTACACTCGCATTACACTCGCATTAACATCTGCTAACCATGTGTATGTGACCAATACAATTTGATTTGATTTGGATGGTAGGGTAAGGGGGAAAATGACAAAGGAAAGTATATTAAAAATATGTACAAAAATAACAACATCAACAAAAAACGATGATAAATTTAACATTGCACTCACAAAGGTTTCAAATTGAAAAATACACTTAAAATGTTTTCAGCTATTTACAGTGTTTTAGCAATGTTTAAACAGTCATAGTACAAATAGTAGGGTAAGAAAAATAAACAGATAAATATTGGTGGTATTTACAATGTTGTTTGTGCTCCACTGGTTCCCCTTTACTCATGGCAACGGGCCACAAATCTTGCTGCTGTGATTGCACACTGCGGTATTTCACCTAACAAATATGGGAGTTTATCAATGTTTGATTTGTTTTCAAATTCTTTGTGGGTCTGTGTGATCTGTGGCAAATAATCTCTCTCTCTCCCTCTCTCACACTCACCCTCACACACCGCATGGGAGAACCTAGAGCTTCATATTCACAGCAAGGAAGAGTCAATTCATAGAAATTCCTTTGGTACACTGAGTGTACAAAACATTAAGGACAACTTCCTAATATTTAGTTCTACCCAACTATTGAGCGTGAAAAACCCAGCAGTATTGCAGTTTTTGACACAAACCGGTGTGACTGGCGCCTACTCCCATACCCCTTTCAAAGGCACATAAAATGTTGTCCATTCACTCTCTAAATGGCACACATACACAATCCATGTCTCAATTGTCTCAAGGCTTAAAAATCATTTTTAACCTGTCTCATCCCCTTCATCTGCTCTGATTAAATTGGATTTAGCAAGTGACATCAATACAGGAATGTAGCTTTCAACTTGTCAGTCTATGTCATGGAAAGAACAGGTGTCCTTGCTGTTTTGTACACAGAGTGTGTGTGTGTGCGTGTGTGTGTGTGTGTGTGTGTGTGTGTGTGTGTGTGTGTGTGTGTGTGTGTGTGTGTGTGTGTGTGTGTGTGTGTGTGTGTTTAAGCAGGGTACAGATACACACTTAATAAGGTGTCAACGATGACTGATGGTCCATCCCTTTAGCAGGATTGATTTGACAACATCCAGTGAAATGGCATCGCGCCAAATTCAAACTACAGGAATATCAATATTCAACATTCACGAAAATATATGTGTAATACATCAAAATAAAGCTGAACTTCTTGTTAATCCAGCCGCTGTGTCAGATTTCAAGAAGGCTTTACAGCGAAAGCAGACCATGTGATTATCTGAGGACAGCGCCCCGCATACAAACACATGAAAATCAGATTTCAACCAGGCAGGTGCGTGACAAAAGTCAGAAATAGTGATATAATTAATGTCTTAAATTTGAAGATCTTCTTCTGTGGGCACTCCAAAATGTCCCAGAAACATCACAAATTTTCACGCCCTGGCCATAGAGAGGCTTTTATTCTCTATTTTGGTTAGGCCAGGGTGTGACTAGGGTGGGCATTCTAGTTTCTGTATTTCTATATTTTCTATTTCTTTGTGTTTGGCCGGGTGTGGTTCTCAATCAGAGGCAGCTGTCTATCGTTGTCTCTGATTGGGAATCATACTTAGGCAGCCTTTTCCCACCTGTGTTTGTGGGTAGTTGTTTTCTGTATAGTTTTAGTTACCTTACAGAACTGTTTGTTTTTCTCTTTGTTATTTTTGTTCTAGTGTTCTGATTTAATAAAATATCATGAACACGTATCACGCTGCACCTTGGTCCTATTCGTTACACAAATGGTCCTTTTGTTTGATAATGTTCTTCTTTATGTCCCAAAAATGTCAATTTATTTGGCGAGTTTGATTCAGAAATACACTGGCTTCAACTCGCCCAACAAGTATCTAATAATTTACCTGTAAACCTGTAAACTTGTTCCAAACATTTCAAACAACGTTCCTAATCCAACCTCAGGTACCCTAACACAATGACCTCAACAACAAAAAATTCCCTGGATGGAATGTGCTCTGGGTTTCGCCTGCCAAATCAGTTCTGTTATACTCACAGACATTATTCTAGTTTTAGAATCTTCAGAATGTTTTTTTATCCAAATCTACTAATTATATGCATATCCTAGCTTCTGGGCCTGAGTAGCAGGCAGTTTACTTTGGGCACGCTTTTCATCCGGACGTGAAAATACTGCCCCCTAGCCCAGAGAGGTTTTAAAGGGATGGGATAGGTTTGTGCACGTACGTGCATGTGTGCGTGTGTGCCTGCATGTCAGTGTGTTTGCATTCTTTATGCCCCACTTCCATTTCAGTAATTTCACTCAACCATCCCACATTGTTTGATGTTGTTGTGCAGTATTGCTGTTTACAGTAATGACATTTGGATGGTAGACATAATCTACGCTGATGATCAGATTACTGCATTGACCATATCCATTTTCATTTATCATTTCCATGTCTATAATACTGTGTTTTTATGATATGTATATGTGAATACCCCGCTCCAGGCTGTGTATATTTTGATTTGATGAACACTTTCTTGGTTACTACATGATTCCGTATGTGTTATTTCATAGTTTTGATGTCTTCACTACTATTCTACAATGAAGATAATAGTAAAAAATAAAGAAAAACTCTATAATGAGATGGTTTGTCCAAACTTTTGACTGCTACTGTATATACTGTATACACACACACACGTACACTCACACACACACACACATACATGCATGCACACAAACACGCACACAAACATTCACAGACACACACACACAAAAACACAAACACGATGGAAAAATAAGAAAGCTGCATGTTATTTTGTGTTAGCTGAACAGGAATTTAGGACTTTTGAGAAATGGGGGTGGAATAAGAATGTAGTTTTGCTTACCACTCTATTTCTTTGTGTTCTCTGTGTGCACAGCAACATGCTGTGTGAGGGATTAGAGATAGATTTAGAACCCGGTAGCTACAGAGGATGATACTGAACTCCAGGCATGATAAACTGGCTGTGGTTGGAGTTTGTTTCACTGGGCACAAGCATGGCCTCATGCTGGTTCAAGCCCAACATGGTCAACACTGCTGCACACACAGATACACTCTGTCACCTTGGGCGTGTGTATGTGTGTGTGTGTGTGTGTGTGTGTGTGTGTACCCACAGATGATGGCGTTCTGTTTGTTTGCGTGCATTTGTGTCTGTGTGTGTTTACACTGCTATTCTGTCACTCAGGGGCAGAGAGAGAGACAGAGCAGCTGAAGGTTAAAGAGATGAGAGATGATGGGACAGTTTTTTTGTCATTGGGAGTAAAGTTAAGAAATTGCTTTATTTAACTATGCAAGTCAGTTAAGAACAAAGTCTGATTATACAATGACGGCCTACCCCGGCCAAACCCTCCGCAAACCCGGACGACGCTGGGCCAATTGTACACCACTCTATGGGACTTGTGATACAGCCTGGGATCGAACCAGGGTCTGTAGTTATACCTCTAGCACTGACATGCAGTGCCTTAGACCGCTGTGCCACTTGGGAGCTGAAATTAGGTTCCTCAACGGTTTTTGGGGGAAGGAGATGGTTCTATGCGGAATCATATTGATCCAAAGAACCCTTTGAGCCCTTCAATGGTTCTTTCTAGCTCAAACAAGGGTTATTTTAAAGCATAGGGGCGGCAGCTCATTATAATATTACGGGGCGTGGATTGTCTATAGCGCTTTTTGTGCATCCGTGAGTGAGAGTGTCTTTCCAGTTGATCTAATCTGTTGTGCTATGCTATTAATTTATAGCTGACTATGGCCAGTAGCAGTATCTTGTAACACACTCATATATGGTTTTGTGGCATGTGAGAATGATCACCTTAGTCGGTAATTCTCTTCTCAGGGACCCAGCAGTTCCAGAGCTAGCACACCTGATTCATTTTGTTAAACCTACCGAATACAATATAGTATGGCTGTTAATCCAGAATAAAAAAACTTGATTGTTCTACAAAGTACCTTTGAAATTGAGAAAGGATCTTTGTAGAACAGTCAATGTGTTTTATATACCCTCAAAAAGGTTTCCGCTATCAAATAATCCTTATTTGGCCCAAAAATACAACAATTTGTTTTTAATGTCTATACATTTTATATAAAAAGGAAAAGTAGCATATTTCTTAAATGTGTGCATCATTTTTTTCCTCTGAGAAAACAGAAGCTGTGTCAAAGGGGATGTGGCAGATTTCAAAACTGTTCCACAGTAGCATACACCTGAGCTTCCTCTGCCGCAATGGGCAATCAAGGAGAGGAGCAAAATCTTACCAAGCACGCCTAAAAAATTTGTCAGAAACAACAATACCATGCACCCGCTAATGGTTGAAAGGTTGTCGGCGTTCCAAAGATATAGTATGGTACTCTATTCTGTGGGGTGGAATTAAAGTATCATTTGAAATACAGCAATTCTTTCCCCAAACACAACATTTTCCAACAAAACATCATATTTGACAGTATGTTGCAGTAAAACGAGTATTTTGTTGTTGATAATACCCCAAATTACTGTATAAATTACAGTTTTCCATTACAGTGTAGATTGAGTGTATTTGGGTGAACATAAACTTTGGTGATGTAAACCCATAGTGAATGTATTCAGGTAATGTGTTCAGGTGTGTGTGTGTGTGTGTGTGTGTGTGTGTGTGTGTGTGTGTGTGTGTGTGTGTGTGTGTGTGTGTGTGTGTGTGTGTGTGTGTGTGTGTGTGTGTGTGTGTGTGTGTGTGTGTGTGTGTGTGTGTGTGTGTGTGTGTTGTCGTGGAAATTTCCTCTATTTACCAAATCATGAGCACAAACCACACACAAGTCAGAGTTAGTTATCAAAGTCCATCTTTAATTATATCAGCTCTATCACAATCCTGTGACTCTCAGATAAATTCAGTGTCTCCCCCTGAATTCTCTGAGAGCCCCCTTACAATGCAACTGAGTTCCTTTTAATAGCAAAGATACACATAGTCAGACAGCATAGACATAATTCATCATTCAGCTTTGTCTCCTTTCCCAAACCCTAGAACCATAAACCAAATCCTCCATATCAACAGGCATATATCAAATTGTCATTTAGATACAACCCACTCAAAATACAACCTCCTGGACAACCTCACGGAGAGGAGGGTGAGGCTATAGGTTAAGATAGAAACAACACTGCAACCCTTCTTTCCCCACTAGAAAAGGTAGGGAGTAAAAGATATGTTTACACATGATGACACTTTGATCTCTCCCCTCTCAGCGGCCCAGGCAACTTAGTTTTGACATAGAACAGATAACTGCATCCTCACATCAGAATTACACAAAAATACCATTCTGATGAGAAGTAACTTACACACATTTGATGAATATTAAACATCTTACAAATGTTACCAACAAATTCTGATCCTTCCACGACATTGTGTGTGTGTGTGTGTGTGTTCACGCATTCTTAGGCCTTACAGGTAATATTTTTCTCATTACTTCCTAATGGCTCTTTAATTGTTGTTCTAAAGCAGGTTTTAATTGGTTTGTTAAATGTCACTTAGCGGCGTAGCCAGCAGTCCCTCCAACCTGGCGGCTGGCTTTGGGTCCTCCAGGTCTCAGGTGTTCAGGCTGATTGCCTGATTGTTTTGTCGGTCTGCCTGCTCTCAATATATCAGTGCTGCAGCCAGTCTGTATTTGACTCCCCTGAATTATCCTGCTTTTATTTGATCTCTGTGTTATATCTCTAATTACCTTCCTCTGTCTTACTGCTCTCTCTCTCTCTCTCTCTCTCTCTCTCTCTCTCTCTCTCTCTCTCTCTCTCTCTCTCTCCTCGCCCACTTTCTCCATCTCTCTCTCTCTCTCTCTCTCTCTCTCTCTCTCTCTCCTCGCCCACTTTCTCCATCTCTCTCTCTCTCTCTCTCTCTCTCTCTCTCTCTCTCTCTCTCTCTCTCTCTCTCTCTCTCTCTCTCTCTCTCTCTCTCTCTCTCTCTCTCTCTCTCCTCGCCCACTTTCTCTCTCTCTCTCTCTCTCTCCTCGCCCACTTTCTCCATCTCTCTCTCTCTCTCACTCTCTCTCTCTCTTTCTCCATCTCTCTCTCTCTCTCTCTCTCTCTCTCTCTCTCTCTCTCTCTCTCTCACCTCTCTCTCGCTCTCTCTCTCTCTCTCTCTCTCTCTCTCCTCGCCCACTTTCTCTCTCTCTCTCTCTCTCTCCTCGCCCACTTTCTCCATCTCTCTCTCTCTCTCACTCTCTCTCTCTCTCTCTCTCTCTCTCTCTCCTCGCCCACTTTCTCCATCTCCCTCTCTCTCTCTCTCTCTCTCTCTCTCTCTCTCTCTCCTCGCCCACTTTCTCCATCTCTCTCTCTCTCTCTCTCTCTCTCTCTCTCTCTCTCTCTCTCCTCGCCCACTTTCTCCATCTCTCTCTCTCTCTCTCTCTCTCTCTCTCTCTCTCTCTCTCTCTCTCTCTCTCTCTCTCTCTCTCTCTCTCTCTCTCTCTCCTCGCCCACTTTCTCCATCTCTCTCTCTCTCTCTCTCTCTCTCTCTCTCTCTCTCTCTCTCTCTCTCTCTCTCTCTCTCTCTCTCTCTCTCTCTCTCCTCGCCCACTTTCTCCATCTCTCTCTCTCTCTCTCTCTCTCTCTCTCTCTCTCTCTCTCTCTCCTCTCTCTCTCTCTCTCTCTCTCTCTCTCTCTCTCTCTCTCTCTCTCTCTCTCTCTCTCTCTCTCTCTCTCTCTCTCTCTCCTCGCCCACTTTCTCCATCTCTCTTAAACAGGTGGGTGTTTTATATGAACTGTTTTATTGGTCCAACTTTTAATATAAGAGAGGGTGGTTTTAATTTCGCAACTGTGAGCTGTATAGGTGGGCGACGTGTAATACCAGCAATATAATAAACTGTACAGTCTTAAAATGTCTATATACCACGGGTAGTGGGGGGGTGGTTCAGTGAAAACAAACTTGTGCGATGAGCAACACTGCCTGAATGCATACCAAACCAGTGACCTTGGAGATCAAAGGTCTTTGGAACTTTGAGGATTGTGAGGATTCTCATTTCCATCAAGAGATTCCATCTATAAATGTAGGTTCATGTGACAGTCAGTACATGCCTGACCATATGTTTCTTAGGAGCCATTGGGGTCATTGGTCATTGGTCTTCAGGTCTGAAGAGCCATTGAAAAAGTAAGAGCCATTGAGGTAAAGTAGAGACATATCCTGCTGTCCGACAGGAAGCATAGAAGAACACCTACAGAACTGGTCAAATGTAACGTCAAAATGTCCACCTAAATAGACTAAAGTAATCACTTGTCATGAGAGGGCCATTAACAATATCTAGTAAAGCTTAAACTGCCAGAAATATTCAAATCTCACCTTTTTGGTAAATTTAGGTGTAGTCACTTTTGAGGACACAAGCTCAGTACAGTACAAATATGATGAAAATATGAAATATATTTTCTGTGATGTATTTTCTACTTAAAAAAAACGGTATAAGGCTTGTAATTACATATGCTTTCTAACGATAGTACAATCATATAATAACGTGATTTACTATATGATTTCACCTTCTTTATAACTGTAAAATGCACATATTTTCTAAAGGTCTCTCTTGATCAAAACAGATAGATGAGTTTCCCACTAGTAATTACCAGTGGAAGGGGCATTCAAGTGGTAAATACCACCTTCCCAATTGGTTATGAACGCAGCATACGGATTCCAGGCATATGCCTTGTCAGTGGCAGTGATGGAGGGTGCATTCCTCTGCTCAGCCGTTCTTGACCCATGCCAGATCTTATTCCTGGATAGGTATTTTAAGTATCAGCTAGCTACATCATATGTTATAGCAATCTGGTTGCCCATGGCAGAGTCGTCGACGTGAAACGCCACCATTGGTTGATGCATGCAACGCCTGAGCAGGGGAACGTGACCATAGCGTTCAGTCAGAAGTTGATGGACAGTCGGAAGAGCGAAGGAAATAGTAGACGGGACATCCCAGCTTCAAGTGGTACAAGGTTTCACAGCCTGAGACTCAGAGGCGGAAGATATACTGTATACTCCCAAGTCCATGAGAACTATGGCTATCGCTGAATGCAAGCCATTCAGATCTACAGTGTCCACAGATCGATTTGTAAGTGAAAATGTTGGTCAGAACCGGTACCAGAACCACGCTAGTCTCCTCTTTAATAACATTCATTATCTCCATCATCATTATTATGTTTCTTTCTATCCTCCCATCCTACTCTTTATCTCTCTTCCACCATATCTGCCTCTCTCTCTCTTTCTTCCTCCCTCCCTGTTTCTTCCTCTCTCCTTCTCTTCCTTCCTCTCCCTCCCTCCTCCCTCCAAGTAGAGGTGTAATCATGAGCGTGATCAGTCATGCTGTTTGTCTCAGGGCTGAGTGAGGTATTACCTGAATGACAGTGCTGATTCATATCAACTCAGTATAAAAACACGAAATAGAACCAGGAGCCAGAAACAGTTCTTTACTCACAAGTACATTTTCAGAAAGTTGAGCGCATATGCGTGGCTTTTCCATATAATATGTTGTGTGGCTTGATGCTTAGATCAAGATTTAGTGTATCCCTGGACTAAAAGTTACTTCAATGGATATTGGTTATTCTCCCTTGAGCATGCTGTTCAGACCAGCAGTTGGCTTAACCAGCTATGATATATAAATACTCAGTATGCCTATCCCATTATCTCATCTCACTATGACACCATATAGTCCATTCTCACCACTTTGACCTTGAGTGGCTGGCTGTCCAATGAGAGTGCTCCATGATGGATGGAATTGTGATGGCGATGGTAAAAGTCCAGGTTAGCGTTTTTTGTCATGAACCTTGTGGTCACTAGCTGGCACTGTAACAGTCTAAAAATCTGATTTGAACCTTAACCCTAACCTTAATAACACTGCTAACCCTAGTGCCTAAACCTAACCTTAAATTAAAGCACATTTTTACAATATAGCCAATTGTGACTTTGCAGCTGGCCCATCTAGCGGAATCAGTTCTGCTGAAGGACAAGACTCATCCCAATCCATGTCGACCTGAGTTTACATAGCTGGCCAGAAATCGATGTTCATTTTACTTTATGGGTTGGTTATGTAGGCTTTTACTACAGATAATAATATGATTAGGCTATATCTTCAAGCATAACAGAAAACAGAGTAGGTCAGATTTCTAGTCATTCTGTTTAATACACCTTGATCTTCAAGAATAGGACTTGGAAATATTGAATATAGATTAGCCAAATTTTTTCACCTGAGTATAACCCAACAACTGAGGACTTGTTAGCTGACTCTGTTGTTTATGATTTTGTTGTCATGTAGGATTGACCTCATTGCTCGGATTTGGAATGGCATGCTTTGAGCGCTACCAAAAAGTGATATTTGCATTTGAAAAATGTGCTGCATTTGCTATAGACCTATCGTTTACGTTTTTGTTGGTGACTCTTTGATATCTTGATCATTTGTAGCTGTCTAAGTCTATAAAAAGTGCGGCGAGTTTGAGTATGTGTCTGTTACGCTTTTTTTTATCGGCACAAAGGAGATGGAGCAATAAAAGCCCTACTCGTGGTCTTCTTAAATTAAACTCTCTTTCTCTCGCTCTCATTCTTCCTCTCTGTATATCTCTCTGTCTCTACCACTCATTATGTGCCCCCCGCCCACCACCCCCCTCTCCATCTCAATTCTATTCAATTCAAAAGGTGCTTAATTGGCATGGGAAACGTACGTTAATATTGCCAAAGCAAGTGAAATAAACCATCACAAATGAACAGTTAACATTAAACACACAAAAGTTTCAAAGGAGAAAGACTATTGAAATGTTGAACTATGACCTATGTACAAAAACAAGCACAAATAAATGAGTGTATTGGTCCGGACCTGTACAGGCCTTCGGTCGATACACTAAATAATATATAAAATAGCCTATAAATTAAGATAAAATAGCTCACAAACAAATTCAACTACTTGCACCTTACACAACTTCCTGGATCCACCAGCAAGCTGGCAAGTGTGCAAGAGCATGTGCTGTGTGTGCAAAAAGTAGATGTACAGTGAAATTGCAAGGGGAAATAAATAAACAGATACATTTAGGCCTAGGATATACAGTATATATGTTGGTGTTTGTTCTCTGCTGGTCACAAATATATTCCTGTGATTACTGCACACATTTTGCTGCAATGATTTCACCTAACAGATACGGCGCTTGTTAATATTTGATTTGCTTTAAGATACTTTTTGGGTCCTTGTGATCTGAGTGAAATATGTGTCTCTTATATCGTTGTACATTTGGCAGGAGGTTAGGAAGTGCAACTCATAGCCTGTCTTCTCTCGAGAGCCAGGTCTGCCTCTCTCGCAACAGCAATAGTACATTGCCAATTTTCGTTTTTTCGTCTTCTTGAAGTTTACTGTCAGGGATAATGTCTGACCGAACTAATGTAGCATATTTAGATTATGCTGTAGACCCTCTTTTGTGGGTGAAAACAGAACTAGATCGTCTGTATACAGGAATTTAACTTCCGTATCATGCAGGGTGAGACCAGGTGCAGTGGACTGCCAATTAATTTATACATACAGTGCCTAAATTTAAAATGGATTCAAATGTAGATTTATTTGTCACTGGTCTACACACAATACCCCATAATATCAAAGTGTAATTATGTTTTTCGACATTTTTACAAATGAATAAATAGTGAAAAGCTGAAATGTTTTGAGTCAATAAGTATTCAACCCCTTTGATAGGGCAAGCCTAAATAAGTTTGGGAGTAAAATATTAATGTACTTAACAAGTCACATATTAAGTTTCATGGACTCATTATTTGTGAAATAATAGTGTATAATTAACATGATTTTTGAATGACTACCACATCTCTGTACCCCACACATACAATTATCTATAAGGTCCCTCATTTGAGCAGTGAGTTTCAAACATATTCAACCACAATTGCCTTGCAAAGAAGGGCACCTATTTGTAAAAGAAAAAACTGTTATTGAATATCCATTTGAGAATGGTGAAGTTATTAATGGCACTTTGGGTGGTATCAACCCACCCAGTCACTAAAATATGCCGACGTCCTTCCTACCTCACTTACCATAGAGGAAGGAAACAATTCGGGGATTTCACCATTAGGTCAATGGTGACTTTAAAAACAGTTACAGAGTTTAATGGCTGTGATAGGAGAAAACAGTGGATGGATCAACATTGTAGTTACAGTACTCCACATTACTAACCTAACTGACAGAGTGAAAAGGAGTCATGTACAGAATACAAATATTCCAAAACGTGAATCCTGTTTGCAACAAGGCACTAAAGTAAGCAAAAAATCTAACTTTTTTACAACGTGTTATGTTTGAGGCAAATCAAATAGAACACATTACCGAGTACCACTCTCCATAGGCTTAAGCATAGTGGTGGCTGCATCATGTTATGGGTATGCATGCAATCATGAAATGGTGAGCTTTTCAGGAAAACATTTTCATGGAATGGCACAGTCAACACCCTAAAGAAAAACCTGATTCAGTCGCTTTCCACCAGACACTGGGAGATGGATGCATCTTTCAGCAGGACAATAACCTAAAACACAAGACCCTATCAGGAATCAAGGTAAGCCCCAAGTGCAGACTGTGTGAAGTAACAATGTTTATTGTAACCACAGGGGCAGGCAGGTTCAGGGGCAGGTCAGGCAGAGGTAGGTAATCCAGAGGTGGAGCAAAGGTACAGGACGGCAGGACGGCTCTGGGTCAGAGACAGGCAGTGGTCAGATGGGCGGGTACAGGCTCAGGACAGGCAAAGGTCAAAAACCAGGAGGACGAGAAAAAGAGAGACTAGGGAACAACAGGAGTTGAGACAAACCACTGGTAGACTTGAACAAACAAGATGAACTGGCAACAGACAGACAGAAAACACAGGTACAGTGCCTTGCGAAAGTATTCGGCCCCCTTGAACTTTGCGACCTTTTGCCACATTTCAGGCTTCAAACATAAAGATATAAAACTGTATTTTTTGTGAAGAATCAACAACAAGTGGGACACAATCATGAAGTGGAACGACATTTATTGGATATTTCAAACTTTAACAAATCAAAAACTGAAAAATTGGGCGTGCAAAATTATTCTGCCCCTTTAAGTTAATACTTTGTAGCGCCACCTTTTGCTGTGATTACAGCTGTAAGTCGCTTGGGGTATGTCTCTATCAGTTTTGCACATCGAGAGACTGACATTTTTTCCCATTCCTCCTTGCAAAACAGCTCGAGCTCAGTGAGGTTGGATGGAGAGCATTTGTGAACAGCAGTTTTCAGTTCTTTCCACAGATTCTCGATTGGATTCAGGTCTGGACTTTGACTTGGCCATTCTAACACCTGGATATGTTTATTTTTGAACCATTCCATTGTAGATTTTGCTTTATGTTTTGGATCATTGTCTTGTTGGAAGACAAATCTCCATCCCAGTCTCAGGTCTTTTGCAGACTCCATCTGGTTTTCTTCCAGAATGGTCCTGTATTTGGCTCCATCCATCTTCCCATCAATTTTAACCATCTTCCCTGTCCCTGCTGAAGAAAAGCAGGCCCAAACGATGATGCTGCCACCACCACGTTTGACAGTGGGGATGGTGTGTTCAGGGTGATGAGCTGTGTTGCTTTTACGCCAAACATAACGTTTTGCATTGTTGCCAAAAAGTTCAATTTTGGTTTCATCTGACCAGAGCACCTTCTTCCACATGTTTGGTGTGTCTCCCAGGTGGCTTGTGGCAAACTTTAAACAACACTTTTTATGGATATCTTTAAGAAATGGCTTTCTTCTTGCCACTCTTCCATAAAGGCCAGATTTGTGCAATATACGACTGATTGTTGTCCTATGGACAGAGTCTCCCACCTTAGCTGTAGATCTGATCATGGGCCTCTTGGCTGCATCTCTGACCAGTCTTCTCCTTGTATGAGCTGAAAGTTTAGAGGGACGGCCAGGTCTTGGTAGATTTGCAGTGGTCTGATACTCCTTCCATTTCAATATTATCGCTTGCACAGTGCTCCTTGGGGTGTTTAAAGCTTGGGAAATCTTTTTGTATCCAAATCCGGCTTTAAACTTCTTCACAACAGTATCTCGGACCTGCCTGGTGTGTTCCTTGTTCTTCATGATGCTCTCTGCGCTTTTAACGGACCTCTGAGACTATCACAGTGCAGGTGCATTTATACGGAGACTTGATTACACACAGGTGGATTGTATTTATCATCATTAGTCATTTAGGTCAACATTGGATCATTCAGAGATCCTCACTGAACTTCTGGAGAGAGTTTGCTGCACTGAAAGTAAAGGGGCTGAATAATTTTGCACGCCCAATTTTTCAGTTTTTGATTTGTTAAGAAAGTTTGAAATATCCAATAAATGTCGTTCCACTTCATGATTGTGTCCCACTTGTTGTTGATTCTTCACAAAAAAATACAGTTTTATATCTTTATGTTTGAAGCCTGAAATGTGGCAAAAGGTCGCAAAGTTCAAAGGGGCCGAATACTTTCGCAAGGCACTGTATAAATACACAGGGGATAATGGGGAAGATGGGCGACACCTGGAGGGGAAGGGAGACAAGCACAATGACAGGTGAAACAGATCAGGGCGTGACAGACCCAAATATACACTGGAGTTGCTTACCAAGAAGACAGTGAATGTTACTGAGATGCCAAGTTACAGATTTGACTTAAATCTGCTTGAAAATCTATAGCAAGAACTGAAAATGGTTGTCTAGCAATGCTCAACAAGCTTAAATCATTATTAAAAGAATATGGGCATATGTTGCAGAATCCAGGTGTTGAAAGTTGTTGAAGACTTACCCAGAAAAACTCACAGCCTCAATTGCTACCAAAGGTGATTCTAACATGTATTGACTCAGAGGGTAGAATATGTATCTAATCCAAGATATATTAGTGTTATACAGTGCATTCAGACCCCTTCACTTTTCCTGCGTTTTCTTATGTTACAGCCTTATTCTAAAATGGATTAAATACATGGTTACCCTCATCAATCTACACACAATATTCCATAATGATGAAGTGAAAACAGGTTTTTAAACATTTTTGCAAATATATTTAAAAAATAACTTAAACACATTTACATAACTATTCAGACCCTTTGCTATGACACTCGAAATTGAGCTCAGGTGCATCCTATTTCCATTGATCACCATTGAGATTGTCCAAAACTTGATTGGAGTCCACCTGTGGTAAATTATATTTTGTGAAGTGCACCAGTCCCTCCTGCAGCAAAGTACACCCACAACATGATGCTGCCACCCATGCTTCACGGTTGGGATGGTGTTCTTCGTCTTGCAAGCATCCCCCCTTTTCCTCCAAACATAACGATGGTCGTTATGGCCAAACTGTTATATTTTTGTTTCATCAGACCAGAGGACATTTCTCCAAAAAGTTTGATCTTTCTCCCCATGTGCAGCAAAAAAAACATAGTCTGGCTTTTTTATGGCAGTTTTGGAGCCGTGGCTTCTTCCTTGCTGAGCGGCCTTTCAGGTTATGTCGATATAGGACTTGTTTTACTGTGGATATAGATACTTTGGTACCTGTTTCCTGCAGCATCTTCCCACGGTCCTTTGTTTTTGTTCTGTAATTGATTTGCACTTTTCGTACCAAAGTACGTTCATCTCTATGAGACAGAATGCATCTCCTTCCTGAGCTGTATGACGGCTGCGTGGTCCCATGGTGTTTATACTTGTGTACTATTGTTTGTACAGATGAAAGCGGTATCTTCAGGCGTTTGGAAATTGCTCCCAAGGATGAACCAGACTTGTGGAGGTCTACAATTTTTTTTCTGTGGTCTTGGCTGAGTTCTTTGGATTTTCCCATGATGTCAAACAAAGAGGCACTGCGTTTGAAGGTAGGCCTTGAAGTACATCCACAAGTACACTTTCAATTGACTCAAATGATGTCAATTAGCCTATGAGAAGCTTCTAAAGCCATGACATAATTTTCAGGAATTTTCCAAGATGTTCAAGGCACAGTCAATTTAATGTACGTACCCTTCTGACCCACTGGAAATGTGATACATTGAATTATAAGTGAAATAATCTGTCTGTAAACAATTGTTGGAAAAATTACTTGCAAAAAGTAGATGTCCTAACCAATGTGCCAAAACTATAGTTTGTTAACAAGAAATGTGTGGAGTGGTTGGAAAAACAAGTTTTAATGATTGCAACCTAAGTGTATCTAAACTTCCGACTTCAATTGTATATGTTTGACTGGTGCTGTGTATGTATGTATACAGTTCCAGTCAATTGTTTAGACACCCCTACTCATTACAGGCTTTTTCTTTATTTTCATTATTTTCTACATTGTAGAATAAGAGTGAAGATATCAAAACTATGAAACAACACATATGGAATCATGTAGTAACCAGAAAATAGAGTTTATATTTCAGATTCTTCAAAGTAGCCACCCTTTGCCTTGACACCTTTGCACACTGTTAGCATTCTCTCAACCAGCTTCATAAGGTAGTCACCTGGAATGCATTTGAATTAACAGGTGTACCTTGTTAATTTTGTGTTGTGACAAGGACGGGGTGGAATTAAGAAAGCCTTATTTGGTAAAAGACCAAGCCCATATTATGTCAAGAACAGCTCAAATAAGCAAAGCAAAATGACAGTCCATCATTCCTCTAAAACATAAGGTCAATCAATGCGGAACATTCAAGAACTTTTAACCTTTTTATCAAGTGCAGTCGCTAAAACCATCAAGTGCTATAATGAAACTGGCTCTCATGAGGACCGCCACAGGAATGGAAGAACCAGAGTTACATCCCCTGCAGAGGATCAGTTCATTAGAGTTACCAGCCTCAGAAATAGCAGCCCAAATAAATACTTCACGGAGTTCAAGTAACAGACGCATCTCAACATCAACTGTTCAGAGGAGACTGCTTGAAAAAGGAATTCATGGTGAAATTGCTGCAAAGAAACCACTTCTAAAGGACACCAATAAGAATAGAATACTTGCTTGTGCCAAGAAACACGAGCAATTTACATTAGACTGGTGGAAATCTGTCCTTTGGTCTGATGAGTATAAATTAGAGATGTGTGGTTCCAAACATTGTGTCTTTGCGAGATGCAGTGTAGGTGAACTAAAGATCTCCACATGTGTGGTTCTCACCTTGAACAATTGAGGCGGGGATTTGATGTTGTGGGGGTGCTTTGCTGGTGACACTGTAGGTGATTTATTTAGAATGCAAGGCACACTTAACCAGCATGGCTACCACAGCATTCTGCAGCGATACACCATCCCATTTGGTTTGCGCTTAGTGGGACTATCATTTGTTTTCAACAGAACAATGACTCAACACACCTCCAGGCTGTGTAAGGGATATTTGACCAAGAAGGAGAGTGATGGAGTGCTGCATCAGATGACCTGGTCTCATAATCACCCGACTTCAACCCAATTGAGATGGTTTGGGATGAGTTGGACCACAGAGTGAAGGAAAAGCAGCCAACAAGCGCTCAGCATATGTGGGACCTCCACAAATAGTGTTGGAAAAGCATTCCCGGTGAAGCTGGTTGAGTAAATGCCAAGAGTGTGCAAAGCTGTCATCAAGGAAAAGGGTGGCTACGTCGAAGAATCTCAAATAAACAATACATTTTGATTTGTTTGACACTTTTTTGATTACTACACAATTCCACATGTGTTATCTTTGATGTCTTCGCTATTATCATACAATGTAGGAAATAAAAACCCTTGAATGACCAGGTGTGTCCACACTTTTGACTGGTACTGTGTGTGTATATATAGATATATATTTCACAATGTTAGAATATTTCTTCCACGTCCACGTTACGGAGTATTTTGTGTAGATCGTTGACCAAAAATGAGAATTAAATACATTTTAATCCCACTTTCCAACATGTGGAAATAGTTAAGGGGTGGAAAAAATTTAAAGGGTGTGAATAATGTCTGTAGGCACTTAAATAGAGTTGTGCTTAGGCTACAAACCTGTATAATGTATAGTAGTACAATGTACCTTCCCCAGGTTACTGTTCACATAGACACATCTGTTATTTCTGGGTTAAACATTTTGTGTTAAACTCTTAGAGATAGGGGATGTGAGTCCTTTATTCCAAATCTCATGGAAATACCCTACACTTAATGTTAGAGTGAAACATTTTAAGATAGTCAATTAGATAAGATGCCATCGGGATCACAGGATTTTTTTGTCTTTGAGTGACGGAATTTTTGTCCTTAATTCCTTTTCAGTAATGTTCCTATCCACAGTTTTTATGTGAGTAAAGTCATATTGTATAAAAATAAATCACGACAGCTGTGATAGAAACTTGAAACCCCACTATATTTTATAAATGCCGGCAGATCATTTGTTCGTTCGAAACGGAGGGATCTTTTTGTGTCTGTAAAATTAATAATGCGACAAATGACAGTGGAAACGACTCTAATTTATGATGAACTTCACAGGCTGGTGAAAGTGCATGGTATGAGTTTTATGCTCCTGTCTAATAAATGTCAAGGGTCTATCCATAATCTGTTCATGTAGACAAGCCTACCCACAGAGCATACCCGAACTGTATCTGCGAACTGAACGCAACAGCTTTTGTGCCAAAACTATGGGTGGAGTTGAAACAAGCTGGAAACAAGCATATGTCAATACATTGCATTAAGTGGGAAAAGATGACCTCACAGTGGTTAGCGCTTATATTAATACATTGCATTCTATGTCAAAAGATGTGCATCATAGTGTTGATGCTTTTGTCAATACATTGCATTCAATGGGGAAAGAATATTGTCACAGGGTTGATGCCTAAATGAATACATTGCATTCAAAGGTGGGAAGATTATCCTCACAGTGTTGATGCCTAGAGAAAGGCATGACGGACATGAAGCCTAAGTGGATACATTGCCTTCCTGAAGACAAATAACGTATACGGAATGCTTCAGTCTGGTTTTAGACCCCATCATAGCACTGAGACTGTACTCGTGAAAGTGGTAAATTACCAAGACCAAAGCTCTGCATCTGTCCTTGTGCGCCTAGATCTTAGGGCTGTTTTTGATACCATCAATCACCACATTCCTTTTGGAGAGATTAGAAACCCTAATTGGTATATACTGACAAGTTCTTCCCTGGTTTAGATCTTATCTGTCGAAAAGATATATGTTAGTCTCTGTAGATGGTTTGTCCTTTGACAAATCAATTGTAAGTTTCCTCAAGGTTCCGTTTTAGGACCACTATTGATTTCACTATGTATTCTACCTGTTGGTGATGTCATTCGGAAACACAATGTCAACTTTCACTGCTATGTGGATGACACACAGTAGTAGATTTCAATAAAACATGGTGAAGCCCCAAAACGGCATACTCTGGAAGCCTGTGTTTCAGACATAAGGAAGTAGATGGTGGCAAATGTGTTACTTTCAAACTTGGACAAAACAGAGATGCTAGCTCTAGGTCCCAAGTAACAACGAGATCTGCTGTTGGTTTCTGGCAATTAATCTTGATAGTTGTACAGTCATCTCAAATAAAATTATGAAGGACCTAGCCTTTACTCTGGACCCTGATCTGTCTTTCGACAATCGTATCAAGAATATTTCAAGCACAGCTTTTTTCCATCTTCGTAACAATGCAAAAATCAGAAACGTTCTGTCCAAAAATGATGCAGAAAAGCAAATCCATGCTTTTGTCACTTCTGGATTAGACTACTGCAATCCTCTACCCACCGGCTATCTGGATGAAGCACAAAATACATTTCAGTTAGTGCTAAACATGGCTGCTAGAATATTGACTCGAACCCCAAAATTGGTTCATATTACTCAAGTGCTAGCCTCTCTACACTGGCTTCCTGATAAGGCTAGGGCTGATTTCAACATTTTAATGCAAACCGACAGCAAAAAAAAAATCCCTGCCTTAGGTTAGTTAGGATCACAACGTTATATTAAGAATGTGAAATGTCAGAATAATTGTAGAGAGAACGATTTATTTCAGCTTTTATTTCTTTCATCACATTCCCAGTGGGTCAGAAGTTTACATACACTCAATTAGTGTTTGGTAGAATTGCCTTTAAATTGTTTAACTTGTGTCAAATGTTTTGGGTAGCCTTCCGCAAGCTTCCCACAATAAGTTGGATGAATTTTGGTGTAACTGAGTCAGGTTTGTAGGCCTCCTTGCTCGCACACGCTTTTTCAGTTCTGCCCACAAATGTGCTATGGGATTGAGGTCAGGACTTTGTGATGGCCACTCCAGTACCTTGACTTTGTTGTCCTTAAGCCATTTTGCCACAACTTTGGAAGTGTGCTTGGGGTCATTGTTCATTTGGAAGACTAATTTGCGATCAAGACTGATTGTCTTGAGATGTTGCTTCAATATATCCACATAATTTCCCTTCCTCGTGATGCCATCTATTTTGTGAAGTGCACCAGTCCGTCCTGCAGCAAAGCACCCCCACAACATGATGCTGCCACCGCAGTGATTCACGGTTGGGATGGTCTTCTTCGGCTTGCAAGCCTCCCCCTTTTTCCTCCAAACATAACGATGGTCATTATGGCCAAACAGTTCTATTTTTGTTTCATCAGACCACCATTTCTCCACAAAGTACGATCTTTGTCTCCATGTGCAGTTGTAAAGCGTAGTCTGGCTTTTTTATGGTAGTTATGGAGAAGTGGCTTCTTCCTTGCTGAGCGGCCTTTCAGGTTATATCGATATTACTGTGGATATAGATAATTTTGTACCTGTTTCCTCCAGCATCTTCACAAGATCGTTTGCTGTTGTTCTGGGATTGATTTGGACTTTTCACACAAAAGTACATTCATCTCTAGAAGAAAGAACACGTCTCCTTCCTGAGTGGTATGACAGCTGCGTTGTCCCATGGTGTTTATACGTGTGTACTATTGTTTGTACAGATGAATGTGGCACATTCAGGCGTTTGGAAATTGCTCCCAAGGATGAACCAGACTTGTGGAGGTCTTAGCTGAGTTCTTTGGATTTTCCCATGATGTCAAGAAAAGAGGCACTGAGTTTGAAGGTAGGCCTTGAAATACATCCACAGGTACACCTCCAATTGACTCAAATTATGACAATTAGCCAATCAGAAGCTTCTAAAGCCATGACATCATTTTCTGGAATTACCCAAGCTGTTTAATGGCACAGTCAACCAAGTGTATGTAAACTTCTGACCCACTGGATTTGTGATACATTGAATTTTAAGTGAAATAATCTGTCTGTAAACAATTGTTGGAAAAATGTATTGTGACATGCACAAAGTAGATGTCTTAGCCGACTTGCCAAAACTATAGTTTGTTAACAAGAAATGTGTGGAGTTGTTGAAAAACAAGTTTTAATGACTGCAACCTAAGTGTATGTAAACTTCTGACTTCAACTGGTCATGTAAGCATCAACCACTGTGACACTCATCTTTTCCCATTGAATGCATCATGTATTGACATAAGCATCAACCACTGAGGCTTATCGTTTCCATTAATGCAATGTATTGAAATAAGTTTCAACAACACTGATGCGAATTTTTCCCCCATTGAATGCAATGTATTGTTATATCGATATAGGATTGGACTGAGGAGTGTGTCGTTGCATTCCAGAAGCTGAAGGATGCTCTTTTGAATTGTGTCGTGCTAGCTCACCCTGATTTCGAGAGGCCGTTCATTCTCTTCACTGACGCTTCCTTGGATGGTCTTGGGGCTGTGCTTTGCCAAGTACCTGAAGGTGAAGATAAGGCAAGGCCCATAGCATTTGTGAGCAATTCCAAGATGGCATAGCAGTTCAGACGTCTTTTGTCCTCGTCTTGTCGTGTCCCGTATATATATATATATTTACAACTTTTTTTGCATACCTTTTTATATCTATTTTTTTATTTTTCCATAAACTCATCTTCAAAACACTCTCCTGCAACCCGCCTCACCAATTTATATTTATTTAAAAAAAGAAAGTATTATTTACCTCAAATCTGTAATCCTCCATAGAAGCTAACCAGAAGCTAGCCAGAAGCTAGCCAGAAGCTAATCCAGAATCTAGCCAGAAGCTAGCCTGAAGCTAATCAGAAGCTAATCAGAAGCTAATCAGAAGCTAATCAGAAACTAATTAGAAGCTAGTTAGCTTCTTTACTGGCTAATCGTTAGTATTCAGCTAACCACGGTTTGTGGTCATCAGCTATCCTTTAGCTCGAAAATCTATCGCCAGTTTTGTACGGCGCGGCTCGGACCGGAATATACCGGACCTATTTTTCTCTCCATGTCCCTGGATTTCAACCGCTAACTCTGGACATTCATACCTGGATCTCGCAGCTAGCTAGCTGCTATCCGTGTGACTATCGCCTTTCGTCGATTCCGGAGCAAACATAAATTATTTCGGAGCTAGCCAGCTGAAGAGTTCCATCAATCACTCCTGGGCTACAATCACCTATCCGGACCCGTTTTACTGCCAACGCGGATCCCCACCGGGCCTTCACAACTGGACTACCGACGTTATCTACCCGAGGGAGTTATCCGGCTGGCTCCTCCGTTGCGACGTTACCTGAACGCCCATCTGCAGTCCGCTAACCGTTAGCTGTCTTATCTGCTGCTATCTGAATAGACCTATCTGACAATTTATTATTAAATTTTTTTCCTGGGCCTCTGTAACTATATCTATTATTTTTTTTTTTTTGTGTGAATTGGATTCTACCACACGGAACCCCACTAATCCTACCGACAGAAACGCACGAGGTGGCTAATAACAGACCTCCATCTTATGCTAGCTTGCTACCGATGGCCCGGCTAGCTGTCTAAATCGCCGTGACCCCAACCAACCTCACTACTCACTGGACCCTTTTGATCACTCGACTAAGCATGCCTCTCCTTAATGTCAATATGCCTTGTCCATTGCTGTTCTGGTTAGTGTTTATTGGCTTATTTCACTGTAGAGCCTCTAGTCCTGCTCACTATACCTTATCCAACCTATTAGTTCCACCACCCACACATGCGATGACATCTCCTGGTCTCAATTATGTTTCTAGAGACAATATCTCTCTCATCATCACTCAATACCTAGGTTTACCTCCACTGTATTCACATCCTACCATACCTTTGTCTGTACATTATACCTTGAAGCTATTTTATCGCCCCCAGGAATCCCCTTTTACTCTCTGTTCCAGACGTTCTAGACGACCAATTCGTATTGCTTTTAGCCGTACCCTTACCCTACTCCTCCTCTGTTACTCTGGCGATGTAGAGGTGAATCCAGGCCCTGCAGTGCCTAGCTCCTCTCCTATTCCCCAGGCGCTCTCTTTTGGTGACTTCTGTAACCGTAATAGCTTGGTTTCATGCATGTTAACATTAGAGGCCTCCTCCCTAAGTCACTGCTTTAGCACACTCTGCCAACCCGGATGTTCTAGCTGTGTCTGAATCCTGGCTCAGGAAGACCACCAAAAATTCTGACATTTTCATCCCAAACTACAACGTTTTCAGACAAGATAGAACTACCAAAGGGGGCGGTGTTGCAATCTACTGCAAAGATAGCCTGCAGAGTTCTGTTCTACTATCCAGGTCTGTACCCAAACAATTTGAACTTCTACTTTTAAAAATCCACCTCTCTAAAAACAAGTCTCTCACCGTTGCCGCCTGCTATAGACCACCCTCTGCCCCCAGCTGTGCTCTGGACACCATATGTGAACTGATTGCCCCCCATCTATCTTCAGAGATCGTGCTGCTAGGCGACCTAAACTGGAACATTCTTAACACCCCAGCCATCCTACAATCTAAGCTTGATGCCCTCAATCTCACACAAATTATCAATGAACCTACCAGGTACCTCCCCAAAGCCTTAAACACGGGCACCCTCATAGATATCATCCTAACCAACTTGCCCTCTAAATACACCTCTGCTGTCTTCAACCAAGATCTCAGCAATCACTGCCTCATTGCCTGCATCCGTAATGGGTCAGCGGTCAAATGACCTCCACTCATCACTGTCAAACGCTCCCTGAAACACTTCAGCGAGCAGGCCTTTCTAATCGACCTGGCCTGGGTATCCTGGAAGGATATTGATCCCATCCCGTCAGTAGAGGATGCCTGGGTATTTTTTTTAAATGCCTTCCTAACTATCTTAAATAAGCATGCCCCATTCAAGAAATTTAGAACCAGGAACAGATATAGCCCTTGGTTCTCCCCAGACCTGACTGCCCTTAACCAACACAAAAACATCCTATGGCGTTCTGCATTAGCATTGTACAGCCCCCGTGATATGCAGCTGTTGAGAATTTCAATAAGCATTTTTCTACGGCTGGCCATGCTTTCCACCTGGCTACTCCTACCCCGGTCAACAGCACTGCACCCCCCACAGCACCTCACCCAAGCCTTCCCCATTTCTCCTTCTCCCAAATCCAGTCAGCTGATGTTCTGAAAGAGTTGCAAAATCTGGACCCCTACAAATCAGCCGGGCTAGACAACCTGGACACTTTCTTTCTAAAATTATCTGCCGATATTGTTGCCACCCCTATTACTAGCCTGTTCAACCTCTCTTTCGTGTCGTCTGAGATTCCCAAAGATTGGAAAGCAGCTGTGGTCCCCCCTCTTCAAAGGGGGGACACTCTTGCCCAAACTGCTACAGAACTATATCTATCCTACCTTGCCTTTCTAAGGTCTTCGAAAGCCAAGTCAACAAACAGATTACCGACCATTTCGAATCTCACCATACCTTTTCTGCTATGCAATCTGGTTTCAGAGCTGGTCATGGGTGCACCTCAGCCACGCTCAAGGTCCTAAACGATATCTTAACCGCCATCGATAAGATACATTACTGTGCAGCCGTATTCATTGATCTGGCCAAGGCTTTCGACTCTGTCAATCACCACATCCTCATCGACAGACTCGACAGCCTTGGTTCCTCAAATGATTGCCTCGCCTGGTTCACCAACTACTTCTCTGATAGAGTTCAGTGTGTCAAATCGGAGGGTCTGCTGTCCAGACCTCTGGCAGTCTCTATGGGGGTGCCACAGGGTTCAATTCTTGGACCGACTCTCTTCTCTGTATACATCAATGATGTCGCTCTTGCTGCTGGTGAGTCTCTGATCCACCTCTACGCAGACGACACCATTCTGTATACTTCTGGCCCTTCTTTGGACACTGTGTTAACAACCCTCTAGGCAAGCTTCAATGCCATACAACTCTCCTTCTGTGGCCTCCAATTGCTCTTAAATACAAGTAAAACTAAATGCATGCTCTTCAACCGATCGCTGCCTGCACCTGCCCGCCTGTCCAACATCACTACTCTGGACGGCTCTGACATAGAATACGTGGACAACTGCAAATACCTAGGTGTCTGGTTAGACTGTAAACTCTCCTTCCAGACCCACATCAAACATCTCCAATCCAAAGTTAAATCTAGAATTGGCTTCCTATTTCGCGACAAAGCATCCTTCACTCATGCTGCCAAACATACCCTTGTAAAACTGACCATCCTACCAATCCTCGACTTCGGCGATGTCATTCACAAAATAGCCTCCAATACCCTACTCAACAAATTGGATGCAGTCTATCACAGTGCAATCCATTTTGTCACCAAAGCCCCATATACTACCCACCATTGTGACCTGTACGCTCTCGTTGGCTGGCCCTCGCTTCATACTCGTCGCCAAACCCACTGGCTCCATGTCATCTACAAGACCCTGCTAGGTAAAGTCCCCCTTATCTCAGCTCGCTGGTCACCATAGCATCACCCACCTGTAGCACGCGCTCACCCTGGTCACCCCCAAAACCAATTATTTCTTTGGCCACCTCTCCTTCCAGTTCTCTGCTGCAAATGACTGGAACGAACTACAAAAATCTCTTAAACTGGAAACACTTATCTCCCTCACTAGCTTTAAGCACCAACTGTCAGAGCAGCTCACAGATTACTGCACCTCTACATAGCCCACCTATAATTTAGCCCAAACAACTACCTCTTTCCCTACTCTATTTATTTTATTTATTTATTTATTTTGCTCCTTTGCACCCCATTATTTTTATTTCTACTTTGCACATTCTTCCACTGCAAATCTACCATTCCAGTGTTTTACTTGCTATATTGTATTTACATCGCCACCATGGCCTTTTTTTGCCTTTACCTCCCTTATCTCACCTCATTTGCTCACATCGTATATAGACTTGTTTATACTGTATTATTGACTGTATGTTTGTTTTACTCCATGTGTAACTCTGTGTCGTTGTATGTGTCGAACTGCTTTGCTTTATCTTGGCCAGGTCGCAATTGAAAATGAGAACGTGTTCTCAACTTGCCTACCTGGTTAAATAAAGGTGAAATAAAATAAATAAATCAAATTGACATAGGCATCAACCACTGTGAAGCTTCTCTTTCCCATTGAATGCAATGTATTGATTTATCTGGTGATGCTTATCTTTGAATTGATATATGCTTCAATTAGGTGATGCTGATCTTTTCTCATCCCATTGACTACAGTGTACTGACATAAGCATGTGTTGTAATGCATGACATTTTGCTAAACCGTCACAGGATTACATTTTATTTTTATATCACGTTAGTGTGCACTTATGTGTGCGCATGCGTGCGTGCAAGCCAAAAATAAATACAACTGGTCAGTCCCACTATCATTCATACTTTTATTGATGTGATAACATCCCCTGAGTAGAGGGATGTCGTTTGTATTGGTATATGAAGCTTCAATTGCCCTATCCTATATGTGTGTGTGTGTGTGTGTGTGTGTGTGTGTGTGTGTGTGTGTGTGTGTGTGTGTGTGTGTGTGTGTGTGTGTGTGTGTGTGTGTGTGTGTGTGTGTGTGTGTGTGTGTGTGTGTGTGTGTGACAGATTTACTGCAGCGTGTCCCTGCTCTTTGCACCTGTGACCATTCCTGGGACTCTGTACAGGGCTCTAAGATGAGAGTGGTTGGGGGATGGATGGGGGACGGATGAGTGCAGAGGAGTACAGGAGGGTGGCGGAGGATGTAGAGGTGGGAGGTGGGTGATGTAGACGGTCCCATGGGGAGGAGGGTTGCAGGAGATGGCTTTGGAGGACGAAGGAGGGCTAGGGAGGGAACAGACAAAGTATTTAGTCTCATCTGTCATCAGCTGCACCAGTTGTGTGTGCACGTGTGTCCTTATATTGTCTAAAAACAGCGCCTTCGGAAAGAATTCTGACACCATGACCTTTTCCGCATTTTGTTAGGTTACAGACTTATTCTAAAATTTATTAAATAGTTTTTTCCCTAATCAATCTACACACAATACCCAATAATGACAAATCAAAATGTTGGCAAATGTATTTTTTAAATGATGAAATGAATGTAATGAAAATTACATAAGTATTCAGACCCTTTACTCAGTACTTTGTTGAAGCACCTTTGGCAGTGATTACAGCCTCGAGTCTTCTTAGGTATGACGATACAAGCTTGGCACACCTGTATTTGGGGAGTTTCTCCCATTCTTCTCTGCAGATCCTCTCAAGCTCTGTCAGGTTGGATGGGGCTCAAAGACATTCAGACATTTGTCCCGAAGCCACTCCTGCATTGTCTTGGCTATGTGGTTAAGGTCATTGTCCTGTTGGAGGTTCTGAGCACTCTGGAGCAGGTTTTCATCAAGGATCTCTCTGTACTTTGCCCATCCATCTTTGCCTCGATCGTGACTGGTCTTAGTGCCTGCTACTGAAAAACATCCCCATATCATGATACTGCCACCACAATGCTTCACCGTAGGGATTGTGCCAGGTGTCCTCCAGATGTGACGCCTGGCACTCAGGCCAAAGAGTTCAATCTTGGTTTCATCAGACCAGAGAAACTTGTTTCTCATGGTCTGGGAGTCTGCAGGTGCCTTTTTGCAAACTCATAGTGGGCTGTCATGTGCATTTTACTGAGGAATGGCTTCCATCTGGCCACTCTAACATAAAGGCTTAAATTGTGGAGTGCTGCAAAGATTGTTGTCCTTCTGGAAGGTTCTCCTATCTCCACAAAAAAAACTCTAGAGCTCAGTCAGAGTGACCATAGGGTTCTTGGTCATCTATCTGACCAAGGCACTTCTCGCCCGATTGCCAGCTCTAGGAAGAGTTTTGGTGGTTCCAAACTTCTTCCACTTAAGAATGATACAGGCCACTGTGTTCTTGGGGACTGTTAATGCTGCAGAAATGTTTTGGTACCCCTAATTATGATACGTGTATAATATTACATATTGGATCTTTAAAAAATACACCTTTTACATTACCCTGCAGTTTACCTATAAAATGGGCTGATGGTGAAGTAGACATACTTGGTATTCATATCACAAAAGAGCTCTCCATAATGAATTTCAATAGAAAACATGTAAAAATAGACATGATCCTGCAAACATGGAGAGGTCAATGCCTGTCTATTTATGGAAAAATTGCCCTGATTAACTCCTTAGCCATATCTCAGTTTACCCACTTTCTTACGGTGCTGCCTACTCCTGATGATTTGTTTTTCAAATCATATGAGCAAAAATAGTGTTGTTTATCTGGGAGGCTAAACCAGACAACATAAAAACAAATCTACCTGTATAATTAATATGAATTTGGTGGGTTGAGATTATTAAATGTAAAAACACAAAACCTCTCTCTAAAAGCTTCACTTATTCAAACGTTTTACTTGAACCCTAAATGGTTCTCAAGTAGATTACTAAGAAAAACTCATCCATTGTTTAAAAATTGCCTTTTTGCCTTTCTGCAGATTGCCATGTCTCATTTTTTATTAATTGAAAATTCTACTTTTTTCAAAGTATCTCTCGTTTTCCAACAATCATTGCAGAGCGATAGAGGATCAAAACTGGTTGAGGAATAAAAATAGCATAAATAGGAAAGCATACCAGTTTCATTTGAGGACTAGGATCTTGACAACTGTGCCATACAGATTGCAAAATAGTTGGGAAGAGATTTTTGATGTACTGTTTCCATGGTACAGGGTGCATGAGTTGATATTTAAAACAACGCAAGATTCAAGACTTTGTGCTTGTCAGCTAAAATGATTACATAGAATTCTTGCCACCAACAAAATGTTGAATATTTGGGGCATAAAATCATCAAAGCTCTGCAGAGTTTGTTGTGAGGATACAGAACCAATACACCATTTATTTTGGTACTTCCCTCAGGTAGCCTGTTTCTGGTCTCAGGTTCAGGAACCGCTGAAAATGCATAGCATTCATCTAAAACTGACCCTAGAAATAGTACTGTTAGGAGATCTGGAGAGACCGGGTCAGTTAATTACTAATATACTAATACTCTTCGTAAAAGTATTTATCTTCAACTCACAATCTGTGGATTTTATTCCATTAGATAGATTATTATTGTATGTTAAACATCACAGCAGGGAGTAGAGTTGCTGGAGATAGATTGATGGTCAAAGATAAAAGTTTTAAAAAAGTAAAAATGAAACACAAATAAAAGTATGTTTGAATGACACTGAGGGGCAGTGTTTTTACAACTAATGCCGGTTTGCCTGAGGCTGATGTCGTGCAGGTGCTTGTACACATGCATATACACACACTCTCATTCAAATAAACGCATACAAGAACCCACACATACATGTAATTGTGCCAGACATGCACACAAACATATACAGTTGGCATTACTGTTATGATTTTAGTTGTCCTTGATGTCCCTTGTTTTACATTTATTTATTTATTTTTGGCGTTGTTGTTTGCTGTTTTCTATTGTCTTTCTTTTTTTCTCATTAGTTCATTCTCTTGGTTGTTGGTGCATTGGGGGGTTCTTGGGGGTGGGGAATGGAATTCATTTTTTATTGTTATTTTTCTTCTTGAGGGGACTGTGGGAGGGGTCTCAAATGGTTGAGGGACAGCTATTGAGGAACTGTGGGGGGGGGATCTTGGAGGGTTTGGGTTCATGTTTTTTGGCCTGGTGGGAGACCTGTCAATGTACCCTTAAGCAGGGCATTGACCCTGGATGCTTCTGTGTGTCGCTCTTAATGGGAGTCTGTTGGATGACTGGTATGATGTAGTTGTTGAGCGGCTTCACTGCAAGTATATTGTATGTTTTGGATATTCAATAAAAAATATAAAAAATTCAATAGAAAAATAGAAAAACATCTCAAGGATGATCAATGGAAACAGGATGCACCTGAAATAAATGTTGAGTCTCATAGCAAAGGGTCTGAATACTTATGTAAATAAAGTATTTCTGTTTTTAGGTTTTAATACATTTGCAAAAATTTGCTCAATTGTCTTTATGGGGTATTGTGTGTAGATGCTGAGGAAATTGTTTTATTTGATCCATTTTAGAATATTTTTTGAATAAGTAACGTAACAAAATGTGGAAAAAGTCAAGTTGTCTGAATATATTCAGAGCGCACTATATGTGTTACGAGAAATGAGTGAGGAGGTGTGGAGTCAGGCGCAGAGAGCAAAAGATGTGGGAAAAAACACGGTTTAATGTCCCGGAAACATAACATGAACCAAAAGTAGAAAAACAAATGATCAGAAATATAAACGGACAGCGTGAACCCAAATACAAACAAAATACACTCAAACAACAAAACAGACTGACAAGCCCGCACGAAACAGAAGCGGGCTGAACAAACTATATATAACCCTCCCCTAACAACCAAACAAGAAACAGGTGATACCAATCAGACAAAACCAAAGGAACACAGAACAACGGATCGGCGATAGCTAGTAGACCGGCGACGACGACCGCCGAGCGCCACCCGAACAAGAAGGGGAGTCACCTTCAGTAATATTCGTGACAATATGTGGGCGGGATAGTATAATAAAGTTGCCCCTTTGATACAAAAGTTATAATGTGTTTTGTTATCTCACTCAAAACTGTTTTACAGTATGTCCCTCAATATAAAAATTTGAACTCAATCAACAACGGGAAGGAGTCTATGTGTGACTCCGGGATGCTGGCCTTTTAGGCAGAGTTGCGAAGAAAAAGCTATATCTCAGACTGGCTAATAAAAAGAAAAGATTAAGATTGGCAAAAGAACACAGACACTGACAGAGGAACTTTGCCTAGAATGCCAACATCCCGGAGTTGCCTCTTCACTGTTGACGTTGAGACTGGTGTTTTGCGGGTACTTAATGAGGCTGCCAGTTGAGGACTTGTGAGGTGTCTGTTTCTCATACTAGACACTCTAATGTACTTGTCCTCTTGCTCATGTGTGCACTGGGGCCTCCCACTCCTCTTTCTATTCTGGTTAGCGCCAGTAGTACACAGCGTTGTACGAGACCTTCAGTTTCTTGGCAATTTCTCACATGGAATAGCCTTCATTTCTCAGAACATGAATAGATTGACGAGTTTCAGAAGAAAGTACTTTGTTTCTGGCCATTTTGAGCCTGTAATCAAACCCACAAATGCTGATGCTCCAGATACTCAACGAGTCTAAAGAAGGCCAGTTTCATTGCTTCTTTAATCAGGACAGCAGTTTTCAGCTGTGCTAACAATTGCAAAATGGTTTTCTAATGATCAATTAGCCTTTTAATATGATACATTTGGATTAGCTAACACAATGTGCCATTGGAACACAGGAGTGATGGTTGCTGATAATGGGCCACTCTATGCCTATGTAGATATTCCATAAAGAAATCTGCTGTTTCAAGCTACAATAGTCATTTACAACATTAGCAATGTCTACACTGTATTTCTGATACATTTTATGTTATTTTAATGGACAAAAAATGTGCTTTTCTTTCAAAAACAAGGTCATTTCTAAGTGACCCAAAACTTTTGAATGGTAGTGTATGTCTTTGTAAGTTTACAGTCGCACTGTCTGGAGGATGGCTAGCCTACAAAACGTAATTGTAATATTAAAGTCAGTGTAAACCAATAACCTCACCACTGAATCTCTTTGCCTCCTATGCCTCCTCTGTGTGTACTGTCCCCTGCTGTGTGTGGGTGCGTGTGTGCATGCCTGTTTGTGTGTGTGTTTGTGTCCGTGAGTGTCTCTGACCCTCTCCCTGCCCTTTCTGTGCCCTGCGGTCTCTCTGACTCTATAAGCATTTATAATTTAAATAGGGGTGAGGGATTGTACTCTGTGTTTGCAGTTCACCACACTCTCTCCCTCTCCCCTCTTCATCCCTGCTTTATTCTGTATTTTCCTTGCTATCCTCTATCCTCCTCTCTCCTCCCTCCCCCAGTCATTCCTTTCCCCATACGTACACTGAAAACACAGACCTACTGACCAGGTCACATTACCTACAAGGTTGAACTGTCCTTCTCCTGACAAGGCCACACATCTGCACGCACAGAGACACCAAGGGACAGCCTGCGGGCCCATAATAGGTGTTATCGTGTGTGTCTGCAGGGCTTGGTCCAGTCTAGTAATGTTCTGAAAAATAGAAAAACATCTCAAGGATGATCAATGGAAACAGGATGCACCTGAAATAAATGTTGAGTCTCATAGCAAAGGGTTTGAGCTACTAAATAGGTACATTCTCTTCTCTATCGGTCTATTGCCTGTTGTAACTTGTACAAGTCAGGAAGCAAGTTCAGGGAATGTATTTGATAAATTAACATAGAACAAAAAAACAAACACGAGTAGCGTACAGACATGAAACAACGAAAAAGAAACAATAACGCCAAGGGAAAGAAACAAAGGGAGTGACAGATATAGGAAAGGAAATCAGGAAGGTGATGGAGTCCAGGTGATACTGATGAGGCGCTTGTGCGCGTAATGGTGGTGACAGGTGTACGTAATAATCAGCAGACTGGCAACCTCGAGCACCGGAGAGGGACTATACGTGACAGTATCCCCTCCTTGATGCGCGGCTCCAGCCGCAGGATGCCGACCAGAGGGACGGTCCCGGGGACCAGAAGCGAGCCGATCGCTTCTGCTGAGTCGCTGGACCTGCCAAGCCAGCTGAAGCATGGGAGCCTGGCGAGCTAGCTGAGGCATTCTCGGTAGTGTCGGACACTTGACCGGCCAACCAAGTCTTGTACACCTGACAAGCCAGCTGAGGCATGGAAGCCTGATTAGCCAGCTGAAGCATCCCCGGTTGCTCCGGTAACGGCAACCGGACCTGACGTCACCTATCAAAACAAACAAAAAACATTCCCTGATGCTCCCCTTTAGTGAGGAATTATTCTGTGACGTGTGCACTAGGAGTTAGGAAGCAAGTTCAGGGAGTGTATTTCAAATCAAATCAAATTTGATTTGTCACATGCGCTGAATACAAAACACCTGTTGTATTCAGCACATGTGACAAATAAAATTTAATTTGATTTGAAATACAAAAATACCTTACAATGAAATGCTTACTTACAAGCCCTTAAACCATCAATGCAGTTTTAAGAAGAATACCACAAAAAAATATGAAATAAAAGTAACAAATAATTAAAGAGCAGCAGTAACATAACCATAGTGAGGTTATATACAGGGGTACCGGTACAGAGTCAATGTGTGAGGGCACCGCTTAGTTGAGGTAATTGAGGTAAGATGTACATGTAGGTAGAGTTATTAAAGTGAATATGCACAGATAATAACAGAGTAACAGCAGCGTAAAAGTGGGGAGGCAATGCAATAGTCTGGGTAGCCATTTGATTAGATGTTCAGGAGTCTTATGGCTTGTGGGTAGAAGCTGTTTAGAAGCCTCTTGGACCTAGACTTGGCACTCCAGTACCGCTTGCCGTGGGTGTGCGGTTGCAGAGAGAACAGTCTATTACGGTGGAGTCTTTGACAATTTTTAGGGCCTTCCTCTGATACCGCCTGGTACAGAGGTCCTTCCTGGATGGCAGGAAGCTTGGCCACAGTGATGTACTGGGCCGCACGCACTACCCTCTGTAGTGCCTTGCGGTCGGAGGCCGAGCAGTTGCAATACCAGGCAGTGATGCAACCCGTCAAGATGCTCTCGATGGTGCAGCTGTAGAACCTTTTGAACATCTGAAAACGTCTCATTTAATAAATGGACCTAGAACAAAACAAGAAACACGAGTAGCGTACAGACATGAAACAACGGAACATAAACAATAACGCCTAGGGAAAGAACCAAATGGAGTGACAGATATAGGGATAAAAGGAAATCTGAAAGGTGATGAAGTCCAGGGTAATCTGATGAGGTGCTGGTGCGCGTAACGATGGTGACAGGTGTGCGTAATAATCAGCAGACTGGCGACCTCGAGCGCCGGAGAGGGAGTATACGTGACACCTGTTGTGTATCTCATTTTAGAAACATGTACTTTCTCTCTCTTTTCCACTCTTCCTCTCTTCCTCGCCACTCTGGAGCACAAAACTATTCTGCCGTTTCGGCCGTTAACTTACCTTTGATGATCTTCATCGGAATGCACTCCCAGGAATCCCAGTTCCACAATAAATGTTTATTTTGTTCAATAAAGTCCATCATTTATGTCCAAATACCTCCTTTTCGTTCACGCGTTTAGTCCAGTAATCCAAATGCGAGCACTAAGTCCAGACGAAAAGTCAAAAAAGTTATATTACAGTTCGTAGAAATATGTCAAACAATGTATAGAATCAATCTTTAGGATGTTTTTATCATAAATCTTCAATAATGTTGCAACAATTCCTTTGTCTTTAGAAATTAAAAGGAACAGCCCTCGCTCTCACGGCCGCACGTGAGACTTAGCTCACGGCATTCTGCCAGACACCTGGTTCAAACAGCTCTTTTTCGCTCCCCCTTCACAGTAGAAGCCTGAAACAAGGTTCTAAAGACGGTTGACATCTAGTGGAAGCCTTAGGAAGTGCAATCGGACCAAATGTACACTGTATCTTGGATAGGCAAAGACTTGAAAACCTACAAACCGCAGATTTCCCACTTCCTGGTTGGATTTTTTCTCAGGTTTTTGCCTGCCATATGAGTTATGTTATACTCACAGACAACATTCAAACAGTTTTAGAAACTTCAGAGTGTTTTCTATTCAAATATAATAATAATATGCATATCTTAGCTTCTGGGCCTGAGTAGCAGGCAGTTTCCTCTGGGCACCTTATTCATCCAAGCTACTCAATACTGCCCCCCAGCCATAAGAAGTTAAAGAAGTCCAGCTGTTTACATTAGAAAACAAAAGTCAACAACTGAAATGGCACACATACTGTAGAACTTCACTGTAATACAGTCCAATGAACTACTAATATTACACTACAGGCAGACATCCCAGACATAAATACTTCTTTAACTGACCTTTCTTCAGATATCCTAGGAGATGAAGCACTACATTCAGAACGATTAAAGTTGTTTCCTTTGTTAAATCCTCTTTCCGCTGAGAGTTCACACTGCACCAGTGTTTAATCTGCAGATTCTGCTTAGCCAGCCTCATCTCTACAACCTCCAGCCTCTCCTCTCCAGGGACAGGTCGTGGCTGATTGCCCAACCATACCCACCTCATCTGGGCTTGGATGGAAGGGGTGACCCCCTGAGCCTGGTGGAAGAAATCAAACCTGTGTTTGCATTTTGGGAAAATTTTTGCCCAATTTGCCCGATGGTCCTGTCTTGTTTTTTTTGGTCAAAACGATCATTATCTGGTTAATAACGGGGCCTGGAGGAAATAAATGGTCCAGTATGTTAGGAATGCCAGGGCTGATTTTGGTCCCAGTCCGCCCCTGCATGTGTGTGTGCTTCTGTGCGTGTTCGAGAGAGAGAGAGAGAGAGAGAGAGAGAGAGAGAGAGAGAGAGAGAGAGACCTTGTGCATGGTATCAAGGTCAGTTCAAAGCTCTCGTTAAACTCTTGATTTTCTCACGCCATCTTATTTAGGCTGAAAGAGAAATATGGAGAAATGATGAGGAGAGATGATTTTCCCATGAATTAACGGTTTGACCAATTTGACTTCAGATACAAATGTTTTGAACACCTTCTCCAAATGTAAAAATGCTGAAGTTGCTCCAAACGTCACATTTCAACAAAAACATTGACAGCCTGTGTTGCCATGGTCGATTGTTTGAGTTACCTGCTACTGCTGCATTAGTTCAGAATAGTCAGGTTAAGGGTTAAGGTTTGAGATAGGGTTAAAACCCCCAAAATTGAACAAGTGTCTAGCACTTGGATTGAACACGCGACCCTCAGAGCCAGAGCTCGCAACTTACAACCATCCATCACCTCTGTCTACAACGCTCTAGCAAAACCCCAAACCCAAGCCAACTGTTGCCCCTAGTGGTGGGTTTTTGAAGGCATTTCTCGACATCCTCGGTACATGGATGGACATCCAATTTCGAAGTGAAGCTTGAGTGACCTGGCTGGTTCCAAATGCTGTGCTGTTCACCGTGAGCCCCAAAGACAGAGGGAGAGAGAAAAAGGTAGAAAGAGAAAGAGAGAACAGTAATAGCACTCTGTTAATCTAAGGACAGATTAGATGAGTCTGAGCACCATTAGCTGTGTTTGCCCAGGGGCCGGCCACACACACACCCAAACACACACACCCAAACTCAACCTCACACACACACACACACACACACCCTCACACACAATGTGATACCGGCTTTGTGATTATAGACCAAGGCCAAAACTCTGAGTACATTCCTTCCACAGACTCCCCACCATACAATCAGCTGATTAAACGTTCTGAATACAAAGCTTGCTTGAACTAGGACAATGTGTGTGCTTGTGGGTGCATGCGTGCATACTTGCTGTTGGGTGGGTGTGGGTGTGTGGTGCTTTAATGATGATAGCAATCTACTGCAGGCGAGTTTTAATTGCCGCTTTCCTCCGGGCCGTCAGAATATTTTGTCTTGAAGACAGACACTTCCAGCACACACACACCCACCCTTCTTTTTTTAATTTTACATGTTTGCATTACAGTCTCTATGCACACTCACGTGCTCACACAAACACGCTCACACTCCAACACACACACTTAATTTCCTCACCCACACACTCCGGAAGTCTTCATAATTACTGTGTAAGTCTATGGAAGAGGGTGAGAACCATGAGCCTGCTAGGTTTTGTATTGAAATCAATGTACCAAGATGTGGACGGAAAATCGCTGTCCTTCGCCTACTACTCCATGCTGCTACCTTACAGAATGTTGTTAAGGCTTCTATTGACCTTCAATGCAAAACAGTGTTTTAATCAGTTCTTTGGGGACGTGAATGTATTTTGTATTATTTTTTTTTAAATGAAATTCAGTGAGTAGGATGGTCCTCACTTTCTTCCTCTGAGGAGCTTCCACTAACACTCCTGTATCCCTGCACATTGTAAATATGGTATTGGCACTGACCCTGGAACTGACAACGAATATAGCTTACTTACTTTCTCGTGTTTTTCTTATCTCTATTTTTGTTGTGTGTTTTTGTTCTACTTTGACTTTATCATTTTTTTTTGTTGTAATTCTGCATTGTTGGGAAAGAGCAAGCAAGAAAGGCTATTCACTGAACTAGAGCATGTGACAATAGAAACTTGAAACACACACACACACACAAAATGTTAGAGCTTTATATGGCAATGATACTAGAAAACCGGAGCTACGGAGATGTACAGTGGGGAGAACAAGTATTTGATACACTGACGATTTTGCAGGTTTTCCTACTTACAAAGCATGTAGAGGTCTGTAATTTTTATCATAGGTACACTTCAACTGTGAGAGATGGAATCTAAAACAAAAATCCAGAAAATCACATTGTATGATTTTTAAGTAATTAATTTGCATTTTATTGCATGACATAAGTATTTGATCCATCAGAAAAACTTAATATTTGGTACAGAAACCTTTGTTTCGGCAGTGTATCAAATACTTGTTCTCCCCACTGTATCTGGTGTGTGCGCGCGTGAGTGCCTGCTTACATGAGTGTGTGTGTTGCCGTGGGGTTAGCACTGTATGAAGGAGTTGAGTAGTAAAAGTATGAATAAATATCTAGGGTGAGTTTCATGTTATCCAGCTACTGTAAAAGGCTAGTCAGAGAGGTAAAGATGACAGTCAGAGCCACACATCTCTAAAGAGGATAGTACAGACTTCACAAAGCCTCATTACTGTTCTTAGAAAATACCCATTTCAGGCTGCGATGAGCAAGACACACATTCTACATGACCATTCCTGGTACTCTGTTCCTTGGTCTTAGACCCACTTCTCACGCAGGTCTAGGATTCGTTTCAGCCAGGGTTCAGTTGTGTTTCACACATGCTTTATGGCGCAGATCGGGACACCAAATGCTCTAAGGTCAAAACCCTACAGAGAGATATATATATATATGTATGTGTGTTTTTTACCTTTATTTAACTAGGCAAGTCAGTTAAGAACAAATTCTTATTTACCTAAGAACAGTGGGTCAAGTGCCTTGTTCAGGGGCAGAACAACATACTTTTTCCTTGGTGGCTCAGGGGTTCGATCTATCAACCTTTAGGTTACTGGCCCATCGCTCTAACCACTAGGCTACCTGCCACCCCGATACAGTCACAACCAAAATTATTGTCACCACTTTTTTAAAATTTTATTTCACCTTTATTTAACCAGGTAGGCTAGTTGAGAACAAGTTCTCATTTGCAACTGCGACCTGGCCAAGATAAAGCATAGCAGTGTGAGCATACAACAAAGAGTTACACATGGAGTAAACAATTAACAAGTCAATAACACAGTAGAAAACAAAGGGGGGGTCTATATACAATGTGTGCAAAAGGCATGAGGAGGTAGGCAAATAATTACAATTTTGCAGATTAGATCAGATGGTCATGTACAGGTAGAGATGTTGGTGTGCAGAAGAGCAGAAAAGTAAATAAATAAAAACAGTATGGGGATGAGGTAGGTGAAAAGGGTGGGCTATTTACCAATAGACTATGTACAGCTGCAGCGATCGGTTAGCTGCTCAGATAGCTGATGTTTGAAGTTGGTGAGGGAGATAAAAGTCTCCAACTTCAGCGATTTTTGCAATTCGTTCCAGTCACAGGCAGCAGAGTACTGGAACGAAAGGCGGCCAAATGAGGTGTTGGCTTTAGGGATGATCAGTGAGATACACCTGCTGGAGCGCGTGCTACGGATGGGTGTTGCCATCGTGACCAGTGAGCTGAGATAAGGCGGAGCTTTACCTAGCATAGACTTGTAGATGACCTGGAGCCAGTGGGTCTGGCGACGAATATGTAGCGAGGGCCAGCCGACTAGAGCATACAAGTCGCAGTGGTGGGTGGTATAAGGTGCTTTAGTGACAAAACGGATGGCACTGTGATAGACCACGTGATATAGATTATCAAAAAAAGACTAGAAAATAAATACAAATACTGAGCTACAGTGTATAGTTTGCTCAACATTTTTTACAATTGTTATGATTTTTTTAAAGAGCTCTATTTTCACATAACCCAGCAAATGTAAATGCTTGGAGTTTGCTAAACGACATTTGGATTGGAGCCCGTCCTATGGTCAGATGACATGAAAATAGAGCTCTTTGGCCATGCACCACAGTGGTGGGTTTGTCGTCAAAATAATTAAATGCAGAAAATAACCACATATCGCTGTAAAATAGGTTGGCTCACCTTTGATGGTACAGGTCTATCTTGCTTCCACTGGTCCATTGGGCCCTCATTAAGGTCAATGGCATCCTTAACTCTACCAAGTACAGGGCATTTTAGCCAAAAACATGGTTGCCAGAAAGGTGAAACTTGGCCACAATAACCCCAAGCACACATCACACTCCATAAAGAAATGGTTAATTGACCACAAAATCAACATTTTGCAATGGCCATCTCACTCTCCGGGAATTGAATCCTATTGAAAACCTGCCATTTGAATTGGAGCGGGCAGTCCATAAGCGCAGACAAAGGATATCAAGGATCTGGACTCGGAGTGACCAAAAATGTTAGTGGCCCACACACGCACACACACAAACACACACACACACACACACACACACACACACACACACACACACACACACACACACACACACACACACACACACACACACACACACACACACACACACACACACACACACACACACACACACACACACACACACACACACAGGCAGGTAGCCTATCATTTAGAGCGTTGGGCCAGTTAGAGCGTTGGGTCACTAGTTCAAATCCCAGAGCTAACAAGGTGAACAAGCTGTCTAAGTGCCCTTGAGCAAGGCACTTTACCATAATTGCTCCAGGGTCGCTGTTGATAATGGAAGACCCTGGCTGTCTCAGGAGGAGATGTGATATGCAAGAAAAAACACATTTGCAAGTCACACATTAATACACACTTGTACATGTGTGAAAAAGGCCAAATATAAGCACCCACCAAATTATTATTATCAAACACACACACACACACACACACACACACACACACACACACACACACACACACACACACACACACACACACACACACACACACACACACACACACACACACACACACACACACACACACACACAACCAGGCAAACTCAGATAACATTCAGCAATACCGAACGGGATAATAGTCAAATCCCACTCGGACAAAGTTCAGCTTTACACCATTTGTTGGTAATCAGCCCCCTTCACACCTCCTCTCCTGCCCTAGAGTGTCTAAGACACAGGTGTCAAACTCATTCCATGGAGGGTCGAGTGTCTGCGGGTATTCACTCCCTAACTTGGACTTTATTGATTAATTAAGGTCACTGATAAGTCAGGAACTCCCCTCACCTGGTTGTCTGGGTCTTAATTGAAAGGAAAAACCAAACACCAGCTGACACTAGGCCTTCCATGGAATGAGTTTGACACCCCTGCCTTAAGATAACTATATTTGGTGCTAGGTAGAACACTTTTTGGTAATAAAGAACCCCTCTATGAAGGGTTCTACCAAGAACCTTTTTATCCTCTAAAGGATCTTCCTAGAACTCTCTATGAATGGTTCCACCAGCCTTATTAGCCTTTAAGATGAAATATTATGGTATTACATATATCATAAGGCTTTTCTTTGAAGGCCTATTTTCTGCCCTAAAACAGTGGTGTTAGGAAATTCCTGGTTTACAGGCCACATCAGCCCTACTTGTCCCATTATGCTGGATTAAAAACTTAAATGTAATTCCTATTGGAATCCAGACAGAGTTAGGATATCCAACAAGTGGAATTATTTATCACCCGCAACGTGCATACCTTCTAAAGCTTCTAAAGCCATGACATAATTTTCTGGAATTTTCCAAGCTGTTTGGAATTTTCAACGCACAATTTTTCAGTTTTTTTATTGTTAAAAAAGTTTGAAATATCCAATAAATGTCGTTCCACTTCATGATTCTGTCCCACTTGTTGTTGATTCTTCACAAAAAAATACAGTTTTATATCTTTATGTTTGAAGCCTTAAATGTGGCCAAAGGTCGCAAAGTTCAAGGGGGCCGAATACTTTCGCAAGGCACTGTACATTTAGGTTGGAGTCATGAAAATGCGTTTTTCAACCAGTCCACAAATGTATTTCAAGGCTTACCTACAAACTCAGTGCCTCTGTGCTTGACATCATGGGAAAATGAAAAGAAATCAGCCAAGACCTCAGAAAAAAAATTGTGGACCTCCACAAGTCTGGTTCATCCTTGGGAGCAATTTCCAAATGCCTGAAGGTACCACGTTCATCTGTACAAACAATAGTACGCAAGTATAAACACCATGGGACCACGCAGCCGTCATACAGCTCAGGAAGGAGACGCGTTCTGCTCCTAGAGATGAATGTACTTTGGTGCGAAAAGTGCAAATCAATCCCAGAACAACAGCAAAGGACCCTGTGAAGATGCTGGAAGAAAACAGGTACAAAAGTATCTATATCCACAGTAAAACAAGTCCTATATTGATATAACCTGAAAGGCTGCTCAGCGAGGAAGAAGCCCCTGCTCCAAAACCATCATAATACGGATTGCAACTGCACATGGGGACAAAGATTGTACTTTTTGGAGAAATGTCCTCTTATCTGAAGAAACGAAAATAGAACTGTTTGGCCATAATGACCATCATTCTGTTTAGAGGAAAAAGGGGGAGGCTTGCAAGCCGAAGAACACCATCCCAACCGTGAAGCACATGGGTGGCAACATCATGTTGTGGGTGTGCTTTGCTGCACGAGGGACGGGTGCACTTCACAAAATAGATGGAATCATGAGGCAGGAAAATTATATGGAAATACTTAAGACATCAGTCAGGAAGTTAAAGCTTGGTCGCAAATGGGTCTTCCAAATGGACAATGACCCCAAGCATACTTCCAAAGTTGTAGCAAAATGGCTTAAGGAAAACAAAGTCAAGGTATTGGAGTGGCCATCGCAAAGTACTGACCTCAATCCTATAGACAATTTGTGGGCAGAACTGAAAAAGCGTGTGCAGGCAAGGAGGCCTACAAACGTGACTCAGTTACACCAGCTCTGTCAGGAGGAATGGGCCAAAATTCACCCAACTTATTGTGGGAAGCTTGTGGAAGGCTACCTGAAACATTTGACCCTATTTAAGCAAATTAAAGGCAATGCTACTAAATACTAATTGGGTGTATATAAACTTCTGACCCACTGGAAATGTGATGAAAGAAATAACAGCTGAAATAAATCATTCTCTCTACCATTATTCTGACATTTCACATTCTTAAAATAAAGTGGTGATCCTAACAGACCTGAGACATTAAATGTTGGATTAAATGTCAAGAATTGTGAAAAACTGAGTTTAAATGTATTTGGCAAATGTAAACTTCCGATTTTAACTGTGTGATATATGTCAAAAGTAAACCTTGAATTTGTAGGTTGAAAACCTCTTGTGGCCAGGGTTGACCTATTTTATGAAATGCCATTGACTGATAAATATAAAGTCATAGATATTTGATAGGCTGCTGAAAAAATTATTGAAGGATATAATCACTGCCACCTGGTGAGGGCTATCATATGCCAGGTTATCTGATTGGACCAGCTTCAATGTAGCTTCAATGTAGCTTTTTAGAGTTATTTGTTTCATTATCTATGTTTGTGAATGTACATTGATTGATTAATTAATATTAGGCTACTCAAATATACATTTAACATTTTCTAAACTAATCCAACATGTTATTTGTACTTATTGCACTCATTACTGAAATTGTTGTTCCAGTTTAGATGCTTTAGGTAGACTCATAGCTTAGTCTTCCTAACCCTATCAGTCATTCTGATTACAAATTGCGGGTGATTAAAATGTTAAAACGTAACTGCAAGGTGGCCTGTAAACCATGAGTTTCAGCCTATTGTATTACACTCCCAGATAAAAGGTTTAGATTTGTTGCTAATGGGGTACAAACACAAATCACTTTGGTGGTACCCTGTAAGGTCATCCTTTGTACCTCTTAGTTATAAGTGCATAATTGTACCCCAGTTCATACCTCAAGTCAAATCAGGCCTGCAAGTAGAGTTGCAAAATGACTTTCCCAAAATGCCCAGATTTTCCAAAAATCCTGGTTGATGGCTTGCAAAGTGATGTGTAATTCCAGCCAGAGTTAAGATATCCAACCATATTCATTTTATTTACCTGCAACTTGCAATCAGAATGAGTTCTTGGTGTAGGAACATTAAGAGGAGACTACCTAGGGAATTTAAACTTGAACAAACATTTCAGTCACAGGTACTAAAAAAATCTAACTAATTAGTTTAGGAAAATGTATGTGAAGACTGAGATTTGAATACATATATATACATTTACTCTCAATTAATATTTAAGCAATAAGGCATGAGGAGTTGTGGTATATGGCCAGTATACCACGGCTAAGGGCTGTTCCTCCTCACGACATAACATGGAGTGTCTGGACACAGTTTTAGCCGTGGTATATTGGCCGTATATCACAAACCACCGAGGTGCCTTATCGCTATTGTATACTGATTACCAACGTAAGCAGTAAAAATAAATGTTTTGTTTAACCCGTGGTATATTGGCTATCAGCCAATCAGCAGTCAGGGCTCGAACCACCCAGTTTATAAAATCCAATATATTTATCCAGTATATTCCATATATTATATGCATGCACTATGTGAATCAGTAGAATATACACTCAGTTGCCAGTTTATTAGGTACACCACCCCGTTCACGAAAATGGTTAGTCTCTACAGAGAGTGAGCCATGGCTTGCTATATGAAACAGTCAGATCGGCATTGAGGTATTCAGTTACTGTTTGGCTGAGCGTTGCAACGGACAAAACGACTTGAGCGTGGTATGATCGTCGGTGCCAGGCGCGCCAGTTCCAGTATCTCATAAACGTCCGGCCTCCTGGGCTTCTCAAGCATGGCAATGTCTACGGTTTACCGAGAATGGTGTGGCAAACAAAAGACATCCAGTCAACGACAGTCCTGTTGGCCAAAACAGCTTGTTGATGAGAGGTCATAGGAGAATGGCAAGAATCGTGCAAGCTAACAGGCGGGCCACAAACAGGCAAATAGCGGCACAGTACAACAGTGGCCTCAGTATTCAAAATCAGGCCTCAGTATTCAAAATAGGAGAAAGAATGTCGAAAAAACACTTCTCCCTGTATTGTATTGTTTGTATGTTTCAACCTCTGTTTTGAAACTCTTGGACACTATCATTCCGCAATATGTTTTATCACAGAGGACAATTTAAGGACTTATCATTGTAGACTGTATACAAATGTGGGATGGATCTCTCTGTCTGAAAGAAGAGAGCTTCATTATCTTTTATTTATTTACAAAGCAATCTTACAGAAACTCCCTTCATATGTAACTTCATTAAGTTAAGAATCATAAGTTACCGAACGCGTTCTCAGGAATGGATAACACTAGAGATCCCTTCAGTCTCCACAGAGCTGGGAAAATCTAAAAAAATGTTGCATCTAATTTGTGGAACAATCCGCAGAGTTCACTGCAGTTTGATGTGCTGGTGCCACTCAGGCAGTTTAAATGATGATTGATTGAGGACCTCAATGCAGTTGAATGTGACTGCTTTTATTAAACATGTTTATTTTGTTATCATGTGCTGAACTATATTGTTTTGTACACACAGTGTAGAGTGGGGCAAAAAGTATTTAGTCAGCCACCAATTGTGCAAGTTCTCCCACTTAAAAAGATGAGAGAGGCCTGTAATTTTCATCATAGGTACACTTCAACTATGACAGACAAAATGAGAGAAAAAAATTCAGAAAATCACATTGTAGGATTTTTAATGAATTTATTTGCAAATTATGGTGGAAAATAAGTATTTGGTTACCTACAAACAAGCAAGATTTCTGGCTCTCACAGACCTGTAACTTCTTCTTTAAGAGGCTCCTCTGTCCTCCACTCGTTACCTGTATTAATGGCACCTGTTTGAACTTGTTATGAGTATAAAAGACACCTGTCCACAACCTCAAACAGTCACACTCCAAACTCCACTATGGCCAAGACCAAAGAGCTATCAAAGGACACCAGAAACAAAATTGTAGACCTGCACCAGGCTGGGAAGACTGAATCTGCAATAGGTAAGCAGTTTGGTTTGAAGAAATCAACTGTGGGAGCAATTATTAGAAAATGGAAGACATACAAGACCACTGATAATCTCCCTCGATCTGGGGCTCCACGCAAGATCTCACCCCGTGGGGTCAAAATGATCACAAGAACGGTGAGCGAAAATCCCAGAACCACACGGGGGGACCTAGTGAATGACCTGCAGAGAGCGGGGACCAAAGTAACAAAGCCTACCATCAGTAACACACTACGCCGCCAGGGACTCAAATCCTGCAGTGCCAGACTGCCCCTGCTTAAGTCAGTACATGTCCAGGCCCGTCTGAAGTTTGCTAGAGAGCATTTGGATGATCCAGAAGAAGATTGGGAGAATGTCATATGGTCAGATGAAACCAAAATATAACTTTTTGGTAAAAACTCAACTCTGTTTGGAGGACAAAGAATGAGTTGCATCCAAAGAGCACCATACCTACTGTGAAGCATGGGGGTGGAAGCATCATGCTTTGGGGCTGTTTTTCTGCAAAGGGACCGGGATGACTGAGCCGTGTAAAGGAAAGAATGAATGGGGCCATGTATCGTGAGATTTTGAGTGAAAACCTCCTTCCATCAGCAAGGGCATTGAAGATGAAACATGGCTGTGTCTTTCAGCATGACAATGATCCCAAACACACCGCCCGGGCAACGAAGGAGTGGCTTCATAAGAAGCATTTCAAGGTCCTGGAGTGGCCTAGCTAGTCTCCAGATCTCAACCCCATAGAAAATCTTTGGAGGGAGTTGAAAGTCCGTGTTGCCCAGCAACAGCCCCAAAACATCACTGCTCTAGAGTAGATCTGCATGGAGGAATGGGCCAAAATACCAGCAACAGTGTGTGAAAACCTTGTGAAGACTTACAGAAATTGTTTGACCTTTGTCATTGCCAACAAAGGGTATATAACAAAGTATTGAGATAAACTTTTGTTATTGACCAAATACTTATTTTCCACCATAATTTGCAAATATATTCATAAAAAATCCTACAATGTGATTTTCTGGATTTTTTTTCTAATTTTGTCTGTCATAGTTGAAGTGTACCTATGATGAAAATTACTCTCATCTTTTTAAGTGGGAGAACTTGCACAATTGGTGGCTGACTAAATACTTTTTTGCCCCACTGTATGTGTATGTTTTATTATTCTGTTTTATTGTAATGTATACAGGGCTCTCATGTAAAATATATGTTTTTCCACGCTCAACAGTTTCCCGTGTGTATCAAGAATAGGCCACCACCCAAAAGACATCCAGCCAACTTGACACAACTGTAGGAAGCATTTGTGTCAACATGGGCCAGCATCCCTGTGGAACACTTTCAACACCTTGTAGAGTCCATGTACTGACAAATTGAGGCTGTTCTGAGGGCAAAAGGGGGTGCAGCTCAATGTTAGGAAGGTGTTTAAAATGTTTTTAAAATGTGTTTAAAATGTTTTGTACACTGTATGTATGGTATCGTGTTAAATAAATATAAATGGTGATGACATATTCACTTTAGGATCTCACTTGGTGAAGTCCATAGGATCTAAAAATGGCAGAATGCAACAATCATGTCTCTGTCACTAACCAATACAGTCATGGGTGGCAACTCTACAATTTACTCGAAAGGCAAGGCATTCTGGGAAATATTTGTAAAAGCCTTTACACTAAGCAGTGTGTTAATTCAACTCTGTTCCGGTGTTGATTTAACTCTGTATTTATTTGTTTGTTTTTTACAATGGAGAATTTGCTGTGTAGGGGACAGATTAAGTTTTTTGTTGTTGTTGTTGTTGTTGTAATTTACAGATAACTGGCTGCCAGTAAGTTACCATAAAAACAAGTTACGTTTCTTACAGTGTAGCAGCCAACCTGCCCTTGCTCCAGTTCCTTGTAATTACAGTAAAATGCAGTGAAATATAAACCATCCATTCATTAAGTCATTCCTTACAATTATGGTAATATTAACATTTTAACAGTATAATACAGTAATACTCTAAGTACATTTGTATGGCTTTGACACCATATTAACATTACAGTAGGTGTACTCAAATATGAAATACATCATTTTACATTTTACTACGCCCATGAGCCGCCTGTCAAATTCACAGAAACCCCCTTTACAGTGTAATGTCCTACAAGAAGAATAGTGAAAGAGAGAGAGCGGGATGAGGAGATCAATAGAAAGAGGCGCTGATTGGGGAGAAACTGACTTCAGAAGAGACACACACATGGATGAACACACCGGCACTTAACTCATTTGACTTTCATAAAAGGTAGATCTGTGGGCGTGTTTTTTTTTTTGAAAGGAGCTTTGTTGCCAGGTGACAAATGGTTCCACAGGTGCAAAAACATCTGTGGAGGATGAGAGAGAGAGAGAGAGAGAGAGAGAGAGAGAGAGAGAGAGAGAGAGAGAGAGAGAGAGAGAGAGAGAGAGAGAGAGAGAGAGAGAGAGAGAGAGAGAGAGAGAGAGAGAGAGAGAGAGAGAGAGAGAGAGATGGGGGGGGTCAGGACCTCCCGAGGAGAAAATTATTCACATAATTATTCACATTCTCATGGACACACACACACACCTGAGGAGCGTCAGGAGCCCCCCGAGGAGAAAATGTAGTAATTATTCACGTTCTCAAGGAAACACACACAAACAGGTGAATGTCTCACAAAACCATATGACCTTGAAAAAGGGTATATTGCTCAGACCAAACACACACAGACGCACACACACACACACACCTGTGGAGCGTGGTGGCCTGAATAAATTGGCTCATGTGACGTAAACTACTCCAGATGCTCAGAGTCACCTTGAGAAAAAGAGAGGGCTTGACAGGTGATGAAGGAAGAAAGAGAATGAAAGGGGGGTTGGATTAGATAGAGATATTAGTGGAATATGAGAAAATAGAAAGGGGGTGGGGATAGGGGGGAGAAAAGAGGGGTATGATTAGGGAGGGGAGAGGAGCGGTTGGATAAGGAAGAGATTGTCACGCCCTGACCTGTTTTACCTGTCCTTGTGATGGTCTCCACCCCCTACAGGTGTTGCTTATTTTCCCCAGTGTATTTATCCCTGTGTTTCCTGTCTCTCTGTGCCAGTTCGTCCTTTCTGTTTCAAATCAACCAGCCTGTTTTTCCCGTGCTCCTGCTTTTGCTGTTCTCTGTTCTCTCTTTTGCCTGTCCAAGACTATTCTCTTGCCCTGGAACTAATACATATCAAGCACTCAAACCATCTGCCTCCCGTGTCTGCATCTGGGTCTGGCCCTGAGCCCTTATAGAGATATTAGAAGAAGAAGAAAATAGAGAGGAGGGAGGGAAAGTGGATACCTAGTCAGTTGCACAACTGAAAGCATTCAACCAAAATGTGTATTCTGCATTTAATCCATCCCCTCTGAATCAGGAGAGAGGGGGTGAGTGTGGAGATATTGGGGAGCATGACAAAAGGGACCATGTTTTGTTTCTAATAAAATATACGTTGAAGATATTTATTAATTTGAACTGTAATACTCTAAGATATTTAATTAACAATCTGTGGTAGTAGTTCAATTCCAGTAGTCTATTGCAATATTTTGACTGATATTTGGTATTTCTATTCCTTCGATATTAAATATTTTGTACCCTGCACCTGAGAAGTGTTTGATGTGTGACATTTTTTTTGTTTAATTGTGTGCCACTCATGTCATGTCTGAGTCACTCTCCAGATCAGACGACGTGATTGGCTTAGCCAGCAGGAGCATTAATTACCTTGGCAACGCCAAGATTCCAGGCTCGGTGCCCACATTCATCCCATCCATCACAGGAGCCGGAATGACTTTAGCATTACGATACGAAGATTTCGAAATTCCAATCCAAAACTGTTAACTGACGTAAATGGGCAGACGTGACACACTAGACATCAGTAATAAAGGTTGCTCTCTGGATAGCGTCTGGACTGACCACAAGGAAACACATAAAAAAACACACTGGTGAGCAGATTCTGTTGGAGCTTGTTTGAGGAAAACAATCCAAAAGTTTAGTCCTAAAGTTTTAGATGTGTTTCTTCGAACAATATCAAATGAAGAAAATGGGAAAATCTTCATTAGTCCGAATATATCTGATTTCAAAACAAAACGGATCTTTATTTTGTAGAAATGAATGCAGGATTTGTTATGCCAGTGGGATGCAGACAGACATTTACAATATCTCAAGAATCGTGTGTTGAGTGGCAGATAACAAAGACGCCATTTCCTCTTTCACAAAGAAACCCTCAAAATGTTTGATGAGGAAAAATGATTATGTTGCTTTACATATTGGGCACGATATGATCTTTTTCCATCTAGAGATTTTGCGGTGTGATTTGTCATCACTTCTATGCTGTCACCAGCCTATTAGACCAGAGGATCCAATTCTGAGACGGTCCAGTTTCTGAATGGTTCCAGGATGGGTTTTGGGGAGCAATTTGTGCATGGCACAGGGAGTGGTGAGGTTCTTTATACAATGGTGTGTACACAGGCCATACATCATCAGTACTGTCAGACACACATACACATATTGTACACACACACACACACACAAACACGTGCACGTACACGCACACAGTCTACAGACAGTAACCATGACAATGGTGAGCTTTTCCCTCCATCATTAAGTAAAGAGGCGGCTCACATTGTTGTTGACTATACTCAAGATGTCACCAAACTGTCGCCTCTATGTATGTCTGTGTGTGTCACCAGGCTGTCACCTCTCTCCTCATCCTTCCAAGGTGACAGCCCCTGTGGTCTGGCTGGCATCAATCACCCCAGCAAATGAACTACCACACCACAACCTGCCACAGAGCCAGTCCCAACAAGGAGCGTGGCCGGGCTGCCAACGACACACATAGAGACACATTTGCCAGGCTGCCAAAGAGCTACAGAGCTCCCACTGAACCCATAGCCCTCTAATTAACTGGAGGTGTAAGTCTCAACCCCTCTGGACTCCCTCACCCCTCCTCTCTGCACCCCTAGCACCAAGCAGCCAATATAACCGGTATTATTAACTGACAGATACATTGTGAGGTGAGAGATATTCCTCAGGTTACTCATGTTATTATTATTACAGAATTGCATTTGTTCTACATGAGGGATATTGACCATGTTCCAGGGTTTGACACTCTTTTTCCTAGATTAGCACAAAAACCTGGAGATGAAAAAGATACGATTCTGAATAGGAAGAGAGGAGATGAGATGAGAGGAGAGGAAAAAACAGAGTACATTGAGAGAGGTGAGGATAGAGTTCATTCTGGTTTTAACCCCAGAGGAATTCGGCATGGACGAAGAGTCCATTAATAAGAGTCATCTCATCATTGTCCCGCATCTGACCAACAAATATTCCCCCTCCAATAGAGACAGGGGAACGACCTGCACCGTCTGGATTCACAGATGGCAGAATTCTGGCCTCTCTGTCTCGCCCGCGCGCACGCACACACACACACACACACAGACACACACAGACACACACAGGCGTCTTGAACTCCAACAGCTGATCAATGTTTGTGTTTCCAAAGATTAGGATTATAGTTTGAGTTAATGTGTGTGTGTGTGTGTGTGTGTGTGCTAGAGAGAAATGAAGACAGTATGTCATACTGCAGTTTAATCTATGGCCACTATGACTAGTATAGGACAGTAAAACACTGGTTGTTACACCAAAGACGCCATTTAGTCTTTAGTTCACCCTGAGGTATATGTTTGTGGTGTCAATATGTTTCAAAGCAGTAAATAGTAATGGATAGTAATGGATTTCTATCACCGCACGCACGCACACACACACACACACACACATACACGTGTGTGTTTTACTCACATACACCGGACAGGTCCAGTGAGGCATCCCCCCAACAGCCAGGCTTCCCCCCAAAAATGACAAAAAAAAAAAATGTATCTTTCCTTCTCTGTGTTTCATAAATGTCCTTCAATTCCCGGAGAAAGCAGTCAAGTGAATTGAACAGCGCCCCTCTCTCTCTCTATGTGTAGCCAGCCATCTATGCTGTCTGGTCAAAAAGAGTATGACTGTTGCCGACCATAGCATTGAATGCCTCACTTGATAAAAAACTAAAAAACTATCGGTGTTGAGCTCAACTGAGTGCTGTGAATGGTCCTGGCACAAGAAAAAAAAGTGTAAAAGGAAGCCAGTTTGGATTTGGCATCACGCCAATCACATCACATTTGAAGCAAAACATCATTTACAGAACTTGAATTGTTACATTTCGTTGTCCTCATTTGGCTAGCTAGCTTTAATCGTCCCTTTCCTAAATTAGCCATGGATGGAGATAAGTATTTGGACTTGTGTTTTTACTTAATTCTCTATGCTGGCCAACGATTATAACTGTGCTTCTGATCCAACCATAAATCCATACATTGTGTCCCTGGACTGAGAGGAGGGTAGTTAAACATGTAGCTAGATGTAATAACTTTCAACATTTTTAGTTTTTGTATATTTTTCTCTTTTTTTAATAATAATTTTTATTTTAGGTATTTTCTTAAAACTGCATTGCTGGTTAAGGGCTTGTAAGTAAGCATTTCACTGTAAGCTCTACACCTGTATTCTGCACATGTGACAAATACAATTTTATTTGATGTTAACTAGCTCGCCTGGTGGATCATTGCACCTGAAAGGTAGTTAGGCCATATGACTGTTTACGCAACATGAAAGAGGATGGCATTTCTCTCTAAGTAGGGTGAGTTAACATGTTTTTGTACTTGCACGCACAGAAATCAGTACCATGGACAGCCACATCATATTTAGCTTACGTTGATTTGACTAAATCATTTTTGGTAATATTTAGTTGTCACTGTATTAGACCAAGCATAGTTGATTATAATTTGAATTGGTGCTGGAATAGTGAACACAGCCACTGTTTTATTTATATTTTAGTCATTAATCAGACGAGAACAGCCATCAATAACAGAGGCTGCTGCCAACATACCGACTCAAATCTCTGGTCACTTAAATAAACTGACTTAATAAAGGTATCACTATTCAGTTTAAATAACGCCACTTTAATAATGTTTACATATCCTACATTACTCATCTCATATGTATATACTGTATTCTACACCATCTACTGCATCTTGCCTATGCCGTTCGGCCATCGCTCATCCATATATTTATATGTACATATTCTTATTCATCCCTTTACATGTGTGTATAAGGTAGTTGTTGTGAATTTGTTAGATTACTTGTTAGATATTACTGCATAGTCAGAACTTGAAGCACAAGCATTTCGCTACACTCGCATTAACATCTGCTAACCACGTGTATGTGACCAATACAATTTAATTTGATTTAACTTACAGTTGACGGGGGCAGGTCTAAAAGGGCAGACATTTGACAAACAGTTATCTTAGCTTTCTTGGGGACAGGAATAATGGTGGCCGACTTGAAGAAGGTGGGAACAACGGACTGAGATAGGAATTGGTTGAATATGTCCATAAACACACCAGCCAGCGGGTCATCGCGTGCCCTAAGGACATGGCTAGGGATGCCGTCTGGGCCGGCAGCCTTGCGAGGGTTAACACGTTTAAATGTTTTACTCACGTAGGGAGGAGAGCCCACAGGCTTTGGTAGCAGGCCGTGTCAGTGGCACGGTATTGTCCTCAAAGCGAGCAAAGAAGTTGTTTAATTTGTCTGGGAGCAAGATGTTGATGTCCGCAACCGGGCTGGTTTTCTTTTTGTAATCCATGATTGACTGTAGACCCTGCCACATATGACTCGTGTTTGAGCCATTGAATTGTGATTCTACTTTGTCTCTATACTGACGCTATGCTTGTTTGACTGCCTTGCGGATGGAATAGCTGCACTGTTTGTATTCGGTCGTGTTTCCGGTCGCCTTGCCATGATTAAAAGTGGTGGTTTGCACTTTCAGTTTTGCGCAAATGCTGCAATTAATCCATGGTTTCTGGTTAGGGAAGGTTTTAGTCACAGCGGATACATCGCCGATGCACTTGCTAATAAACTCGCCCACCGAGTCAGCATATACATCAATGCTGTCTGAGGCTATCCGGAACATATTCCAGTCCACGTGATGGAAGCAATCTTGAAGCATGGAATCCAATTGGTCAGACCAGCATTGTATTGACCTGAGCACGGGCCGTTTCCTGTTTTCGTTTCTGTCTATAGGCTGGGAGCGACACAACAATGATTTTCCGAAGGCAGGGAGTGGGAGGGCTTTATTTTTTTATTTATTTTTTATTTTACCTTTATTTAACCAGGTAGGCAAGTTGAGAACAAGTTCTCATTTACAATTGCGACCTTTATATGCATCGCGGAAGTTCAAGTAGCAATGATCCAGAATTCTGCCAGCTCGTGTCGCGCATTCGATATCCTGATAGAATTTAGGGAGTATTGATCTTAGGTTAGCTTTGTTAAAATCCCCAGCTACAATAAATTAATCCTCAGGATGTATGGTTTCCAGTTTACATAGAGTCCAGTGATGTTCTTTCAGGGCCGATGAGGTATCTGCTTGGGGCAGGGAAATACACGGCTGTGACTATAAGTGAAGGGAATTTTCTTGGAAGATAATGCGGTTGGCATTTGAATGAGAGGAATTCTAGGTCAGGTGAACAAAAGGATTTGAGTTCCTGCATGTTGTTGTGATTACACCATGAGTTGTTAATCATAAGGCATACACCCCCGCCCTTCTTACCATAGAGATGTTTGTTTCTGTCGGTGTAATATGTGAAGAAACCGGGTGGCTGTACTTACTCTGACAACGAGACATTTTTCCGTGAAACTGAGAATGTTACAATCTCTGATATCTCTGGAATTTTGTCCACCTTGTTATTTAAGACTGGACATTGGCGAGTAATATGCTAGGAAGCAGTGGCGGGTGTGCTCATCTTCTGAGTCTGGCCATTAGGCCGCTCCGTCTGCCTCTCCTGCGGCGACCGCGTTGTTTTCGGTCGGCCTCTGGGATGAGATCGCATTTCCAGGGTCGAGGTCAGAAAAAATAATTATTGCATGCCCAAAAACGCAGTGGTCTTGAGAACATCCCTGTTTCTTCATACTTTCTCATTATGTTGCGCAGTTTGAATACGCAGACCCTTGTGATGATCGATGCAGCTTTTTCCCCAAAGCTTGAATCTGATGAGGGCATTTATATGCTAACCTGCATCTCTTTTGCCATTTAGCTAAATGATCAATGTTCTTCAGGTCACTCTAACCCCCTTTCTCCTCAAGGCTCAGACTTTCCAAAAAGCAGGCAAGCCAGCAATACAGGCGACTTGATGAAAGTCTTCCTGTTAACTATACTTTTGATACCAATTGATATTGAGCGCCCTCACCTTTTAATCCTTCTTAATGAAACTGATCTCAGGTAGAGGTCGGCCCTCAGTTTTAATTGACATATTTTCTGTGTACCCCAGAGAATGAAAGGGGTTCTTCACTCACTCGAGCTGGTAGCTCGCTAGCTACTGCTACTTGTTACTGAAGTTAGTGCAATTTATTTAAATTTGCCTTGCTAACTGGACACAAAAACTAATTTCTAAAACCAAGAATACAAATTGCTATCTACCTGAAATGGTGCAATTTCAGCAGCACTTTTACAGGCTCATTGACTAAAGAGCACAGCAGGAAAATCTCTCTCTCTCGGTGACAACTCCCCCATCCGGAGTGAGTATGATCACTCCTCATCCTTAAACTGCCCTGCAGATGAGCAGCCCCAAGAGGAAAGTCAAACCCCCAGCACTGAACAGACCCAGGTCCTACAACTGCACTTCTCCATTGTTGAGAGAGACACATTCACAGAGATGGTGGAGCTCAGAGAGCTAGTCCACAGAAAACAGACCCACAAAGCAGAGCAGCGCAACACCCCCCCATCAAAACACGGAGGGCTGAAGGTGGAAATAGACGGATGTCTGAGATAGCTGGCTGCACTCCGGACTCAGGTGAGAGAACTTAAGGAGGAGAGCGAGGAATACATGGCATATCTAACATCATGAAGGAGGAGGGACAGGAACAAGGAGGAGGTGAGAAAGCTGAGGTGTGACAGAGAGCAGAGAACTTCCCCAGAGAAGCCAGCAGAACAGCCCACCTCAGACCCGAACCACAACCTCAACACCACAATGGGAGAGACAACAGGACCCACCAACCCAACAAACCCCACCCCCTCCTAACACCCCCCCCCCCCCCCCCCCCCCCCTGTCAGCTCTCTTCGATATCCCTCCTGACAACCCCACACGGATCCAATAAGGACACACAAAGCCAGAGAATTGTGCTCCTCATTGACTCAAATGGCAAATACATTCAAGAGGAAAAAAACTTTTTCCCAAACACAAAATGGCTAAACTCTGGTGCCCAAAAACTAGGTATGCCCTAGAGCTGTTGTCAGAAGACAGACTAGGATTTCCCAAGCCACATCATAATCCACATGGGCACAAATGACCTGAGGGCCCAGCAGTGTGGCCACAGCACTCTAGGGAGTGATTAAAAAAAGCAAGCTTCTTCCACTTTCCCCAACGCATAAGTGGTCATCTCCACCCTGCCACCGTACAGCGGGTGAATGCAATCATTTCCGGGGTCTGTGCCTTTAAACCTAATGTCTGCCTAGCCCACCACAACAACCCTGGACTTGAACAGACTTCACGACCAGGTCCACCTCTACAAGGCAGCAACCCCAACTTTTGTCAGGACCCTGAAGTATGTCACCCTAAACCGCAGTCCCGGCACGTCACACAGGAGCAACAGAGCAACGGACACCCCGCCCAGACCAGCGAGACACCCTCCCAGACCTGCGAGACACCCTCCCAGACCAGCGAGACATTCTCCCAGACCTGCGAGACCCCTTCCTGAAGGACCTGCATAGAGAGAACCCACGCCAAGAGGACCTATACCCTGACCACAGCATCACCAGCCACATCCCCACCTCAACCAGCCAAATCCCCCTCAAACAAACCTTGGTCACACCCTATATAGGGCCCCCCATATCAGGCCTATGCCCCTTCTGCCCCCTCATGCCCCCCTGCCTCTGCAGTAAGGACCTCAGAATGACAGACGCACATATGCCCAGGCCTTGAGCAGAGCAACAGGCCCAAACCCCAGTAAACACCCACCCAAGCCCTATCCTGCAACCTAAGAGGCATGTATCAGATGCTCAATATGCTCTGCTCACACCTGCTGTAATGGTCGAGTCTAAACCAAAGGAAAACAACACTAGACACTATGGAACACAAAGCTTTTATAATCACATTCTGGCATGTACAAGGTCTGAGGTCATCTGACTTTCGACCAAAGAGCAGAAACCCAGACATCAAAGAAATTCCATGTTTCTTGTAGGACATTGTCATCCTACAAGAAACATGTTATAGAGGAGACTGACCCACTGTTTGCCCTCTAAGTTACAAAGAGCTGGTTGTCCCATCCACCAAACTACCAAGTGTGAAACAGGAGATCAGACCTAACACACTCTTAAATAAGTCAAAATAGGAACATTTTATATCTTGCTAGAACAAGGAAATTATCTCAAAGAAAAACATTTCCTCATGTGTGCTACCTATATCCCCCCAATAGATTTCCCACAGCTTCTCTATCCTTGAGGGGGAGATGAAACCACTTCCATACCCAGGGACCTAAATACTAGAACTGGACAAGAACCTGACCCTCTCAGCACACAGCCCACCTACCTGTGGGTGACAGTAGTCCCTCACAAATATGCCCCCCTAGACACAACTATGACAAAACAACCAACAAAAACAGGTCACAGGTCAACTCCTGCAGCTCTGTTGCATGCTGGGTCTGTACATAGTCAATGGTAGGCTTCGAGGAGACTTTGAGGATACTTCTATGGTAGGTACAGTACACCTATAGCTCATCTCTTGTCAGTAATACTGTAGACTACTTTATAACCGACCTCAACCCAGACGCTCTCTCACTGTCAGCCCACTTGCGACCCCTATCAGATCACAGACTACTTGAAGAATTCAATACTCATTTACAAGGCATCAAAGCCAAAGGAACTGCACATTATTAAATGATATAGCTGGAAGGAAAATAGTGTAGAAACCTACCAAAAAACTATTGGGCAACAACAAATTCAATCCCTTTTAAACAACTTCATGGACAAAACATTTCACTGTAAAAGTGAAGGTGTAAACTTATCAGTACAAAGCCTTAATGGTATATTTGATCTTTCAGCTTCCCTATCAAATCAAACATGTTCAATCAGGCAACCTAAGAAAATTTAAAACAATGAAAAATGGTTTGATGAAGAATGCAAAAACCTAAGAAAAGAAATTGGGAAACGTAGCCAACCAAAAACAACAGGAGCATCCATGTGCCCTCTTCCGGGTTCCTTGCTAGGTTCAATATATACAGGTTAAGGGTGCGTTCGTAAATTAACTTTGGCTATGTACGATTTCAGAGCACTCTCGTCTGTGTGCAAGAGCGCTGAATAACGGATGCATTTACAAGCGTGCAACACGTTGAATATGACCGTTGTCAGTAGAAGTCGGCAAAAAATGCAATTATATTGTTGCCAGCAGCACAGTTACAGTCACCAAACGATACCCAGAAACGAGACCCAGAAAACTTGTGCCTTCCGTATGGTGAATCACTAAAACAATACATAAAAGCACTACGGAAAAAGAATGAACAGCACGTCAGAAATCAGCTCAATGTGATTGAACAATCCATAGAATCTAACCATTTCTGGGAAAATTGGAAGACACTAAACAATCAGCAAAGTAATCTATCCAAAACAGAGATGGATAAACCACCTTTCCAATCTTTTTGGCTCTATAACAAAGCAAAAACATATACATGTTAAATGACAACTCTTAGAATCAGCTATTAAAAACTCAGAATGAATCAGAATCAGAATTAATTATTACATTGAATGAACTACAGGACAAAATACAAACCATGCTACTCAGAAAGGCCTGTGATATTGATGGAATCCTAAATTAAATGATAAAAATATACAGAGCACAAATTTCAATTGGATATGCTTACACTCATTAACGTTATCCTCAACTCATCTTCCCCAATATTTGGAACAAGGGACTTATCGCCCCAATCCACAAAAGTGGAAATACATTTGACCCCAATATACGGGCACAAGGTGAGACCCAGATGCAGACACAGGAGGCAGATGGTTAGAGTCCAAGATGTTTATTAACTATCCAAAAGGGGTAGGCAAGTGAATGGTCATGGACAGGCAAAAGGTGAAAACCAGTACAGAGTTCCAGAAAGGCAGGCAGGCTTGAGGTCAGGGCAGGCAGAATGGTCAGGCAGGCGGGAATGGAGTACAGAAAACAGGCAAAGGTCAAAACCAGGAGGAGGATTAGTAGAAGAGAAAACAAAGCAGGTGCACGAGGGAAAAACCACACTGGCTGACTTGAACATACAAGACGAACTGGCACAGAGAGACAGGAAACACAGGGATAAATACACCAGGGAAAATAAGCGACACCTGGAGGGGGTGGAGTCAATCAGAGGGACAGGTGAAACAGATCAGGGTGTGACACCCAGTAACTACCGTGGGATATGCATCAACAGCAACCATGGGAAAATCCTCTGTATTGTCATCAACAGCAGACTCGTACATTTTCTCTGTTGAAAACAATGTGCTGAAAAAAAGCTTAATTGAAAGATCACGTATTCACCCTACAAAACCTAATTAACAAACAAACCAGAAACAAAGCAAAGTCTTTTCAAGCTTTGTTGATTTCAAAAAAAGCTTTTGACTCCATTTGGCATTGAGGTCTGCTATACAAATTGATGGAAAACAGTGTGGGGGGAAACATACAACATTTATAAAATCCATGTACACAAACAAGTGTGCAGTTAAAATTGGCACAAAAATAAATTCCATAACAAAGCCAAACCTTCCATAACAAAGCCATCACCTACAGAGAGGTTCATCTAGAGAAGAGTCCCCTAAGCAAGCTGGTCCTGGGGCTCAAACAGACCCCACAGAGCCCCAGGATAGCAACAGCAACAGAGTTAGACCAAATCATGAGAAAACAAAGAGATAATTACTAAGAATTTACCAAAAAACTGAGCAAACTCGGATTGTTATTTGGCCCCAAAAAGAGAGTACACAGTGGCAGAACACCTGACCACTGTGATCGACCCAAAATGAAGGAATGCTTTGACTATGTATAGACTCAGTGAGCATAACCTTGCTATTGAGAGAGGCCGCCGTAGGGAGACCTGGCTCCCAAGAGAAGACATGCTATGTGTACACTGCCCAGAAAATTAGATGGAAGCTGGAGCTGCACTTCCTAACCTCCTGCTAAATGTATGACCATATCAGAGACACATATTTACCTCAGATTACACCAACCCACCAAAGATTTTGGAAAGAAAATCAAATCTCGATAAACTCCCATATCCATTGGTTGAAATACCACATTGTTTGATCACAGCAGCAAGATTTGTGTTCTGTTACCACAAGGAAATGGCAACCAGTGAAGAACTAACACCATTGTAAATACAACTCATATTTACTGTATGTGTATTTATTTTCGTTTTTGTACTATTTGCACATCATTATAACACTGAATATAACCCTAATATGACATTTGAAATGTTTATATTCCTTTGAAACTTTTGTTTGCGTAATGTTTACTTTGTTTATAATCTATTTCACTTGCTTTGGCAATGTAAACATATGTTTCCCATGCCAATAAAGCACTTTAAATGTAACTGAGAGAGAGAGAGAGAGAGAGAGAGAGAGAGAGAGAGAGAGAAGTGCACACCCATACTGTATATAGAGTAGGGTGAAAAGGTGCTTTGGTGATGAAAAGTAAGTTCCTTTTGTTATAAAATACATTTTACCAAGACAAATATGACTATTCATGTTCTGAATTGTTCAGTGGGGTCTTTCACTAACCTATCATTAACATTATATCCAAAAAGTCAAATTCCATCACCTAATACAGCCGATAATAAGCAATGAGCTATGTTAACATAGCGATGCAGGTTAGATAAAATACGGAACGGTTACGTATTTCACTGAAAGACTAAACTTGTTTTCTAAATGATAGTTTCTGGTTTCGACCATATTAATGACCAAAGGCTCGTATTTCTGTGTGTTATTATGTTATAATTAAGTCTATGATTTGATAGAGCAGTCTGACTGAGTGATGGTAGGCACCAGCAGGCTCGTAAGCATTCATTCAAACAGCCCTTTCGTGTGTTTGCCAGCAGCTCTTCGCTGTGCTTTAAGCATTGCACTGTTTATGACTTCAAGCCTATCAACTCCCGAGATTAGGCTGGTGTAACCGATGTGAAATGGCTAGCTAGTTAGCGGGGTGCGCGTTAATTAGCATTTCAATCAGTGACATCACTCGCTCTGAGACATGGAGTAGTTGTTCCCCTTGCTCTGGAAGGGCCGCGGCTTTTATGGAACGATGGGTAACGATGCTTCGAGGGTGGATGTTGTCGATGTGTTCCATGTTCGAGCCGAGGACGGAGCGAGGAGAGGAACGGAAGCTATACTGTTACACTGGCAATACTAAAGTGCCTATAAGAACATTCAATAGTCTAAGGTATATGAAATACAAATCGTATAGAGAGAAATAGTCCTATAATTCCTATAATAACTATAACCTAAAACTTCTTACCTGGGAATATTGAAGATTCATGTTAAAAGGAACCACCAGCTTTCATATGTTCTCATGTACTTAAACGTTAGCCTTTTTACATGGCACATACTGCACTTTTACTTTCTTCTCCAACACTTTGTTTTTGCATTATTTATACCAAATTGAACATGTTTCATTATTTATTTGAGGCTAAATTGATTTTATTGATGTTGATATTATATGGTTATATGCAGCAGTTTGGGCCGCTTGGCACATTGCGAACTGTGTGAAGTCCATTTATTCCTAACAAAGGCGTAATTAATTTGCCAGAATTGTATATTATTATGACATAACATTGAAGGTTGTACAATGTAACAGCAATATTTAGACTTAGGGATGCCATCCCTGTTAGATAAAATACGGAACGGTTACGTATTTCACTGAAAGAATAAACTTGTTTATTGATGTTGATTTTATTGATATTAAGTTAAAATAAGTGTTCATTCAGTATTGTTGTAATTGTCATTATTACAAATAAATAAATAAAAATCATCCGATTAATCGGTATCGGCTTTTTTGTTCCTCCAATAATCGGTATCGGTGTTAAAAAAATCATAATCGGTCGACCTCTAACAGAGATACACTTGTTTTTGTTAGAAATCCAAACATTTTCTTACAGGAATTGTGAATTAATATGAAAAAGCATATACTAAAATATGAAAATACTACACGTCATCTCTCAAAATCGATATCCATCTTACCTCTATATTCTTTAATGACCCGCAGATTCGAGAAGAAAGATGATGAGTTCAATGGGATAGTGAGCCTGTCAGGTAGCAAGAAGCCTCAATTCTTGCACAGAATCCAGCCTAGTTGACACAATGCAATTATGTAGATTTTTGACCACCTTTTGTCTCTGGCTTGCATTGATTTAGTCACCCTAATTATGGCCATCCTATAAGGGTAAAAACTCTAATAACTTTTTAACAGATTATAATAGAGACATGAGGTTTGGAAAAAAATTTTAGAGGGTTATCTACACAATATTTTTTTACCCGTTGTTTAATAAATGTGATTTGTGTATTAAATATTTGTGTTTTTGATTGGTCACCCTTCATAGAGTGCATAGGGACAGTGATAAGAAGACAGAAACAGATGACAGAGAATGAAGCCGGCAGTCAGAGATAAAGAGAGAGAGAGCGACAGGCACAGAGGCAGACAGTGGTCAAAAGAGAGAAACATGGGACAGAGCAATAGAGTCACACAGAGAGATCAAAAGAGAGACTCACAGGCACGTCCGTCCAAAATACCTTTAATTGTTCTTAGTGATTAATTACAATGTGGAAAAATCAGGTAATACAGATACTAGAATAGCTTTCAATGGCCTCCTTTAGCTATAATTTACAGTGAGAGGAGGGAGGGGAGAAATAGTAAGTTCAGCCATCATTACACAGAGAGAGGAGCGAGAGAGCGGAAGAGAGAGAAATAGAGAAAGAGAGAGGGGAAAAGGAAGGGACTGGGAAAGGACTGGGAAAAAGATGGAGAGAGAAAGAATATCAATCAAAGTAAATGCCTCACCAAGTCAGTCAGTTCTGCCATTATAAAAGTCCTGAAAGATATGCCTGAATAGTTATTGGTTATTAGAAACTATATATATATATATAATTATATATATATATATTAATACATTAATATAACACTAAAACAACAAATAGCATGATATATCTACAGTATATATTATCTATATCTAAATATAGAATACATATACGGTGCATTCGGAAAGTATTCAGACCCCTTGACTTTATCCACATTTCGTTACATTACAGCCTTATTATGAAATTGATTAAATATTTTGTTTCCCTCTATCTAGACACAATACCCCATAATGACTCATCTAAAATAGGTTCATACACATTTTTTACAATTTATTTTAAAAAAAAACATCAATACCTTACTTACAGAAGTATTCAGACTCTTTGCTATGAGACTCGAAATTGAGCTCAGGTACATCCTGTTTCCATTGATCATCCTTGAGATGTTTCAAAACTTGATTGAAGTCCACCTGTGGTAAATTCAATTGATTGGACATTATTTGGAAAGGCACACACCTGTTTATATAAGGTCCCACAGTTGACAGTGCATGTCGGAGCAAAAACAAACCATGAGGTCGAAGGAATTTTCCGTAGAGCTCCGAGACAGGATAGTGTCGAGGCACAGATCTGGGGAAGGAAACCAAAACATTTCTGCAGCACTGAAGGTCCCTAACATAACAGTGGCCTCCATCATTCTTAAATGGAAGAAGTTTGGAACCACCAAGAATCCTCCTAGAGCTGGCTGCCTGGACAAAATGAGAAATCGGGGAAGAAGGGCCTTGGTGACAGGGCAGGGAGGTGACAAAGAACCCAATTGTCACTCTGACAGAGCTCCAGAGTTCCTCTCTATGGAGAGACCAGAAAATAGCTGTGCAGCGACGCTCCCCATCCAACCTGACAGAGCTTGAGAGGATCTGCAGAGAAGAATGGAAGAAACTCCCTAAATACAGGTATGCCAAGCTTGTAGCATTATACCCAAGAAGATTCTAGGCTGTAACCGCTGCCAAAGGTGCTTCAAGAAAGTACTGAGTAAAGGGTCTGAATACTTACGTAAATGTGATATTTCAGTTTTGCAAAAATGAATAAAAACCTGTTTTTGCTTTTTCATTATGGTGTAGATAGATATTGTGTGTAGATTGATGAGGGAGGAAAAACAATTTAATCCATTTTAGAATAAGGCTGTAAAGTAAAAACAATGTGGAAGAGGTCAAGGGGTTTGAATACTTTCCGAATGCACTGTAATTCTGATGAGAAGCCCTATTAGATTGTGTGCTGCTGTGGATGTATCATCCATCCAGTGTGATGTGCTCAGAGAAGGCACATATCTAGTATCAGCCTACCTTCCCAAAAACCTTACCTTAACCATCAGGGTGGGAACACAAAACTGACCGTAGATCAACATCCAGGATTATATAGCTTCTCAGATCACTTCTACAGCTGAAACATTTTTATTGCACTGTAGATACACACAAAAAGGGCAGGATTCTATCCGTATCCCCACAGTATCACGGAAGACCCGCGCTATAGGTCATTATAGGCAATGTTCCCACATTTGCAGAGACTGCACTTACAGTAAACCCTGCATGTCGGCTCAATCGGAAATGATCTTTGCCTTTTAATGCCGATCTTTCTCAATACTTCCGCGATAGGGATCGTGTCCAGCCCTTAGCTTTCCGTTTTCCTTACCAATAATCAGTGTGTTCAGATCTACAACGGAAACCTTTTTATTGCAATTCTTCTCCAGATTCTTTAACTGTGCTCCTACTTATAGAAATTGCTGGGTTGTCATGACCTTGTACATAGAAGTCAATAGATACAGGTAACTGTGATCTTGTTAGTGTGTATGGTTGTGGGAGGTTATTTGCTTATATGGAGAGCTGAAGACATGTTCCCCTTTCGCTCGGCTCAGTGGAGAAGGAAATGACCCGGTAAGGGTTGACAACACACAGAGCACACACAGCACACATACACACACACAGAATACACACACACACAGCTCTCTGGGCTATCTTTGAGAGCATCTGTCCCACACAGCAACACTACTGACTCTGTACATCGTGGCCACGTAATACAATGCACAGAACACTTGGAATATAATGTTTCAAAGCAGCAAGTAAATTCAACATTCCATCAAAAGCCAAGGGTGCTTCAAAGGGTTCTCCTATAGGGACAGCCGAAGAACCATTTTAGGGTCTAGATAGCACCTTTTTTCTAAGAGTGTGAAATTTGAAGAAAAATGGACATCACTGTGCTAGGCTGAGCTAGCTGCAGTACAGTCACCTCCACTACACATCCTTTCAGTTTCGTGCTTTTTCCAAAATGGCCAATTAACATTTAGTCAAACACTCTACTTTGTCTGTTCAATAAGGAATAAGGAAGTTCAACTGTCCAACCTACCTACCCCTCAGCTTACCACCTTTACTGTACAAATCCTTTGTGTACATGTTTCTGTGTATGAGACATATCCCACCTCCCTCTGAAACGGTCACTGTGGATCACAAATCTTAATTGTGGAAGTCAAACGGTATATTCTATTGTATACATTCCAGTATGTAAAGTCTGCAGTGTTTGTCTGTGTCTCTCAGACCTCTGACTCCAGACTAGACACGCGTCCCCAGGGCTGGGTCACACAGGATCTGTTCTCAGACCTCAAACCTACTGATGTATCTCCTCTCTGGGGCTCTAAGCCCGGATCCTGGTCCTCTCGGTAGGCTCCATTGGCCCCATAGGCTCCATACAGACTGTCCTGGTACAGCAACCCCCTCTGGCCTCGAAAGCCACCACAGGGCAGGAGCTGGCATACTGGGCTGGGACTAGGGTATGTCCCGGGGCTGGGGCTGGCGTGGTTGCTGGATGCCTGGGAATGGGCCTGGAGGTCCAGGGGACCATGGTAGAGAGGCAGCCCAGGGTAGGAGGTTAGATAGTGGGAGTACTGTCTGCTGAGCAGGTTGGTGGCTCTCCGGACCCCCCCAAGGCCTACCCCCCCTCCGCCTCCCTGACCCCCCAGCATGGCCTCCCTGTAGGTGGGCAGGTGGGTGGAGTTTGAGTACCGCAGCTTCTTACGTCCGTTCCCTTTCCTCTGGTCCTGCCTTATATGGAGATATGCATGCTGGCGAGTTGAGGTGGCAGGGTAGCATAGGTTGTTCCGGAGGGGGGCGGGGTTGTAGAGTTTAGTGGGATTTTCTTGGTCGGCCATGACGCAGGGAAACAGGTCTGGTAAAGCAGAATGTGATTGGCAATCAAGGGATGTAGGCAGAGTTTCGTCCGGCTGGAGAATCCGCTCACTCCCCCAGGTGGCTCGGAGGAAAGATGGCCGTCGGTGGAGCCTCGGTCTGCCTGCCAGAACCAGCTCCTCCAGGGGAACAGGCCAGGAGCCAACGCAGCCTTCTACCCCAGGACAGAGCATCGTTCCTGGGTACAGGGAGTCGGGCATCTGGGGTGAGACGTTGTTCTCCTGGAGGTGGTTGGCCCGGAGTTCACCCAGACACACCGTCTTCTCCTCCCTGCGCCTCCTCCACTCTCCTCCTCCTGATTCCCCTGAGAGGAGGCTCTTGCTCCTCCTATTCTTCCTGGAGGGTTCTGTGTGGGATGGATGGGAGATGGCAGAGGGGTGGTGAGAGAAGGGGTAGATGTCTGGCAGCTGAAGCTCACTATAGGGGATGAAAGGAGAGCGGGGATGGGAGATGTGCTGGGGCTCCACATACAGCCTACCTGTGGAGGGTTGAGAGTAGGAAGAGAGGGGGTCCCCTCCAGCCAGGTCAAGGTGAGGGCTACTGAGACTAGAAACAGAAAGTGGTCTGTCGTAGAGGGAGGAAGTGCGAGCCGGGAGCGTGTATCGTAGGGGCGTGGGTCTTGCCAGCCCCTTCTGCCTGTTCAGAGAAGTCACTACACCCAGCGTGCAGTATTGCGGGATGAGGGGGTGCTCGGGGGACAGGTGTGTGTGTGTGTTCTCTGTGACATGAGAAAACCCTCCTGGAACCATTTCCGTGGTGACCTGCTGTGGAATGTGGACTGGCAGGTTGCCGCCATGGCGACCCCAGTGTTCTATGGTCTTGGTGGCGTGGTCCAGTGAGGTCTCGACCTGGGCAGAGTTGACCAGGTCTTTAGCGGTGCGTAACATCTTAAGCATGTTAGCCTGGGCGTAGTTAGTTGTCAGATCTGAGTTTGCCAGGTTAGGGTGGTCTGGTTCCTCCACCCCGTTGAAGCAACTGTAGATTCCCTGGGAGATGAAAGAGAGGGGGAGAAAGGGATAGAGGAGGTTAGATAGAGGGAGGGAAAGTAGAGGAAGAAAAAGAGGAATGGGGGGGTAGAAGTGAGAAAATGATGATCTATTACACTTAAAACATGAAACATTCATCTTCTGCACATCTACCATTCCAGTGTTTAATTGCTACATTGTAATTACTTCGCCACCATGGCCTATTTATTGCCTTAACTCCCTTATCTTACCTCATTTGCACTCACTGTACATAGACTTTTATTTTTTTCTACTGTATTATTGACTGTATGTTTGTTTATTCCATGTGTAACTCTGTGTTGTTGTATATGTCGAACTGCTGTGCTTTATCTTGGCCAGGTCGCAGTTGTAAATGAGAACTTGTTCTCAACTAGCCTACCTGGTTAAATAAAGGTAAAATAAAAAAATGAATGTAACTAAGGCTGGGAATGTCAATACGATCAAACTAGCAAGGGCAATGATTGCAATAATCACATCGCAATGATCAGTCATAACGTTGCTAATAGGTTAGGGTATCTATTTATGTAGCAAGCTAAAAACACAGATTCTAACGTTATCTAGCTAGCTATCAAGCTGCTAGGAGGATGTCATGTCATGCCATTGGAGGAGTGGGTGATTGACTGACTTCTTCCCCTCCTATCTTTTTTCGGAGCACCCTCGTTTGAGTTTGCCAGAGCACAGAACAACTGATGAATTTACAAATGCGCAACACCTGCTGAATATGACCGGTGTCAATAAATGTAGACAAAAAAAAGTAATAGTTAGTCAAGAATGCACTACATAACATGTAAACAGCCTAACCAGCTCTGCTACAGCCAGTAAAATTGTCAGAGTGAGGTGTTCTCTAATTTGTGTCTGGAAGTAGCTAGCTAGCAAGCTAGGCAAATTTAACCAGTCAGCTTGGGTGCTTGGTTGGGACAAGCATGCATTGGCAGGCAAGCTGCAGAAGGACAAGGAGGCTACAATTCCCCATGGTTCATCAGTACAATTTTTAGAGCCTACTCGCTGAAAACGTTTGAAAGGGTTTATCTAATGTTCCTTCGTTAGATATTAGCTCATCTTGCTCTGGCTAGCATTAGTTTTTTAACTTCTTGATGTGCGTAACTGCGGGAGAGAGAGCCTAACTTTTCATGGTTGTTTGATCAATAGTACTGTAAAGTTCCCAAATGTAAGAGGACTCCCATGGTGTTAACACATTTGCAGAAATCCTTTCAGGTGTATTTTGTGGCTTTTGTCGAATGAGTTCTAATTATCTAAAGTTGTGCTGTTGCAACTGCCTGTAAACACACAGTCCAGTTCAAAGTGAATGATGGCAGGGCCGTGTGGAAAATGGCTTGTTTGTATAAAGGCCTACTGTAGATCTGATTGGCTATAGCTCCTGGACAAAACAGTTTTATTTACTGCAGTGTCTAAAGCCTTTTGTGACTAGGGGGCAGTATTTTCATTTTTGGAAAAATAACTTTCCCGTAGTAAACGGGATATTTTGTCAGGACAAGATGCTAGAATATGCATATAATTGACAGCTTAGGATAGAAAACACTCTAAAGTTTCCAAAACTGAAAACATATTGTCTGTGAGTATAAGAGAACTGGTGTTGCAGGCGAAAGAAAGCCTGAGGAAAATCCAATCCGGAAGTGCCTCATGTTTTGAAAGCGCTGCGTTCCAATGCGTCCCTATTGAGCAGTGAATGGTCTATCAACCAGATTACTCTTTCTCCGTATTCCCCAAGGTGTCTACAGCATTGTGACGTAGTTTTACGCATTTATGTTGAAGAATACCCGTAAGCGGCTACATTGCGCAAGTGGTCACCTGATGGCTCCCAGAGAGACTCTCGCGTAAAATGCAGAGATAGCCATTATTCCAATCGGTCCTACTGAAAAACGAATTGTCCCGGTGGATATATTATCAAATAGATATTTGAAAAACACCTTGAATCATCCGAAGCTCATCAAAGGTAAACGATTTAATATGATTGCTTTTCTGATTTCCGTGACCAAATTACCTGCTGCTAGCTGGACAAAATGCTATGCTAGGCTATCGATAAACTTACACAAATGCTTGTCTAGCTTTGGCTGTAAAGCATATTTTGAACATCTGAGATGACAGGGTGATTAACAAAAGGCTAAGCTGTGTCTCAATATATTTAATTTGGGATTTTCATGAATAGGAATATTTTCTAGAAATATCTATGTCCGTTGCGTTATGCTAATTAGTGTCAGTCGATGATTACGCTCCCGCATGCGGGATTGGGAGTCACTAGAGGTTTGTGCAAACGCCACGTTCTCACTCAATATTGTTATAGAATTTTCACATGTTCCTTACTATAAATAATTGAAAACTGACCATTTTCTTCTTGGGGGGTGTACAAAAAACAGATTTTTTAATCAAATTTCATGTTGCTAAAATGCTGTTAGTTCCACTTAAAATGTGTTTTTCACAAACATACGTTATTTTTTAAACAACTTCTTGCTTAAATGTATTCTTGAAAAGGGATAAGCTAACAAAATAGCAACAATATCCTCTTTCATAACACCCGCTTCAGCCACTAAAAAGTAGTCGACAACAAAAGCTAGCTAGCTACACTGTGGGAAAACTTCTGCTCGCTATTGCGCAGTGACCTGTTGGCCTTCAAGAAGGCAAAAGTTTCCATGCGTTTTGTAAAAACGGTCCCATCCATTAAGTCAAAATGTGATCGTTTGATTCCACTGTCACTCCAAAATGTTGCCCTAATACTGTTTTTTTGGCAAATGCCTTCATCTAGATTATGTTGTCCTAGCCAATGGCTGACTTTGCTAGCAAGATGTATCTCCCAGAAACCAGCAAAGAAAAATCCTAATTGGATATTATTTTCTCTTCAGTGTTAACGCTTTCCAACAAAAACTGAAGAGATTAAATCAGAACAGCATTGAAAATAATAATATAATGATCATTATTATTATACTATTGTAATCATTATTTTAGCTTTCTCTGAAAGTGTAGAAGGCCCATTGTTCCCCACTGTGTTTGGGTTAGTAATAATTTATAAAGCAGCTCAAATTTCCCTCAGCATGCATTTTTTCACTATTTTGAAATTCTAAAGAATCCATATGTTATTCTGAAATATGTACACTGAAATACTGAACATTTAGAACTCTTATTATGGTGGTGGTTTGACAATTATGTTACAATTATGGTCTTGAATTTGACATTTTTTTTGTCTCGGTCTTGATTCGGTCTCAATTTTCTCCTGTCTTGCTCTTGAATCGGTCTCGCTTTAGGTGGTCTCGAACACAACACTGGCTATAGGGATGTTCTGTATAATCAGGGGAATGTAAAAGGAATTCATAACTTCTGTAAACTGGCTAAATTAGTTGAATGAAATTACTTTCTTACTATATGTGAGGTGTAAATATTGAGCCTAGTCTTCTCTCTACAGGGCTTCTAGGTTCGCTGAAGGTTAAAAACCTCTAATGGTTGGGGGGCAGTATTGAGTAGCTTGGATGAATAAGGTGCCCAAAGTAAATGGCCTGCTCCTCAGTCTAAGTTGATAATATATGCATAGTATTATTAGTATTGGAAAGAACACTCTGAAGTTTCTAAAACTGTTTGAATGATGTCTGTGAGTATGACAACTCATTTGGCAGGCAAAAACCTGAGGAGAAATCCAAACAGGAAGTGAGAAATCTGAGGTTGGTATGTATTCAACACAGTTCCCATTACAATCCCCTTGAGATATTAATGATGTTGCACTTTCTAGGGCTTCCACTAGAGGTCAACTGTCTATAGAAATTTGAATGAGGCTTCTACTGTGTTGTGGGACTGAATGACAGCAGAATGAATCAGGTGTCTGGCAATCAGCCATTTTCTGGTCACACGCATTTCACATGATAGCGACCTGTGTTCCATGGCTCCTGAAGACACAAAGGAATACTCCGGTTGGAACTTTAATGAAGATCAATGATAAAAACTTCCTAATGATTGATTCTGTACTTAGTTTGAAATGTTTCTTCGACCTGTAATATAACTTTTTGAAGTTTTGTCCGATGTAACGCTGACCAGAACCAGCGTTTGGATATGTATACCAAACGTGCTAACAAAAGTAGCTAATTGAACATAAATAACGGACATTATCGAACAAATCAAGCATTTATTGTGGACCTGGGATTCCTGGGAGTGCATTCTGATGAAGATCATCAAAGGTAAGGGAATATTAAGCATGTAATTTATGGTTTATGTTGACTACACAACATGGCGGATATCTGTTTGGGTTGTTTTGGTCTCTGAGCTCCGTATTCAGATTATAGCATGGTCTGCTTTGTCCTTAAAGTTTTTTTGACATCGGACACAGCGGTTGCATTAAGGAGAAGTGTATCTATTATTCCGTGCATAATAGTTGTATCTTTTATCAATGTTTATTAGGAGTATTTCTGTAAATTGATGTGGCTCTCTGCAAAATCACCTGATGTTTTGGAACTACTAAATGTAACGCGCCAATGTAAATTGAGATTTTTTTGATATAAATATTAACTTTATCGAACAAAAAAATACATGTATTGTGTAACATGAAGTTCTATGAGTGTCATCTGATGAAGATCATCAAAGGTTAGTGATTCATTGTATCTATATTTCTGCTTTTTGTGACTCCTTTCTTTGGCTGGAAAAATGGCTGTGTTTTTCTGTGACTTGGCTCTGACCTAACATAATTTTTTGGTTTGCTTTCGCTCTAAAGCCTTTTTGAAATCGGACACTGTAGTGGAATTAACAAGAAGTGTATCTTTAAAATGGTGTAAAATACTTGTATGTTTGAGGAATTTGAATTATGGGATTTCTGTTGTTTTGAATTTGGCGCCCTGCACTTTCACTGGCTGTTGTCATATCGATCACGTTAGCGGGATCTCAGCCCAAAGAGGTTTTAAAGTACTTAATGTCATCAGTTTTTGTCCAGAATATTAGGTAATTGAAACTGAAACAGCGCATCCCGAATGGAGCCAGCAAACAATGTACCAGGCCAGCTGTGATTTACAACATGATAGCAAAATTTTGGGACGACCAGGAAATGTATTGGTGAATTATATGTATTGGTGAATTATATACACTGAACTGCATCCATCTATTCTGACAACAATGTCTTAGTGTACATCATGGAACATTGAGTCAAATAGATCTTTTAAACCTCTTATAAAGTTGGTTTTGTAGCATAAACTGGGAATTTTATCTTTTTTACTGATATTATGATTGTCTGTTTGTTTCATATTTGAATAGTTTAGGTCACCGGTTACTTTGTGTGCTAAACGTGATATTTTTTTTGCAATGGGAAGGAGTAGTTGTACCTTTCGATTGGGAATTGCTTAATGGTTGTGTTTTGTAATGTCATGATTGGGACCTACTGGCTTATTTTGCCTGGGTTTATGGACTGCTTATCCTTTATCCACATGCTGCATGTGACTGCTGTCTTTCCATCGGCCCTATGTAATGGTGCCTGGAGAAGTGGGTATAATAACATTTTGGCAAAAGTTCCCAAACGGCCCACCCAGCGAAGTAAAGGCACCCTGGTGTGAAATATCTAGTTTTTGTAAAAGTTTTCCTATAGATAGGTTCTCACTTTCAATCACACTTATTTTAAATAAAAAATGTTTAAAAATATTGTCCACAACAATGCTTAAACCACATCAGTCTGATTGAGTGGGCCTGTCATAGCCTAGCTCCCCAGTAGGTGGGCCTCTGTCCACCTAGGTCCATCCATGTCTACGCCCCTGATGCAAACAGCGCATGATGACAATTGCGCATCACAAATAGCAGTGGTGTAAAGTACTTAAGTAAAAATACTCTAAAATACTACTTAAGTTGTTTGTTGGGGTATCTTTACTTTACTTTTATATTTTTGACAACTTTTACTTCACTACATTCCTAAAAGAAAATGGTCTAATTCACACACATATCAAGAGAGCGTCGCTGGTCATCCCTACACGTGCTTCATTTGTAATTGATGTCTGAGTGTTGGAGCGTGCCCCCTTGCTATCTGTAATTTAAAAAAAACATGAAAATGGTGCCGCCTGGTTTGCTTTATAGCAGGAATTTGAAATGATTTATACTTTTACTTGTGATTCTTAAGTATAATTATTTTAGCAATGACATTTACTTTTGAAACTTAAGTATATTTAAAACTAAATACTTTTAGGCTTTTACTCAAGTAGGATTTTACTGCGTGACTTTCACTTTTATTTGAGTCATTTTCTATTAAGGTATGTTCCTCTTTTACTTTTACTCAAGTATATAAATTGGGTACTTTTTCCACCACTGACAAATAGCCTACCAATCAACACTTCAGACTAAACCTTTTCATTAGCTGGTTTGCATACCCATTGTTGCATTAGTCAGCATTTACCGGCTACCAATGTCATTCTTCTCTGAGCTGCTCCATGCCCAAAAAAGTTGAGTGCTGCACGCTCTTGCTACCTGCAGATGATATTCTGCTGAAACTGGGCTGTTTGCGCAGCGCACATGTGAATATATTTCACATGCTTTGCAATTGTGGAGGCTTCTTTTGTGCACGATTTCTCTATTGTACCACATCATTGATAAGTCGCATACCTCCACTACACTACTTTGACACGCATCAGTAGGGATTAATAAGTGAGTATATGCAATGCCCACTGAAAGAAAAGTAGGTGTATGGTTTATATCTACGTATAGCCTCCACTACTTTGTGTTCTACAAAAAGTGCACTCCCCTACATGAGTGCGCTGTTATTACAGTTGATGTCCATTCAGAATCACAAACCTGTCAGACACTGAAGGCCTATAGGTTTGCCACTGCGCAAGTTCAAACCCCCGAGCTGACAAGGTACACATCTGTCGTTCTGCCCTTGAACAGGCAGTTAACCCATTGTTCCTAGGCCGTCATTGAAAATAAGAATTTGTTCTTAACTGATCTTGCCTAGTTAAATAAAGGTAAAATAAAATAAATATGAAGGCTGTTATCATGCTGTATTCATGTTTGAAGAATATTTGGCCTGGCTGAATGGAATGACCGACACTCAATGTGGTCTCGATACCGGACTCGAGATCGAGACCTGTAGCTAAACAAACACACACACTGAACAACCTTTCTGAGCAAATAGACTCATACTGCATCAGCAAACAGAGAGCCGAGTCTCCTGACTGCCCTGTTCACAGTCGACTGAAAAACTGACAAAGCCCAAATTAATTTGGCCCTCAGGGGCCCCCGTAGGGATTAATTATCAGATAGTAATTTAGCTGCAAATCTGATAAGCCCCGATACAGGCACAACTCTGCAATTACACTCTGCTAGAGCAGGACGTACACACACACACTCTTTGTAAGAGTGGTGTTGGAGTTGGGTCTATAGATTTTTGGCTGGTAATGTTATTCCTTCCTTGCTCCTGCCTCTCCTCTCGACAACAACCACGCTTGATTTACATAGATTGGTTGTTGATTAACACTAATCTTGAGCTGGAATTGCTCATTATAACTATAGCTGGCAGATGATAATGTAGTCATTGAAATGATAGGCGGTGTAAACAGTACTAAGAGCTCATATCAGGCTTCATACATTGGCCACACATCCTCTCTCTCTTTCTAAACCTCTCTCACCCTGCTGATAGCGAGCAGGAAGTCCATGCGAGGAGACTTGTCTAGTTTCTTGCGTAGTTTCCAGTAGAGTAGATGTTCCCAGGCAAACACCAAGAGACTGAGCCCCATGGCCACCAGTAGCATGTAGAAGACCCCGGCCATGTTATCTATGTCCAGCTTACTACTCATCACCTCGTTCTTCTCATTCTGACAGATGCCTGACAGCCAGACTGTCTCCAAGCGCTGGGTGTCACCTGGGAGAGAGGAGAGGAGAGGGCCATGGTCATAATCCCCTTGAGGAGGGACTGGACTCACAAGTGAATAACTAGTCAGATTCAGCTGCTTTAGCTTTCTTTCAAATAAGGGTAGTCTATTGAGTAACGCATTATTTATGACTTACAAATTGGGGTTAGCAGTGAACAAGAGACGACTTCCCTAATTCTACCGTATCAGTATGACCACAGATGGTTAATTGTACTGAAGCTCCTGTTATACCTATATAAGAAACCTTTTCTGTGTCTGTATGTGTGTGTGTGTGTTGTATAGTTTGTATTCCCAACACTGCACTCATGATATCTCTAACACCTCCCTGTGGTTCCTACGATCCTACTGTGATAGCGGATATTAACTCCTACTGTATGAGTGTGTGTGCCCATAATGGTTATCATCCTCACACCTCCCTACTGTGAGGAAGGATATTAACTCTCTCTCCCTAAGCTTCACCCCTGGTGCTGCTGCACACACTGTCATCAACAAATGGAGAAGTGCCAGCTCTACGGGTTGTGTGCGTGTGCGTGCGTGCGTGCACGTATGTGTTTGCAGTGGCACACCGTCTCCCAGGAACTGCAGCAAGGCCAGGTCAATGGGTCGTTTCCATCTGGAATCTTTCTGCAGGGCTATACCATAGCCTGTCGTGGCAAACACTTTCCCAGAGCCGATAGTCACAAGCTTACAGCCCTCATCCTTCCCTGCCATGTAGTTCAACACCGCAGCATCATAGATGAATGCGTCCAGCTTCCTATTGAATGACACAAAAAATCATCAGACAGTGATGTAATAAATCTCCAGATGATATTAGGAATGAGTTATAAAGTAGATGCACAGGGAGCCACATAGAACTCCTTCCAGTAAATGGGACTAAATCGAATTTTTGGGTTAATGGACTGTAATTTATTTTGAGGTCATTGGGATGAGGGTTAGAGTTGAGAGCTGGAGGAGAGTTCAGTGTTTAAGCACAGTGCATTTTTCTTACCCTGTCTTGAGGCTGTTGAGGGCATCCTCCACTCCTTTCTGGTTGTATTTGACCATGTGTGCGTGCATGTCAGGGTAGTTACTTCTGATGTTCCTCTCTGTACTGCCGTTAGGGACCGTACCAAAACGGAATGGAGGGTAGTGCTCCTGAGGCTTCTGGAACTGTAGGAAGTGATGAGGGGAGGAGATTCAGTTCAATGAGATCTAATTCAGAGCCGTCCTATTAATTTCAAACTGATTCAAATAAATGCAGTTCCACTCAATTCAATTTGATTTGATTGAATTTCATTCTACCCTTTTCAATTTGTGTAGATTTGATATAATTCAAGGCCATTATTTTTGAATCAATTCAATAGCCATAGATTGCCCGGACCTGCTGTTAGCTCGGACCTGCTGTTTTCGACTCTCTCTCTCTACCGCACCTGCTGTTTCTAACTCTGAATGATCGGCTATGAAAAGCCAACTGACATTTACTCCTGAGGTGCTGACCTGTTGCACGCTCTACAACCACTATGATTATTATTATTTGACCCTGCTGGTCATCTATGAACATTTGAACATCTTGGCCATGTACTGTTATAATCTCCACCCGGCATAGCCAGAAGAGGACATGCCACCCCTCAGAGCCTGGTTCCTCTCTAGGTTTCTTCTTAGGTTCCTGCCTTTCTAGGGAGTTTTTCCTAGCCACTGGGCATCTACATCTGTATTGCTTGCTGTCTGGGGTTTTAGGCTGGGTTTCTGTATAAGCACTTTGTGACATCGGCTGATTTAAAAAGGACTTTATAAATACATTTGATTGATTGATTGAGTTCAGTCTACCACACTCAAAAAAAAAATGCTGCTTTAAAAACAACTCAATTTGGGTAAATATAGGACAGAACACATGTTGGGTTATTTTGACCCAGCAGTTGGGTCATTTAAGAACACATTGCCAGAGACAGGTTGGGTTGTTGATGCTGCAGTATTTAGCTAAAATCAGAGATGGGTCAAACAAATATCACAATAAATATTATGGCTGAACTCAAATGTGCTGGTTGATAAGATACCTGTATTTATGGGAAAGATGTTTGAGAAGGTTATTTTGTTCTTAAATTATATTGTAAATTGGAATGGTAGAGTTATGTCCTTCATGGAGTTATCAGAATTGTACGGGAAGGTCTGCTCAATCCAAGAGTACAACCAATTGATTACAGCATTGCCCCAAAAATGGAGGAGGCGAGTGGCAGCGGGCGGAGGTAGGGAACTGGTCTGTCTGCCCAATATAAAGGATCAAAACTGGCGGAGGAATAAATAGCATAAATAGGAAAGTATACAAGTTTCATTTGAGGACCAGGATGTTGACAACTGTGCCAGACAGATTTCAAATTAGTTGGGAAGAGATTTTTGATGTACCGATTCCATGGTACAGGGAGCATGAGTTGATATATAAAACAACGCAAGACTCAAGACTTTGTGCTTTTCACCTAAAATTATTATATAGAATTCTTGCCACCAACAAAATGTTGAATATTTGGGGCATAAAATCAACAAAGCTCTGCAGATTTTGTTGTGAGGATACCGAATCAATAGACAATTTATTTTGGTATTGCCCTCAGGTAGCCTGTTGCTGGTTTCAGGTTCAGGAATGGCTGAAAATGCATAGCATTGATCTCAAATTAACGCTAGAAATAGTACTGTTGGGAGATCTGGAGAGACCGGGTCAGTCAATCACTAATATACTAATACTCTTAGTAAAAGTATTTATCTTCAACACGCAATCTGTAGTTTCTATTTGATTAGATAGATTGAAATTGTACGTTAAACATAATAGCATAGTTGAAAGATATGTGTTGCGTAGAAACACGAAGTGGGTGGCCAGCAGAGATAGATGGGATGGGCTGAGGGAAGCTGAGGGTTGGTATGTATTGTTATTTATTGCGTTGTTGTTTGCTGTTTTCGTCGGTCTTTTCCTTTTTTCATTAGTTCATTCTCTTGCTTGTTGGTGCATTGAGGGGTTCTTGAGGGTGGAGGATGGACTTAATTGTATTTTTAATTTTTATTCTTCCGGGGGGGGGGGGGGTAATTTATATCGCTATCAAGCACACGCACCCTCACACATAAGGATGGCTCTGTTGCGGAAAGACTGATACATGTTTGATAGTGTCTTGATGCTGTATTGTTTGTCCTTCCTGTTCTAATACTTTAATGTTACCCCCTCCTTGTGCTTTTTGTAATAAATAATTTTATAAAATGGGAATTATTTCTATTACACATATTTCATTTATGTATTTTAATCACACTATATATGCAAAAGTATGTTGACACCCCTTCAAATTAGTGGATTTGGCTACTTGAGCCACATCTGTTGCTGACAGGAGTATAAAATCAAGCACACAGCCATGAAATCTCCATAGACAAACATTGGCAGTAGAATGGCCTTAATGTCATAGGATGCCACCTTTCCAACAAGTCAGTTTGTCCATTGTTTGCCCTGCTAGAGTTTCCCTGGTCAAATGTACGTGCTGCTTTTGTATAATGGAAACATCTAGGAGCAACAATGGTTGAACCACGTAGCTTACCGAACAGGACCGCTGAAGCGCATAGTGCGTAAAAAACATCTGTCCTCGGTTGCAACACTCACTACCAAAGCGAGGTCCATACAGAAATGGTTTGTCGAACTTGACTGGCCTGCATGAAGCCCTGACCTCAACTCCATCTAACACCTTTGGGATGAACTGGAACGGCGACTGCGAGCCAGGCCTAATCGCCCAAAATCAGTGCCGACCTCACGAATGCTTGTGGCTAAATGGAAGCAAGTTCCCGCAGCGATGTTTCAACATCTAGTAGAAAGTCTTACAGAGGAGTGTAGGCTGTTACAGCAGCAAAGGGGGACCAACTCCATATTAATGCCCATGATTTTGGAATGAGATGTTCGACGAGCAGGTGTCCACATACTTTTGGTCATATAGTGTACTTCTGAATATTGTGTATTTTGTATTACACTGGTCTGAACAACACTCCAATGTGATATTTCAGAGCCCTTGACCTTTTCCACATTTTGTTACATTACAACCTTATTCTGATATTGATTAAATCGTTTTTTTCTTCATCAATCTACACACAATACCCCATAATGACAAAGTAAAAACAGGTTTGTGTATTAAAAAATGTAAGCACAATGTTCAGGGCCAAACAATTTGTCCATTGTACAGTATACAGCCTACAATGAACTGTACTACAGTATCCATTCTCAGACTTTCTCCTTCCCACCTTCAACAACCTGCTTGCTCTCTGAACTGGCTTATATTGGTTGTGTCACATCATTTGAGACAGGTTAAATCTATTTTGAATGGTTGTGTTCAATCAATGACATACTGTTTGTTCTCTATTTGTATTTGATTGTTGCCACTTGTGTTTACCAGTATGGATGACATGTCCATTAGAATGCAGAATGTATTTTGAGAATGAGAATGTGTTTAGAGTTTTGCTGAAAAGTCTAAGTGAGATCTGCAAATTGTGTTTTACCATGTGAAATGGTTTAAGGTATTGACAACAGACTGCATAATTAGCTAAATGAGTCCAGGCAACTGAGAACTTTGTTCAGCCAATAGGTTTTAGTGTTTTAGCAATTGAGAGAAAAACTGTAACAGTACTGACTGCTAAATAGATTTTGACTGGTTGCAGGCCAATGGTGACTTTAAAACAGTTACAGAGTTTAATGGCTGTGATAGGAGAAAACTGAGGATGGATCAACAACATTGTAGTTACTCCACAATACTATCCTAATTGACAGAATGAAAAGAACAAAGCCTGTACGGAATAAATGTATTCCAAAACATGAATCCTGTTTGCAACAAGGCACTAAAGTAATACTGCAAAAAATATGGCTAAGCAATTAACTTTTTGTCCTGAATAGAACATTTTATGTTTGGGGCAAATCCAATACAACACATTACTGAGTACCACTCTCCATATTTCCAAGCATAGTGGTGGCTGCATCATGTTATGGGTGTGCTTGATTCTAACATGTATTGACTCAGGGGGTTGAATACTTATTTAATCAAAATATATTTGTGTTTTAGTTTTCATGATTTGTTTTACAAATGCTATCATTTTTCTTCCACTTTGACATTAGAGTATTTTGTGTAGACTGTTGACAGAAAATGACAATGAAATCCATTTTAATCCCACTTAGTAATAAAATGTGTAATAAGTCAACGGTGTGAATACTTTCTGAAGGCACTGTACATGTATTTCAATTAAATACAGTACTTTGAAAAAGTATCTTATATTTTATTTTGATACACTGGTCTTTAGGATATGTTGTAGTTGTATTTTGTAGTTTGTAATTTATGCCCATCCTTGGCTACGATCCACCGGGTCAGATCAGAAGACTGGAAGAATGGCTTAGTAGGGGCATGGCTTTAGGCTAGTTATTTTTGGCCACCCGTGAGTGCAAATGTCATCCCAGGTCATCTGTTCTGTTGTATTGTCAATACATGTTAAGGTTGAGTACTGACACTTTTGTATTTTAATAAGGCTTCCAAAGTGTATGAGTGCCTTAAATGCTGGGAAGGGTACCACTTTGATATAATGTAATTCATTAAGCAACATTTTAATTTGCAGTGTACAAATGTAACATGATGAACAGGAATGACATTTACTCTCACGGGTGGCCTAAAATAACTATCTGAAAGCCACACTCTCAATAGGCTATGCCTTTGAATTACCCAAACATGGGTCATTTTTTACTTTCATGCTGTGTCTTAGGGTCTTATAACTGTCATTTTATTGTCCTAATATAAAATGAATAACATCTTCATTCAACGACTTTCACACAGGGGTACCAATTCCAATATTTGGAAATGCATAGGTTCTTGATGAACTCATACTGTTATGTACACCTCTTTAAAGCTACAAAACTATCAGCTCAAAATTGCAATGCAATGACAATACCACAGACAAGACAAACCTGACTGACATTTACACTCATGGGTGGCCAAAAATAGCTATCTGAAAGCCACACCCCTACTTAGCCACACCTCCAGTCTTCTGATCTGGCCTGCTGGGTCATTGCCAGGGATGGGAATAAATTACAAATTACAATTACAAAATACCGAAAGACCAATGTATCAAAATAAAAAAATACGGTTGCAAGCATTGCATTTAATTAAAAGCCATGTATTTTGTATTTTAAAATTCAAAACTAAATTTGCAAGTAGCCAGCCGATCAGCAACAATATCCTGTGTGGTTGTGGAAACATCTTACTTGCTTTGACTGTGATATGTTGTTGTTTGTCTACCTTAGCTGCATGCACTCTGGATAATTCTAAATGACTGAAAGCTTGTTAGAATAACTCAGCATGCTTTCCAATTGTTTATTTTTACATATACATTTATATTTAGTTAATTTAGCAGATGCTATTATCACACCATAGCACCATCAGACTTCTGATACCAATGTTGGGTGAAAGGGTACCACAAAATTGTGAACCGCTATAAAAAAAGAATTTTGAAATACAGAAATTACAGCTTTCAAGAGTATCTTGCTACAAATGATATTGTGTTGTTCAGCCCAGTGTAATACAAAATACACAATACTCAGAAGTAATTGGAATATGTATTTCAAATATATGTAACAGACATACTGCCAATCTAGTCATAGCTCAATAACCCAACTAAGTGCCCCAACTGCTGGGTCAAAAATATCTATTTACCCAGCGATGGATTGTTCACGCAGCATTTTTTTTAGTGTAGTACTTCAACTCAGGGCCGTTTGGCCAAGTCAGGTCAGAGTTGAGAGGATTCAGAGTGCAGGATGGATGAAACCTTTGACAGAACCACACAGAACCCAGACGCTCATGAAACTCAATTAAAGTGTAAATAAAAACTCTCCATTATAAGCTGTTAGTATTGACCTTCAGATCCCTGTGAAGATGGATGGACCTCTCTACAATAAGATCCTGTGTGTGTGTGTGTTCACTGTCTGAAAATAATATAATATTGTCTCAACACATCCCCTGAGGCCCTGGCTTTCTCTCTCTCTCTGTATCTATTCTCTGTTTATTTGTTTCTCACTCTCATACTCTGAAGTGAAGTTTGTCGCTTGCCATTTTCCTCTTCTGTGATTACACTGAGGAATAACGAGCCAAATGACGAAGAGAGTGTGTGTGTGTGTGTGTGTGTGTGTGTGTGTGTGTGTGTGTGTGTGTGTGTGTGTGTGTGTGTGTGTGTGTGTGTGTGTGTGTGTGTGTGTGTGTGTGTGTGTGTGTGTGTGTGTGTAAATGCTATGGTCTGACAGGGAGAATCGTTGACAGGACGAGCCCAGAGAGGACAGTTATCAGGATGGATGGACTGATGGATGACTCAGGGTTTGATTAGTTGTCCTACCTTCTTGTCAGACAGTCCAGACACAGTGTCTATGTACTGCTCCTGGATCATGAAGGCAGCCAGGTTGGCAGTGTAGGAGGCCAGGAAGATGACAGCGAAGAAGGCCCACACCAACACCATGATCTTACTGGTTGTGCCTTTAGGGTTCTCAATGGGGACTGAGTTATTGAACACGATGCCCCACAGTAGCCACACTGACTTCCCTATGGTGAAGGTAGGACCTCCGGGCGCTGGGGGGGAAGGAGCAGAGATGGGCAGTATTTTTATTACATATACACTACCGGTCAAAAGTCTTAGTACACCTACTCATTCAAGGGTTTTTCTTTATTTTTACACATTGTAGAATAATAGTGAAGACATCAAAACTACGAAATAACACGTGGACTCATGTTGTAATCAAAAAAGTGTGAAACAATCAAAATGTATTTTATATTTGAGATTCTTCAAATAGCCACCCTTTGCCTTGATGACAGCTTTGCACACTCTTGGCATTCTCTCAACAAGCTTCACCTGGAATGCTTGTCCAACAGTCTTGAAGGAGTTCCCACATATGCTGAGCACTTGTTGGCTGCTTTTCCTTCACTCTGCTGTCCAACTCATCCCAAACCATCTCATTTTGGTTTAGGTCAGGTGATTGTGGAGGCCAGATCATCTGATACAGCACTCCATCAATCTCCTTGGTAAAATAGCCCTTACACAGCCTGCAGGTGTGTTTTGGGTCATTGTCCTGTTGAAAAACAAATGATAGTCCCACTAAGCCCAAACCAGATGGGATGGTGTATCGCTGCAGAATGCTGCGGTAGCCATGCTGGTTAAGTGTGCCTGGTCACCAGCCAAGCACCCCCACACCATAACACCTACTCCTCCATGCTTTATGGTGGGAAATACACATGCGGAGATCCTCCGTTCACCCACACCACGTCTCACAAAGACGTGGCAGTTGGAACCAAAAATCTCCTATTTGGACCAGACCAAACAACAAATTGCCACTGGTCTAATGTCCATTGCTCGAGTTTCTTGGCCCAAGCAAGTCTCTTCTTATTATTGGTGTCCTTTAGTAGTGGTTTCTTTGCAGCAATTCAACCACGAAGGCCTGATTCACGCAGTCTCCTCTGAACAGTTGATGTTGAGATGTGTCTGTTTACTTGAACTCTGTGAAATATTCATTTGGGCTGCAATTTCTGAGGCTGGTAACTCTAATGATCGTATCCTCTGCTGCAGAGGTAACTCTGGGTCTTACATTCCTGTGTCGGTCCTCATGAGAGCCAGTTTCATCATAGAGCTTGATGGTTTTTGCGATTGCACTTGAAGAAACTTTCGAAGTTCTTAACATTTTCCATATTGACTGACCTTCATGTCTTAAAATTAAAGTAATAATTGACTGTCATTTCTCTTTGCTTATTAGAGCTGTTCTTGCCATAATATGGACTTGATCTCTGTCACAACACAACTTATTGTCTCAAACACATTAAGAAGGAAAGAAATTCCACAAATTAACATTTAAGAAGGCACACCTGTTACTTGAAATGAATTCCAGGTGACTACCTCATGAAGCAGGTTGAGATAATGCCAAGAGTGTTCAAAGCTGACATCAAGGCAAAGGGTGGCTATTTGAAGAATCTCAAATATATAATATATTTGGATTTGTTTAACAATTTTTGGTTACTACATGATTCCATGTGTGTTATTTCATTGTTTGATGTTTTCACTATTATTCTACAATGTATAAAATAGTTTAAAAAATAAAGAAAAACCCTTGAATGAGTAGGTGTTCTAAAACTTTTGACCGGTAGTGTATTTGAAATACATATTTTAATTACTTCTGAGTATTTTTGTATTTGAATTACACTGGGCTGAACTACACTCCAATGTATTTTGTATTTTCAAAATACAAAACACTTTACATTACCATTGAGAGTTAGAGGCGGGGGGATGTTAGGGAGGAGAGGGAGGTGGAGATTAGATGTTTGGTTAATAACCCCAAGGTATCATAACAGCCTCATTAGCAGATGTCCAATTGGATGAATGGATCAATGAAGCTCCCAAAATTCAGTGTTGTTGATGTGTTTCATGAAACATAATCCTTATACGTCCATGTTCCTATACTGTTGATGACAGAATCATGAATTTCCAATTAGTTTATTTCTATAGGCCACTACTAGGCCTTATAGAGAGCTGAAAAGGTCAAACTTATATAGTGTTTCTATTCATAGGTCGATCCCTAACCCATCACTCTACCCAGCAGCATTAGCGATCCTCTCAGCATTAGCCTAGCCACTGAAAGGTTAGCCATTAGCCTGCCTCCACCTGGTGTGTATCATGTTGTGGAAGACAGCATTAGCCTCTAATTGTGTGTCGTGTTGGGGAACACTGCGCTTGCCGCTAGCCTGCTTCTAGCTGTGTGTCGTGTTGGGGAACACACCCTAAGTCCATCCATCTTGCTCATCTTAGCGGAGCCACATCCATCTCCGTCAGATTAGCCTAGCGACAAACGTTAATTAAACCAGGAAGTGACCTTTCAGACAGTGAGACGAGAGCGAGCTTTGGCATCTCGGCATGCTGGGATTGAATAGCCGTCTTCGTTTTGTGTATGGCTATACCCCACAGTCTCCCGGGGACTCTCTGTAGGACATTCTGTTTCATAACCTGTAAAGCAGGCTTCCCCAACAGGTGGCCCGTGGGTCGACTTCCTTCGGTGGGTGATTTTATTTGGCTCGAAATATACAGTACCAGTCAAAAGTTTGGACACACCAACTCATTCCAGGGTTTTTCTTTATTATTACTATTTTATACATGTAGAATAATAGTGAAGACATCTTATAACTACGAAATAACACATATGGAATCATGTAGTAACCAAAACAGTGTTAAACAAATCTAAATCTATTTTATATTTGAGATTCTTCAAAGTAGCCGCACTTTCCCTTGATGAGAGCTTTGTACACGCTTGGCATTCAATGTTCAATTCTCGGGCCGACTCTTTTCTCTGTATATATCAATGATGTTGCTCTTGCTGCGGGCGATTCCCTGATCCACCTCTATGCAGACGACACCATTCTATATACTTGCGGCCCGTCCTTGGACACTGTGCTATCTAACCTCCAAACGAGCTTCAATGCCATACAAAACTCCTTCCGTGGCCTCCAACTGCTCTTAAACGCTAGTAAAACCAAATGCATGCTTTCCAACCATTCGCTGCCTGCACCCGCACGCCTGACTAGCATCACCACCCTGGATGGTTCTGACCTTGAATATGTGTACATCTATAAGTACCTAGGTGTCTGGCTAGACTGTAAACTCTCCTTCCAGACTCATATCAAACATCTCCAATCGAAAATCAAATCTAGAGTCGGCTTTCTATTCCGCAACAAAGCCTCCTTCACTCACGCCGCCAAACTTACCCTAGTAAAACTGACTATCCTATCGATCCTCGACTTCGGCGATGTCATCTACAAAATAGCTTCCAACACTCTACTCAGCAAACTGGATGCAGTTTATCACAGTGCAATCCATTTTGTCACTAAAGCACCTTATACCACTCACCACTGCGACCTGTATGCTCTAGTCGGCTGGCCCTCGCTACATATTCGTCGCCAGACCCACTGGCTCCAGGTCATCTACAAGTCCATGCTAGGTAAAGCTCCGCCTTATCTCAGTTCACTGGTCACGATGGCAACACCCACCCGTAGCACGCGCTCCAGCAGGTGTATCTCACTGATCATCCCTAAAGCCAACACCTCATTTGGCCGCCTTTCGTTCCAGTTCTCTGCTGCTTGTGACTGGAACGATTTGCAAAAATCGCTGAAGTTGGAGACTTTTATCTCCCTCACCAACTTCAAACATCTGCTATCTGAGCAGCTAACCGATCGCTGCAGCTGTACATAGTCTATCGGTAAATAGCCCACCCATTTTTACCTACCTCATCCCCATACTGTTTTCATTTATTTACTTTTCTGCTCTTTTGCACACCAATATCTCTACCTATACATGACCATCTGATCATTTATCACTCCAGTGTTAATCTGCAAAATTGTAATTATTTGCCTACCTCCTCATGCCTTTTGCACACAATGTATATAGACTCTCTTTTTTTCTACTGTGTTATTGACTTGTTAATTGTTTACTCCATGTGTAACTCTGTGTTGTCTGTTCACACTGCTATGCTTTATCTTGGCCAGGTCGCAGTTGCAAATGAGAACTTGTTCTCAACTAGCCTACCTGGTTAAATAAATGTGAAATAAAATTTTAAAAAATAAAAAATTCTCAACCAGCTTCATGAGAAAGTCACCTGGAATGCATTGTGCCAGTCAGGTATGTTGTGACAAGGTATGGGTGGTATACAGAAGATAGCCCTGTTTGGTAAAAGATCAAGTCCATATTATGGCAAGAACAGCTCAAATAAGCAAAGAGAAATGACAGCCCACCACTACTTTAAGACATGAAGGTCGGTCAATCTGGAACATTTCAAGAACTTTGAAGGTTTCTTCAAGTGCAGTCGCAAAAACCATCAAGCCTAATGATGAAACTGGCTCTCATGAGGACCGACCACAGGAAAGGAAGACCCAGAGTTATCTCTGCTGCAGAGTATAAGTTCATTAGAGTTACCAGCCTCAGAAATTGCAGCCAAAATAAAAGCTTCACAAAGTTCAAGTAAAAGACGCATCTCAACATCAACTGTTCAGAAGAGACTGTGTGAATCAGGCCTTCATGGCCAAAGTGCTGCAAAGAAACCACCATTAAAGGACACCAATAATAAGAAGAGACTTGCCTGGGCCATGAAACATGAGCAATGGACATTCAACTGGTGAAATTCTGTCCTTTGGTCTGATGAGTCCAAATTTTAGATTTTTGGTTCCAACCGCTGTGTCCTTGTGAGACGCAGAGTAAGTGAATTGATGATCTCCGCATGTGTGGTTCCCACCGTGAAGCATGAGGTGTGATAGTGTGGGGATGCTTTGTTGGTGACACTGTCAGTGAATTATTTATAAATCAAGGCACACTTAACCAGCATGGCGACCACAGCATTCTGCAGAAATACGCCATCCCATCTGGTTTGGGTTTAACGGGTGTTTTTCAACAGGAAAATTACCCAAAACACACCTCCAGAATGTGTATGGGCTATTTTACCAAGGAGATTGATGGAGTGCTGTATCAGATGGCCTGGCCTCGATTGAGATGGTTTGGGATGAGTCGGACAGCAGAGTGAAGGAAGAGCAGCCAACAAGTGCTCAGCATATGTGAGAACTCCTTCAAGACTGGAAAAGCATTCCAGGTGAAGCTGGTTGAGAGAATGCCAAGAGAGTGCAAAGCTGTCATCAAGGCAAAGGGTGGCTACTTTGAAGAATATCAAATCTAAAATATATTTGTTTCACACGCTTTTTCAGTTCTGCCCACAAATTTTCTAGAGGATTAAGGTCTTCCAATGTTGTAGTAAAATGGCTTAAGGACAACAAAGTCAAGGTATTAGATTGGCCATCACAAAGCCCTGACCTCAATCCTCTAGAAAATTTGTGGCAGAACTGAAAAAGCGTGTGCGAGCAAGGAGGCTTACAAACCTGACTCAGTTACACCAGCTCTGTCAGGAGGAATGGGTCAAAATCCACCCAACTTATTGTGGATAGGTTGTAGAAGGCTACCCGAAACGTTTTACCCAAGTTAAACAATTTAAAGGCAACTGAGTTTGAACCTGGGTCTCCTGTGTTAGTCCTCTGAGCTAAATCCAGGCTAGCAGACAGGTTTGTCTCAACTCACCTTTGGCACTGACCAAGCTTCGGTTGTACCCGACAGGACTGAAGTACTCAAACACGAATACAGTCACAGCGACCACGGTCAGGCACATTACAAACATCATCACCCACACCGCTGGGCTATAGGGCTCTAGTGGAGAGGATGAGAGTCAAGGAGGGGAGGGAGGGAGGTCAAAGAGAGAAGGAGAGAGAGATCTTTCTTTTCAGGTATTTTGGACTGGACAATAATGGCTAACAATGTCTTCTGCATAGTCTCTAAAGATGAATTAACGGTAATCATGGGATTCTTAATCCATTCCTTTGGTTGTCGTGTTAGCTTTTGTACTGCCAGGCTCAAACAAGGTAATTATACATACTGTAATTTGAAGATCAGGGAGAGAAGAGGCAGAGATACAATTATTCATTTTAACATGGGAAAATATCCAGCAACTTGTTTTCATTTTGATTTTGTTGTTTCAGGGTTTATGTGGGATTTAGTCATATCTGCGGGATAAAACTTTAATCTAAAGTTTCCTAAAGCAGAAAAAACAGACCACTGAGACAGAACTCAGTAAAGTAGGCCACACACACACGTTTGTGCTCACTGAGCGTTGCCATGGGAGCTAGCGGTCCTGCTGCATCCATGGGGAGAGGCATCATAGCCGACAAAACAGGTAAATTACTCTTAGGCACACATCTAGGATCATCTTGTCTTCCCCATATCCTAATGATAGCTATTGGAGTAATTGGTATTGGTAATAATTGGTAATAGCTATTGGAGTAACCTCAGATCAAATTATATTTACATTATCTCAAGTCAATCAATTAATCAATGATATATCTCACCAAGGAAGGCGGAGGGGGAGACAGTCCCATTGCTACGGGCAACCATGACGCTGATGCCCGTCTCAACGAAGGGCACGGAGAAGTCGATGATCTCAGAACGCTCCTCATTTATGGTGAGAGAACCTATGGCCATGTCTGCTTTCCTATAGAACACCTGGGAGAGGAGAGGGTGAGGAATGAGACAGGGTGAGGAAAAGAGAGTGTCAGGTTGATAAATGTACATCTTTACATTATACAACTGACAATAGGATTTACTGTACATAATCCCACTGTTAACGTGCAGTTCAGAAAGTTAAGACCCTTTCGCATTTTGTTACGTTACAGCCTTATTCTAAAATGCATTAAATAAAAAAAATCCTCATCAATCTACACACAATATCCCATAACGACAAAGCGAAAACTGGTTTATAGAAATGTTGGCTAATTTAAAGAAATAACTCATTTACATAAGTATTCAGACCCTTTGCTATGAGACTCGAAATTGAGCTCAGGTGCATCCAGGTTCCATTGATCATCCATGAGATGTTTCTACAACTTGATTGGAGTCCACCTGCGGTAAATTTAATTGATTGGACATGATTTGGAAAGGCACACACCTGTCTATATAAGGTCCCACAGTTGACAGTGCATGTCAGAGCAAAAACCAAACAATAAGGTCGAAGGAATTGTCAGCAGAGCTCTGAGACAGGATTGTATCTAGGCACAGATCTGGGGAAGGGTACCAAAACATTTCTGGAGCATTGAAGGTCCCCTAGAAAACAGTGGCCTCCATCATTCTTAAATGGAAGAAGTTTGGAACCACCAAGACTCTTCCTAGAGCTGGCCGGCCAGCCAAACTGAGCAATCGGGGAAGAAGGGCCTTGGTCGGGGAGGTGGCAAAGAACCTGATGGTCACTCTGACAGAGCTCCAGAGTTCCTCTGTGGAGATGGGAGAACCTTCCAGAAGGACAACCATCTCTGCAGCACTCTACCAATCAGGCCTTTATGGTAGAGTGGCCAGACAGAAGCCACTCCTCAGTAAAAGGCACATGACAGGTCGCTTGGAGTAAAGGACTCTCTCTACTGTAAAGGACTCTCAGACAATGAGAAACAAGATTCTCTGGTCTGATGAAACCAAGATTGAACTCTTTTACTGATTGCCAAGCGTCACCTCTGGAGGAAACCTGGCACTATCCCTACAGTGAAGCATGGTGGTGGCAGCATCATGCTGTGGGGATGTTCTTCAGTGGCAGGGACTGGGAGACCAGTTAGGATCGAGGGAAAGATGAATGGAGCAATGTACAAAGAGTTCCTTGATGAAAACCTGCCGCAGAGCGCTCAGGACCTCAGACTGGGGCGAAGGTTCACCTTCCAACGGGACAACAACCCTAAGCACACAGCCAACAGAACGCAGGACTGGCTTGGGGACAAGTCTCTGAATTTCCTTAAGTGGCCCAGCCAGACTCTGGACTTGAACCAAGATTGAACATCTCTGCAGAGACCTAAAAATAGCTGTGCAGTGACCTAACAGAGCTTGAGAGGATCTGCAGAGAAACTAATTATGGGGTATTGTGTGTAGATTGAGGGAACAAAACGATTGAATCATTTTCAGAAGTCTGTAACGTAACAAAATGTGGAAAAAGTCAAGGGGTCTGAATACTTTCCGAACGCGCTGTATATAAGAATTGCAGACTATGGTATTTTTCTCTAGAGTTACCTAAAAAAAAACACATACAAAGTATTGCGCCTCTGGGCAGAGGAATGCAGGCAGTGATGTTCTCATGAGGAACACCTGTTAAGGCGTACGCCTTAGGATGCAACTGTGTTTGATGTGTGTGTTTTGCATCTTCAGCCCCATATGTGCATGTCCTCATACACCATTGCCTAGTTAAAATGCACCATCAAAGAGATAGGCAGAGATACTGTGCACCTACCCAGGTTACCACTGCCACTGACCAATGCCTCTTTTTCTCTCATGCTCCCATGGAACACACAGCACATAGTTAGGAGTTGGAGCACTGTAGCTATTTATGGAGAAGCTAGTGTATATTCCAATTGTTATCGTTCTGGGATTTGAAACAGCAGCATTCCAAGCTACTGGTACACCTCTCGAGCCTCTATGCTACCCACCACCTCTGCCCGAGCACAGACATCTCCTGTAATGTTCTGCACTCCTGGTCCTGGAGAACTCCTGGGTGTGCAGGCTTTTGTCCCAGGCCAGCACTAACACACTTGATGACACTAATCAACGGACCATGAAAGCCTTGATAAGTGTAATCAAATGTGCTATCAGAATGCAAGTGGAGCTTTTACCCCATTGCTTACACCTACGGTTTACTTTCAGATCCCCATAGACTAGGGTTTGATATGGGGTTTGGCATTAGTGTTCCTCTCACCTCTCCGATCATGCCGTTCCAGATGCCACTGATCATCTTTCCATGTTTCCCGTTAGTGACCAGGTAGAGGTCGTAGGAGAACTTAATGGTGCGAGACAGCTTCTTCAGAATGTCTATACAGAACCCCTTACAGCACAGCTTGGTGTAGGGCTCCGAGTGGCCCACAATACTGTAGGGAGAGGAGGAGCACACACACAGAACAGAGATTAGTAAATTCTTCAGTGACCTGAGATATTGCAGAGATCGACCCACACACAGAGAGAGAGAGAGAAAGAACGTAGGTGAAGCATGATACGTTTTTGGAGAAAGAAGAACTCCTAATTGACCTAATAGGTCCTATTATTGACCTCCCAAACAGCAGGAGCACAGTGAGTCCTGATGGCTGAAGATGTGAGACATATCAGATCAATAAGCTAAACAGCATCATAGCAGAGCAAAGAGCAAACTGTACTCTGTACTAATGACTGGGAATCAAGGACCTGGTCTGCAGATACGAACGACAACAGTAAATCGGTATCCCCCAGACACACACACACACACACATAATCACACACACGCAAACAAGCGTGCGCATACACACAAACAGAGACAGAGATGCACGCACACAGTCAGAGGGGCAGGCATGTACACACACACACACACACACACTTAGTCCAGTCTGAAACCTTGGATGTCTGAGGCCCGGAGACAGACTCTAAACACAGGCCATTAGGGTGTTTGGAGGAACACTGACACACACACACACACAGAGCGGTGATGATCCGTCACCTCCAGCCTCCCCTCGACCCCACTGTCTAATGATGTGTAGGTAGAGGGGGAGGACAGAGAGAGAGGGATGAAAGAGAGGGGATGGTTGTTGTTGTTTGACCTAGAGTAAACAGGTCTGTCCCTGTCTCCCTCATCTCACCAGCTGCCTGGGCTAAACGCTGCAGGTTAGGAGCTCTGAGTTAGGGTGTTCTAATGTGTGTGTGTGTGTGTGTGTGTGTGTGTGTGTGTGTGTGTGTGTGTGTGTGTGTGTGTGTGTGTGTGTGTGTGTGTGTGTGTGTGTGTGTGTGTGTGTGTGTGTGTGTGTGTGTGTGTGTGTGTGTGTGTGTGTGTGAGTGTGTATGCTACACAACAACAAAAACTGCTTCCTCTATCTCCCCCCAACCCTACACACACACACACGCACACAGACACACCTGAGGATTAGCGATGGCTCTGTGGCTCCAGGGTTCTTCCCTGAGACTACAGCAGTATGAAACAATGTGAACAGAGGGAGGAAATCTAAAGCTATGACACAAAAGAAACGTCCTTTGCTGTGAGGAAGGGAGACAGAGAATGGTGGAGAAAGAAATAATGAGGAAGGAAGATTGAGAACATATGTTTCAGTGGGGAGATTTCCAGTGGTGTACCCTTAGGTATGTGATGCTAATACCTATGGCTCGATTGCAACCAACAGGCAGAATTTAACACAGTCCTGCAGGTTACCGCTGGATTCCTTAAAACACTACAAATGGAAGATGACTATGCTTGATTGCAACAAAAAAATCAGTTGATCTCTCGTTGTTACCATGTCAAGTGATTATGATACCAGATAGCTGGTCTAGATTCTCTACTACCGCCCCGAATGAATTATCACCCAATCAGAAGCATCAGAAATCAAGGCTGATTGATGTATAAGAAGATAGAAGTAGTAGCTCTCATTTCATTCAAATGCTTCACCTTAAATGGCAAAATAAAATAATAATTGCCTTTCAATATATGACGTAAATGACTCCATTTTCATTTGATAAACAAATATAGATTATATAACTCAATCATGATTTACTTGATATAGTTGCAAATGTCTAATATGGACTGTCCAGGGATATTTTACCCTCAATCTTGATATGACCATATCAGACCATTTTATTTTAAAGGCCGTTGCATTTTAATGGAGAGCATAAATTGGAGACAAATAAAATAATTAAGAATAGGCTACACATTTAACATAATTTTTTTCCATTCGTACAACGTGTCAGGAAAATTGCCACGGTAGATTTGTCATGGTAGAAAAGGAAATACTTAGTTTCAGTCGTCAAATAGATACATCACTCTTAGTCTGCTCATCTCACTGATCATCCCCAAAGCCAACACCCCATTTGGCCGCCTTTCCTTCCAGTTCTCTGCTGCCAGTGACTGGAACGAATTGCAAAAATGGCTGAAGTAGGAGACTTCTATTTCCCTCACCAACTTTAAACATCAACTATCTGAGCAGCTAACCGATCACTGCAGCTGTGCATAGTCCATTTGTAAATAGCCCACCCAATCTACCTACCTCATTCCCATACTGTTTTTATTTCATTTACTTTTCTGCCCTTTTGCACACCAGTATCTCTACTTGCACATCATCATCAGCTCATTTATCACTCCAGTGTTAATCTGCTAAATTGTAATTATTCGCTCCTATGGCCTATTTATTGCCTACCTCCTCATGCCTTTTGCACACACTGTATATAGGACTTTCTTTTCTCTACTGTGTCATTGACTTGTTTGTGTTATTGGCTTGTTCATTGTTTACTCCATGTGTAACTCTGTGTTGTCTGTGTCACACTGCTTTGCTTTATCTTGGCCAGGTCACAGTTGCAAACAAGAACTTGTTCTCAACTAGCCTACCTGGTTAAATAAAGGTGGAAAAAATATATATATCGTTTTTTTTTTTAAATAGCAAGATTAAAATGTTCCGATGATAATACCCACCAGAGAACAAAATAGTCTTGAAAAATGTTGGTTGGAATCAGGACTACAAGATAACCCCGAAATCCGCATTATGCAGATGTTTAACAGTGGTGGACGATGGTTGCAATTGAGATCAGTTGTGCAGGTGGTTTTTTAGCTCGTATCGAGAGTTTAACGAGAGCTGGTGATAATCTCGTGGCCATCAGTTGTTGCAATTGTCCCAAAGCTTCTACATAACTAAACTAAGGTCTTGCAGTTCTGCACTTGAATATTCTGCAATCGCAATACAACTCTCGCGCTCTCTGGGCGTCCCCAAACCAGTACTGCTCACAGGTATACGCCGACTACATTGCAATCAGATACCCACACGTGGACAAGTTAGGACTCTACCCAGACAAAGCATAGTACAGCATGTAGGATCACGCACCAATAGCATCACTGTTGCGGCTAGCCCACAGTCAGTTAGAAGAGAGGGTGCTTTTGTGACTGTGCCTTAAAGAAGGGTTAGCTGACAACTTCACGAAAACGGTGCACACGCTTCAAATGGGGCAGAAGTCTGTGTGTTGTGATTTGGGATGGGCCAGATAGCTAGCAACGATGACAAGATGTTGACATGTGGGGAATCGTGGGTGTGGCTTGTTTCAGATGGTATCAAGAACAAGATGAAACTATGTCTTGATTTGAAGTGTTTTTACTGATGTCACATCTATGCTAATATGGCTCAAATTTGCTAGCAATGACAGTATAATTGTGTATTTGACACAAGTGCTCATTGTGCAAATGTATTTGTTTTCAAACATTTGAGACTAAATATAGTTTACATGTCAACAATCTAAGCCAACTCTGTCTGTTTTGCCCCATAGTTGCACATGCATAGGTTTTTGTTGCTGAACAAACAACCTGTTTACGATACTCTCACTTATTGGAGTTCAGTTATGTTGCCAATGAGACCAGCCGCTGTCCAAAGAGAGGAGTTTTAATGAGTAAAAAACCTTTCAATTACGCCAAACATCTGCCACAGAGAAGAGCTATGTCACCCAACATATGATTAACATCCTTTATTTTACTTTCACTAACTCTCTCTCTCTCCCTCTTTCTCTCGTTCTGGTTTTCCCTGGTAGCCCGTAGTGTTGATTACTCGCCAAGCAGGGGGGGGAGAGAGAGGGAGAGAGAGAGAGAGAGAGAGAGAGAGAGAGAGAGAGACCGAGAGAGACACAGAGAGAGACACCGAGAGAGACACCGAGAGAGACAGAGAGACACCGAGAGAGACAGAGAGACACCGAGAGAGACAGAGAGACACCGAGAGAGACAGAGAGAGAGACCGAGAGAGAGACCGAGAGAGGGACCAGAGAGAGAGAGAGACCATAACCTGGCAATAGAGACAGAACGCCATAGAAAAGCATGGAAGGTCAGAGAAGAAAGACTAAGTAAGCACTGTGGGTCAGGTGAAGTAGATGATGAGCAGCTCTTCCTACTCCACTGCTCAAAATACGAATCAATCAGAGGTATTTATCTCCTGAAATTTGAAGACAGAATTGCAGGATTTCTTGACCTGCCTGTTGAGGAGAAAATCTGCATTTTGTTTGGAGAAAATGTAGAGACAGTAGATGTTGCTCCAGATGATGTCCTGGCCTGTCATAATGTAAGAGAAACAATAGCCCTTGCAGATTTCTATTTCTCAATTGTTGCTGTTTGTTAAAGGTTTTGTTTATTATTTTCCTATATATTATTATTATTGTTGCTCAAACACATGGTTCATTTATGTAATACTTCATGTACATTGCTCTGGCAACAGTGACAACCACCCATTCATACCAATAAAGCGTTGAATCAGGAGAAAGAGAAAGAGAGGGTTGTGTGATTTCTACCCGACAGTGCCATGATATATATGCCAGCGTTGGCAGATAAATCTTCTTTACAGCCAATCAATGTGCCATCGCGCACAACTACTCTCCCCACACATCTCTCCACTATTAATATACTGGGCCGATAATTGATGTGCTGACTCGTGTGAATGTCTAAGGGATGCACAGCGGGTATGTAACAAGTGTGTAAATGGTTGGCCCCTGGTGTGTCATTGTTGTGTTATGGGTTGGCTCCTATTAGTAATCCGTTTCACTCCAGGTGTGTTCATGCACGTGGTTTGATACAGTTTAAAGGATCACACAGCTGCTATGTGCTCTGACAACAGCGCATCATAGTGTATGCATGTATGTTTGTGTGTTTGAAATGTATAAAAGTATCCCGGTCTCAAAATCTAGCTTCCAGTATGTGTTTACCAGATGCGCCTTTGCAAAATACATTTAACTCAGTTTTTCACAATTCCTGACATTTAATTCAAGTAAAAATTATTTGTCGTAGGTCAGTTAGGATCACCACTTTATTTTAAGAATGTAAAATGTCAGAATAATAGTAGAGAGAATGATTTATTTCAGCTTGTATTTCTTTCATCACATTCCCAGTGGGTCAGAAGTTTACATACACTCAATTAGTATTTGGTAGCACTGCCTTTAAAATGTTTAACTTGGGTCAAACATTTCGGGTAGCCTTCCACAAGCTTCCCACAATAAGATGGGTGAATTTTGGCCCATTCCTCATGACAGAGCTGGTGTAACTGAGTCAGGTTTGTAGGCCTGCTTGCTCGCACATGCTTTTTCAGTTCTGCCCACAAATTTTAGAGAGTATTGAGGTCAGGATTTTGTGATGGCCACTCCAATACCTTGACTTTGTTGTCCTCAAGCCATTTTGCTACAACTTTGGAAGTATGCTTGGGGTCATTGTCCATTCGGAAGATCCATTTGCGACCAAACTTTAACTCCCTGACTGATGTCTTGAGATGTTGCTTCAATATATCCAAATAATATTCCTTTCTCATGCTATCTATTTTGTGAAGTGCACCAGTCCCTCGTGCAGCATAGCACCCCCATAACATGATGCTACCACCCCCGTGCTTCACGGTTGGGATGGTGTTCTTCGGCTTGCAAGCCTCCCCCTTTTTCCTCCAAACATAACAATAGTCATTATGGCCAAACAGTTCTATTTTTGTTCCATCAGACCAGAGAACACTTCTCCCAAAAGTATGATCTTTGTCCCCGTGTGCAGTTGCAAACCGTAGTCTGTCTTTTTTTATGGCTGTTTTGGAGCAGTGGCTTCCTTGCTGAGCAGCCTTTCAGGTTATGCCGATATAGGACTCATTTTACTGTGGATATAGATACTTTTGTATCTGTTTACGCCAGCCTCCACAGGTACACTTCCAATTGACTCCAATTATGTCAATTAGCCTATCAGAAGCTTCTAAAGCCATAACATAATTTTCTGGAATTTTCCAAGCTGTTTAAAGGCACAGTCAATTTAGTGTATGTAAACGTCTGACCCACTGGAATTCTGATGCAGTGAATTATAAGTGAAATAATCTGTCTGTAAACAATCGTTGGAAGAATCACTTGTGTCATGCACAAAGTAGATGTCCTAACCAACTTGCCAAAACTATAGTTTGATAACAAGAAATTTGTGGAGTGGTTGAAAAACAAGTTTTAATGACTCCAACCTAAGTGCATGTAAACTTCCGACTTCAACTCTATGTGCAGCCATCTGTATACATTTGCAATTTGCATGTTGTTGTTGGTGCTTGCGTGTGTACCTCTCGGTGCGGTTGGACTGGCGTCGGCAAGGCACGGTGTTGCGTACGCAGGTGCCCGTGTCGGGGTCCACGTTTTCTACGATGACGAAGGGCCTCTCCTCCAGAGTGGCTACCGTCAGGTGGCGGTCATCTGATACCGTCTCCAGAAAACTGCCATAGCGAGGCCACACCGGGTAACGCACCTGGAGGATACCCCGCTCTAATGTTCCCACCTGGGGGGGGGGGGGTGGAGTAGGAAGGGAGAGGGAGAGGGAGAGTACATGAAAGTGGATTAAACACACTCAGGGCTGTAGATCTGAGAGAGGCTGATCCAAGTAATCCAATGGATTGTGACTCTAAGCAGAGCCCCAGAGGACCCAGTGATCCCCGTTAAGAACCTGTCCTCGCTTAACCCTACTGGGGCTCCATTTATCACCCAGGCTTCTTTCCCTGGAGCTTCCAACTCCATCCCTCCAGTCATAAATCATAGTGTCTCTTCTTTTATATGCAGATTACATTGTACTGATCTCTGAAAGTGAAGATAAGTTTCAAGAAATGTTATATATTGTTTTTAACTGGTGTGGACAATTGAATCTGAATATCAATGTGGACAAAACTAAGGTGGTACACTATTGGAATTCAGCAGTGACTAGAACACTGCTGTGGTCCAGGCCACAGTAGATATGATCAGTGAGTACAAGTATATGGGATTGATTATCAAAGACTTTGTGGATCACAATGTGTCTGTTAAGTACATATCTAACTATGCGAATTGTGCCCTCGGTGCTATCATTGCAAAGTACAAAGCCATGGGCGGCTACCATTTAAATGTTTCACTAAACTGTTTGATTCATTGGTGCTACATACCCTATTTGTACTTATGCTGCAGGAGTATGGGGGAACAGAAATTATAATGTTTCCTTGTGTAAATGCTGATTTTACCTTGGTGTGGATAAATACACGACAAATCCTGTTATTCAAGGCGCTGTATGGGTTGGAAAATATGGCATCGTCAGTTGCTATTTTTTTTAAAAATGGCAGTGATTTTACATCATGCATCCGCCAAATTGGAAATTGTAACGGTCTTGATGAAAATAATAAACTATGTGACATTAACAGATAACAATAATATGCAGTGCCTCTACTTTATCCACATTGTGTTGTGTTACAGCCTGAATTTAACAATAATTGAATTGAGATTTTGTGTCACACACACAATACTCCATAATGTCAAGTGGAATTATGTTTTACAAGTTCATTCAAAATGAAAAGCTCAAATAAATTGAGTCAATAAGTATTCAACCCCTTTGTTATGGCAAGCCTAAATAAGTTCAGGAGTAAATATTTGCCAATCAAGTCACATAGGTTGCATAGAATCACTCTGTGTGCAATAATAGTGGTTAACATAATTTTGTTATGACTACCTCATCTTTGTACCCCACACATACAATGGTCCCTCAGTTGAGCAGTGTATTTCAAACACAGATTCAAACACAAAGTCCAGGGAGGAAAAAAAGCAGACATTGAATATCCCTTTGAGCATGAATATCCCTTTGAGCATGGTGAAAATATTAGTTACACTTTGGATGGTGTATCAATATACCCAGTCACTACAAAGATACAGGTTTCTTTCCTAACTCAGTTGCCGGAGAGGAAGGAAACCGCTCAGGGATTTCACCACGAGGCCAATGGTGACTTTAAAACAATTACAGGGTTTAATGACTGTGATGGGAGAAAACTGAGGATGGATCAACGACATAGTAGTTACTCCACAATACTAACCTAAACAATGGAGTGAATTGAAGGGAGCCTGTACAAAATAGAAATACTCCAAAACATGCAAAGACAATGTGGCAAAGAAATTATCTTTATGTCCTGAAAGAAAACCGGTATGTTTGGGGCAAATACAACACATCGCTGAGTACCGCTCTTCATATTTTCAAACATGGTGGTGGCTGCATCATGTTATGGGTATGCTTGTCATTGGTAAGGACTAGGGAGGTTTTAGGGTATAAAAAAAACAGAATAGAGCTTAACACAGGAAAACTGCTTTCCATCAGACACTAGGTGACAAATTCACCTTTCAGAATTTTTATTTCACCTTTATAAAACTAGGTAAGTCAGTCAAGACCAAATGCTTCTTTATAATGACAGCATACTAAAAGGCAAAGGGCCTTCTGCAGGGCAGGGGGCCTGGGATTCAAAATTCAAAATTCAAAAAAAAAAATATACGACAAAACACATATCACAATGAGACAACACAACACTACCTAAGACAACAACATTGCAAGGCAGCAACACATGACAACACAGCATGGTAGCAACACAACAAAACAACAACAAGGTAGCAACACATCATGGTAGCACCCCAAAACACGGCTCGCATTGATGTGCCATCCTGGATGAGCTGCACTACCTGAGCCACTTGTGTGGGTTGTAGACTCCGTCTCAATGCTACCACTAGAGTGAAAGCACCAACAGCATTCAAAAGTGACCAAAACATCAGCCAGGAAGCATAGGAACTGAGAAGTGGTCTGTGGTCACCACCTGCAGAACCACTCCTTTATTGGGGGTGTCTTGCTAATTGCCTATAATTTCCACCTGTTGTCTATTGCATTTGCACAACAGCATGTGAAATTTATTGTCAATCAGTGTGTAAGGGATTTCCTCCTCTTCTTCCGAAGAGGAGAGGCGAAACGGATCAGAGGACCAATATGCGGCGTGGTAAGTGTCCATGGTTCTTTTAATATGTAAATTTACTCATGAACAACTGATACAACAAAAACAAGAAACGTGTGAAACCCTCAACAGCCCTATCTGGTGCAAAACACAAAGACAGGAACAATCACCCACAAACACAGTGACACGCAGGCTACCTAAGTATGATTCTCAATCAGAGACAACTAATGACACCTGCCTCTGATTGAGAACCATACTAGGCCGAAACATAGAAAACCCCAAATCATAGAAAATCAAACATAGACTGCCCACCCAACTCACGCCCTGACCATACTAAATAAATACAAAACAAAGGAAATAAAGGTCAGAACGTGACACAGTGTTGCTTCCTAAGTGGACAGTTTGATTTCACAGAAGTGTGATTGACTTGGAGTTACATTGTGTTGTTTAAGTGTTCCCTTTATTTTTTTGAGCAGTGTATATTTATTAAAACACTCCCTGAACTTTCTTCCTGACTCTCAGTGCACTTGTTACACAGTTCATGAAGGAAGGCTTGCTTATTAAAGTTTATTAGCAAGCGTAGGCCGATACTGATGGAGGACGATAGCACCCAGCAACAGTCAACAAGAGCTATTTGAGAGTTTTGTGCTTAAAACCAGCGAATCAAATTGTTTGGGGACAGACTTGGTGGAGACAACTGAGTACTGAATGTGATCCTTGGTAAAGATTGCCACTCCCCCACCTTTGGAAGATCTGTCTTGCCGAAAAAGGTTATAACCAGAAAGGTTAACATCAGTATTCAAAACAATCTTCCTTAATCACGTCTCAGTAATGACCAACACATCTGGATAGGAGCTGTGAACCCACACTTTCAATTGATCCATTTTACGTAATAAGTTTCCAGTGTTAACGTGCAGAAAACCCAGGCTTTTACGAAATCTGAAATCAGTGAAGCAGATATCAGAGCACAAGTCAGAATTGGGGCTAGCAACAGTAGGTGGGCCAGGGTGTAAATGCACATTTCCAGATATCATAAACTGTAATACAATCAAGGCACGACAGAGTACAGGGAGAGCTCTGCAGTGCTGATTTATGATATCTGAATGTGCATCAGATGGCAACAAGATCCTATTGTACAGCAATTTCATCAGGTAACATGAATACAAAGCCGGCAAGAGGAGGTTAGAATAGGATGGGAGGCAAAAAGTCTGTGTAACCAATAGAGAGTCCTGAGTGTGGAAACAAACAGTCTGTCCCACTGTTGGATAAAGAAGGTTGTCGTCAACAAAGTATGCAGGAGTCATGAGGCAAATAGCAAAATAGCAAAATGCACAAGAAAGAAATTTAATATAGAACGAATAGACTTGGGCTAGCCATTGTAAGTTCATAGTCACTCGCCCCAACAGTATGTGTGTGCTGGAGGCGAGCAAAAGCTCAGGAGAGAGGGGTGAGTGTGGTGGAGGTACCTGTACCAGACAGGGGGAGACAGGGCAGGGCAGACGGCAAACAGATGGCCAGGTGGAATCCAAGCAGCAGTGCAGCAGGCAATGGGAGTAGGTGTCACACACACTTGGGATAAGCTTTTATTTCTAGAGGCAGATTTCCTGTAGAAAATGCCAGGGAATGGTCTTTGAACAGCAGGAGGGGGGTTCAGAAGACTCTTCAAAGACTCCTGACACTTGTTGAGCCCAAAGACTGTTTACGTCACAATTTAGTGCTAAATTAATTTGTATTTGGTCTGTCCTTGCAAGCCTCGGAGCCTTTACTCAGCATGCAGTCACCATAAAGTAAAATATATCACTGTAATGCACTTTATTATTTAAAAAAAAACATTATTTTTCTTCTAGGCTTTCAAAATAACATCAGACCAAACGCTACTCACTCAGTTCCAGGTTGGAATGGTGTCCTCGGGTCTCTGCTGTTTGTTTGCTAGAGCACCCTCCGAATAGCTTGGAAAAAGAAAACCTTGAAAGCAGTAATCTCTGCTTTAGGTAATTAGGCAATTAGTAATAATTAGGTTATGGGTTTGGAGTTTTGCTCTGGAGCGAAGGCCAAGCTGTGGAGGGTGGGTAGCATCCTGCATACAGTGTAAGTCGGAAGTTTGCATACACCTTAGCCAAATACATTTAAACTCAGTCTAGTAAAAATTCCCTGTCTTAGGTCAGTTTGGATTGCCAGTTTATTTTAAGAATGTGATATGTCAGAACAATAGTAGAGAGAATGATTTATTTCAGCTTTTATTTCTTTCATCACATACCCAGTGGGTCAGAAGTTTACATACACTCAATTAGTATTTGGTAGCATTGCCTTTAAATTGTTTAACTTGGGTCAAATGTTTCGGGTAGCCTTCCACATGCTTCCCACAATAAGTTGGGTGAATTTTGGGGTGGAGACAATCACAAGGACAGGTGAAACAGTTCACAGTGTGACACAGGATTATCCGTAATTATGGTAGATTCCAGATTAATGTAGAAGTGTTTAGAAAAATATTATATTCTTATTTAAAAAATGACACAATACATTGTTTACCATTAATCTCTATTGGGGACAAAATCATCTGAAACACAACCAAAACAAACAGCAAATGCTAGGAATATGGGACCAAATACTACACTTTCGACTACTTTAATACACATACAGTGTAAGCAAATGTGTTAACAATTGTAAAATCACCCGCTATGGATGAAAATACCCTCAAACAAAGTCATTGATAATTTCATATCCAGAGTGGTGCAATACAGAGCCAAAACCAAAACAGTGTCACTGTACTAATACTTTTGGAGCTGACTCTATTTCTGTAATTAATTTTCAATAAATCAGCAAAAATGTCTAAAAACATGTTTTCACTTTGTCATTATCAAAGTGTCACACACAGTATTGTGTGTAGGTTGGTGAGAGAAAAAAATTATTTGATCTATTTTTAATTCAGGCTGTAACAAACAACAACATGTGGAATAAGTCAAAGGTCAATGCCTGCACTGTAAAGGCCTGCGCCAAAGCCTGCCATCTTATCCTCCAATAGAGACGTTTCTTTTTATGTGCCCAATTGTCCTTTTATCCACTGTATACTCCGGGGGTTTGTATTATAGATGAATCCTGTACAATGTTTGATCATGATTGTTTTTAGTGTTGCAGAACTCAATATGAGTGATCCACAATGTGGTTGAAAATAAAATCTGCATTTTGGACTATTGTGTCATTATTATGGAGTGACACTTAAATACATTTTTCTAACTCTAAATTTGCTCTGTTGATTTATATTACTTTTTTTTTAAAGTAGAAATAGCTACAACACTATTTAAAGCCACATTAGCATGTAAATAACCCACACTATTGTGTCTGACTCTATGAATTGCAGTGCTGTTTTAACTGTTATGAACTTTTCGCAGGCAGTTACTGAAATCAATCACTCCTCCCTCCCTCTCTAGGAGGAAAGCAGTGAGGTAGATAGAGAGACCGGTTCCCCCTGACTTAGTTTTAAAAAATGAGATGTGTAGTGCTGTCAGTGTGTCAAAAAGAGAGAGAGGGGATGAAAAGGGCATGTCACATGCACAAACCCACAAGTAAGTGCACAATGACACTTTTTCACTAATGAATGAGCTACATGACACTGGAGGTAAGGAGGGGGAGAGAGGTTTAAAGGAAAGAGGGAGAGAGTTACAGAGAGAGTGAGAAGTTTAAAGGGAAGAAATAGAAGCAGGGGTTGTGAATGACTGTGTGTTTTGTTGGAATTCCAGAGCATTCCCCAGCAGCCTGACTTTTTGTTTGTGTTTGAGTTTCTGACTGCACAGTCAAGACCCCCACACACACACACGACCACACACACGGTTATGTTCCTTTATACTTGTAGGGACCTACAATCCTATTTTCCCTAACCCCTAACACTAAACCTAACTAACCTTAACCCATAAACCTAAGCCAAACCCTACATCTAATTCCTAACCCTAAACCTAACCACTGTCATGAAGTTGCCCTCTTTCAAATCAAATCAAATCAAATCATGTATTTATATAGCCCTTCGTACATCAGCTGATATCTCAAAGTGCTGTACAGAAACCCAGCCTAAAACCCCAAACAGCAAGCAATGCAGGTGTAGAAGCACGGAGAAAAACATGGGTATAGCAAGCCCCATCCCCCTCTCCCTGCCTCCCCCTGGCCTCCTTCAACTAGGCTGCTGTGGTCAGAGAGAGGTCGTAAATTCCTGAGAAGACCCTGCCACATGGCCACATAGTATTAGAGGCAGAGTAAATTTTCATAGAGCACAAAGGAATTTCTTCCACCTCACAGAACTTGAGGTACGAACAAATTTCATGTTCCGGAGAAAGTATAAAAGATCGGTGAAGAATCCAGCTACGAACTGGTCCGTTTGTTACAACTTGGGGAAGCTCAAGGGAGACGGTGTGGCCAGATTACCATAACAATGTTTATATAATAGATATGAGGTTTACATCAAATTGTTGTATAAGATGAATGAGTGAGTATGATACTGTTTGTAAAATTGTGTACTATGATTTTGGACTGTTTAATGAAAGAAAATACAATTCCCTTTTGATTTGAACTAAATCAGAGGACTGCCCCTGAGCCCAGTTAGGGTCAGGCATCCTGGGACTCTATAACGAAACGAATGAATGTCACTCTGAACTTTCCAGTATAACCACGACAGAGATAGAGGGAGAGAGACGAACAATTCTACAAAAGAAACAACTTTTCACCAGCGATCAAGACGACACACTGAGCGTAAATATATATTGATTGCAATTGTTCCCGAATGAGTGAGCGTTCATGTGCAAAGGATTGGCATTTCAATTGTTATAATTATCACTCTGTAGTGACTTCTTAGTCGACCCCCACTTCCCCTTTTGTCTAACAAGCCGCCATGCCGGTTCAGCCCACTAGGGCATATTCTCCCATCATTTCATGTAACCATATTTACTGTATGTTTATGCATTTCTGTGAATTACTAAATTAGTAATAAATAAATGATTTAAGACAACTGATGTATGGATGACTCATAGTGAAGACTGGGTTTGTGCAGATAACCAACAATTTACGACGTTTGGAATGAGGCTAATGTGAGGTAAAGTAAATAATTCATTCATTCGAAGACTAATTGAAGTTATTTTAGGAAATGATAACTTTGTAATCTGAATACGAATTTCATGTAATACTAATTACAGAGAATCTTTGATAAAAACTATAAGTCTTCAATTTAATGATAGTAAATACACGACACCACTAACACTTTACCCTAACCCTAATTCTAACCCTAACCTTAATTGTCACCCTAACTCTAACCCCTAATCTTAAAATAGCCTTTGTCCTCATGGGGATGTGGGAAATATCCCAATAAGGGAGAATTTCCCTTGTTTTGCTATTCTTGTGGGTACTTTTGAGGATTTTACTACCTCCTACTATTGAACAAATGTATTCCTGCCCTGCCACAGCAAGCCTACTGTATCAATGTCACTGTGTGTGTGTGTGTGTGTGTGTGTGTGTGTGTGTGTGTGTGTGTGTGTGTGTGTGTGTGTGTGTGTGTGTGTGTGTGCGCGCGAGCGCGCGTGCGCGCAGGGTTGAGAAGTAACAGATTACCTGTAATCCGTAACATGTAAGGGATTACAAAAACGGTATCTGTAATCCGTAATGTTACCAGAAAAAATATTGTAATCAGATTACAGATACTTTTGGAAAAACTAGATGATTACTTTGAGGATTACTTTTAAATTCATAAAGGATGTTTGAGAGAAAAAAGCTATTTGACACTGTTTTCTCAATGACATTCAAATCAGCATTGAAAAGAGGCATAAATTTAAGTTTGTTCCATCTCAGTGAGTCTAACCACAAGTCAGAGACCACTATAATGACACACCAAATGAGTTTTGATGGATCGCGAGAAGAGAGCAGGAATATGCTTTTTTAGTCTATAGTCCAAGCTATGTCTTCGAATAGTACAACTGCTGTCGACATCCAAAGATTATCCTATTTAAATAAGTGCTTGGAGTTGTACAGTTGTAAGGATGACAGCAGTGGTGTAGTCTACGGCAATACAGATCACTTAATAGTGTTATCTACATAGCGCATTGATGTAAATCACACTGTTGCTCTCTCATTTAGCTATTATAGATTGTGGTTATTGTCGATGGCTGTTCACAAATCTAAATCTGTATTTGAACCCAACAATGATTGAATTCAAGAAGTTTAAGCTGCCTATCAGTCATTGTTTTTGAAACCAGTGGACAGCCAGTGAAAAATGCACTCTTGCAACAGCTGTACAGTGCGGATCCCAGCCTTTGGAATAAACGTGGGGCTTTTATTGCTGAAACTCGCAAACTTTTGATAGACTTAAAGGGGAAATCTGTAGTTGCTACATTCATTTTTGGACTTGTAAATTATATACAGTGGGGCAAAAAAGTATTTAGTCAGCCACCAATTGTGCAAGTTCTCCCACTTAAAAAGATGAGAGAGGCCTGTAATTTTCATCATAGGTACACTTCAACTATGACAGACAAAATGAGAGAAAAAAAAACTGAAAATCACATTGTAGGATTTTTAATGAATTTACTTGCAAATTATGGTGGAAAATAAGTATTTGGTCACCTACAAACAAGCAAGATTTCTGGCTCTCACAAACCTGTAACTTCTTCTTTAAGAGGCTCCTCTGTCCTCCACTCGTTACCTGTATTAATGGCACCTGTTTGAACTTGTTATCAGTATAAAAGACACCTGTCCACAACCTCAAACAGTCACACTCCAAACTCCACTATGGCCAAGACCAAAGAGCTGTCAAAGGACACCAGACACCAGGTAGTGCTGGGTTGGTTGTTTCACGGTCCAGACACACACCCACTCACTCACACACACACACATGTAATTCAGTACCTTGTCCCACAGTCTGTCTCTGTCCAGTGCGATGATGGCCATGGAGGGGTTGGTCAGGTAGCCATCACTGTTGAACGACAGGTCCTTACGCTCCCATGTCACATTTAGCATGTGTCTGCAACACACACAGATTCAGTTTTCAACACACACACACACCTGTTTAGTATGTATCTACTTACAAAAACACACACAGGACGAGAGGGTGTGTGGCCTCACACACTCACCTGAACAGTGTGTTGTTGTTGATATGTGTAACTGGTGTGTTGCAGTCGCTGTGTCCCTCTGGAAGGAACCCTTGATGCCTTCTGAAACTATCCGCCCCTTTGGCCACTATGGCCACGCCCTCTCTGACACGTTGCCTCAGGCTCTTCCTCCAGTGGTCAGTGATGACCCCAATCAGTCCTACAGGGAAGCTGATAGGTGGAGGGCTCTCTGTGTTGCCCAGCGCGAGGGAGGGGAGGATCCAGATGTACCCAGGCCCCAGTAGACCCACCTCCCCTGCTACCTGGAACAGGTACTGGGCCTCTTCATAGGAACAGTAGGCCAGGAGCACCTGGGAATCAATCTAGAGGGACAGACAGATATAACACTGTAAGTAATATCTAACATTAACCTCTCTCTCTCTCTCGTTGGAAATAGTTTGAAAAAATTCTCTCTCCTACCTGCTGTAACATGCGTTTGGCTCGGACGTCACTGGTTCCGACAGACATCTCCAGAGACAGGATATCTTGTAGCCTCCACAGGAAGTAGGAAGTGTCCGTGTAGGATCGGACGTAGTCTACAAACGTCTCGTATCCCGGCCACATGCTGGTGATTACTACAAAGTCTCCCCAGTCATACTCCTCCATCAACTAGAATATAGACATGATAGAACATGTTATATGTAAAGGGTCGTTCCACTAATAGAGTACATTTTGGCTCGTGTAATCTGGTCCAAATTAACTTTTTATTTCACCTATTTAACATTGTCATAAAGAGCACATGTTCAAATTAATTTGAAAAAACAAACACGTTTTTCCATCTCAAGAAGTTAAATAAAAAAATGATTTTAGTATTTTGTATTTGTATGCCAAGGCAGCAGCTACTCTTCCTGGGGTCCAGCAAAATTAAGGCAGTTATATAATTTTAAAAACATTACAATACATTCACAGACCGTGCCCCCTCAGGCCCCTACTCCAACATATATACAGTACAAAATCCATGTGTACGTGTGTGTATAGTGCGTATGCTATCGTGTGTGTGTGTGTGTGTGTGTGTATGCATGTGTCTGTGACGATGTTTGTGTAGCTTCACAGCCCCGCTGTTCCATAAGGTGTTTTTCTATCTTTAAAAAAAGGTATTTGTACTGCTTGCATGAGCCACTTGATGTGGAATAGAGTTCCATGTAGTCATGGCTCTATTTAGTACAGTGCACCTTCCATAGTCTGTTCTGGACTTAGGGACTGTGAAGAGACTTCTTGTGGCATTTCTTGTGGGGTATGCATGGGTGTAGTTCAAACAGACAGCTCAGTGCATTCAACAGGTAGTCAATCTCTCCTCTACTTTGAGCCAGGAGAGATTGACATGCATATTATTAATATTACCTCTCTGTGTACATCCAAGGGCCAGCCGTGCTGACAGTGCTGGTGTATCAATATGTTTTGACCATGAGTTTACAATCCAGGGTTACTCCAAGCAGTTTAGTCACCTCAACTTGCTCAATTTCCACATTATTTATTACAAGATTTAGTTGAGGTTTAGGGTTTAGTGAATGAGTTGTCCCAAATACAATGCTTTTAGTTTTAGAAATATTTAGGATGAACTTATTCCTTGCCACCCACTCTGAAACTAACAGCAACTCTTTGTTAAGTGTTGCAGTCATTTCAGTCGCTGTTGTAGCGGACATGTATAGTGTTGAGTCATCTGCATACATAGACACTCTGGATTTCCTCAAAGCCAGTGGCAATTCAATAGTAAAGATTGAAAAAAGTAAAGGGCCAAGACAGCTGCCTTGGGGAATTCCTGATTCTACCTGGATTATGTTGGAGAGGCTTCCATTAAAGAACACCCTCTGTGTTATGTTAGACAGGTAACTCTTTATCCACAATATAGCAGGGGGTGTAAAGCCATAACATAAGTTTTGCCAGCAGCAGACTATGATCGATAATGTCAAAGGCCAAACAAAAGTAAGTGCCAATAAAGTGCAAAATAAAGTAGCAGGGTTGACCGTGACAGGGTTGATGTTTTGATCTTAAATCAGTGATAAATCCACTTGTAACAGGGGGAATAGAAGCTTGTTGTCACACCCTGACCTTAGAGATCCTTTTTATGTCTCTATTTTGGTTTGGTCAGGGCGTGAGTTGGGGTGGGCATTTTATGTTTTGTCTTTCTATGATTTTTTATTTCTATGTTTTGGCCGGGTATGGTTCTCAATCAGGGACAGCTGTCTATCGTTGTCTCTGATTGGGAACCAGACTTAGGTACCCTTTTTTCCCACCTGTGTTTGTGGGAAGTTAACTTTTTTTGACGGCACATAGCCTTAAGCTTCACAGTTTGTTTTGTATTGTTTGTTTTGTCGGTGTCATTTCGAATAAAAGAGAAAATATACGCTCACCACGCTCCACCTTGGTCCAGTTCTTTTAACGGCCGTGACACTTGTTGTGTGCAACAGGGAGTTGAAATTGAATGCAAGCTTCACAAAAAAATGAAACTGTTCAAACATCTCTAGCCTATCTATCTATGGGTAACAGAGTTGACGTGTTGTGCTGGATGCACTCAGTTTTCCACCACAGAAAAAGGCCAAAAAGAACCAGCTCACCTGCTTTCACTCTATGATTTTACTTTTACTGAAAAAATAATTTTAAAAGGAATAGTTTCACCACATTGAAACGAGAGTTCAGTTCACATAAAATATTTGACCTTGAAATGAGGGACAGATGCTAATTGATCACTAATAACATAAATACATAATACTCTTCAGAAAGAACTTGGTCAAAGCTTTAAAATTTAAATTAAATTAAATCTTAATCTAATTCGTAAAAATGAGACAAGAAACATGTCAAAATGCTGAGTTGTGACACTTTAGGCATTTAGGTGTTTCTCAAAGTCGGTCCTGGGGCCCAGCCTGGTTGCACATATGTTTTTTTTTGTCCTAGCATTACACAACTGATTCCAATAATCCAAGCTTGATGAGTTGGTTATTTGAATCAGCTGTGTAGTGATAGGGCAAAAACCAAAATGTGCGCCCAGGGGGGCCCGAGGACCAAGTTTGGGAAACCTTGCTTTAGCAAGTCTTTATTCATACTAATAGTCTGAAGGGCACTTCATTTAATATAACAGGCCTTTAAAATGCAATATTGGTGCACAATTTCTACTCAAAATATCAAAGGAATGCAAAATGTACTTGTGGAACGACCCATAAATGTAAAATCATATATTGATATAACATTTCAGACCACGGCTTTCCTGATTACTACATTCTGATTGGATGAAAGGGGACTCTATAAGTGAACATGAACTTTAGATTATTCTATTCCTGTACCTTGAACATGCAGACGATCTGCTGCTCCAGGGAGGCACCCATCTGGAGAAACGTGGAACCCTCAGCCTAAAGGGGGGAGGAGTGGGGTGAGAAGGAGGGGGAGGGGGGAATGAGAATGTTAGCTCAATCCAACAATACTGTACACTATTCAGGTGAGCACACTCACAAGCACTCGCAAACTCTCAAGTAGACATTTTCCACACCCAGAGGAGGTAAATAATGTGTGGTCAATCCTATCGCTGTTATAACACCTAAACACACCTACAGACACACACAAACACGCACGTAAACAACGGGCTGTGAGGGTCGATTCTATCTCTATTAAAGCCACGCTATGAACACTGATATACAGTGCATTCGGAAAGTATTCAGACATTTTTCTTCTAAAATGTATTAAATGAACACATTTTCTTCCTCGTCAATCTACACACAATCCTCCATAATGACAAAGCAAAAAACAGGACTACCTTATTTACATAAGTATTCAGACCCTTTGCTATGATACTCGAAATTCAGCTCAGGTTCATCCTGTTTCCATTGATCATCCTTGAGATGTTTCTACAACTTGATTGGAGTCCACCTGTGGTAAATTCAATTGATTGGATATGATTTGGAAAGGCACACACCTATCTATATAAGGCCCCACAGTTGACAGTGCATGTCAGAGCAAGAAACAAACCATGAGGTCGAGGCAATTGTCAGCAGAGCTCTGAGACAGGATTGTGTTGAGGCACAGATCTGGGGAAGGGTACAAAAAAATGTCTGCAGCATTGAAGGTCCCCAAGAACACAGTGGGCTCCATCATTATTAAATGGAAGAAGTTTGGATCCACCAAGAATCCTCCTAGAGCTGGCCGCCCGGCCAAACTGAGCAATTGGGAGAGAAGGGCCTTGGTCAGGGAGGTGACCAAGAACCTGATGGTCACTCTGACAGAGCTCCAGAGTTCCTCTGTGGAGATGGGAGAACCTTCCAGAAGGACAACTATCTCTGCAGCACTCCCACAATCAGGCCTTTATGGTAGAGTGGCCAGACAGAAGCCACTCCTCAGTAAAAGGCACATGACAGCCCGCTTGGAGTTTGCTAAAAGGCACCTACTGTAAAAGACTCTCAGACAAAGAGAAACAAGATTTTCTCTTTTACTGATTGACAAGCGTCACATCTGGAGGAAACCTTGCACCATCTCTACTGGGAAGCATGGTGGTGGCAGCATCATGCTTTTTGGGTGTTTTTCAGTGTCAGAGACTGGTAGACTAGTCAGGACAGGGTAAAAGATGAATGGAGCAAAGTACAGAGAGATCCTTGATGAAAATATGCTCCTGAGCGCTCAGGACCTCAGACTGGGGCGAAGGTTCAACTTCCAACAGGACAACGACCCTAAGCACACAGCCAAGACAACGCAGGAGTGGCTTCGGGACAAGTCTCTGAATGTCCTTGATTGGCCCAGCCAGAGCCCGAATTGAACCCGAGCGAACATCCCTAAAGAGACCTGGAAATAGCTGTGCAGCGATGCTCCCCATCCAATCAGAGAGCTTGGAGGATCTGCAGAGAAGAATGTGAGAATCTCCCCAAATACAGCTGTGCCAAGCTTGTAGCGTCATACCCAAGAAGACTTGAATCTGTAATCGCTGCAAATGGTGCTTCAACAAAGTAAAGGGCCTGAATGTTTACATTTTTACAATTTCTACATACCTGTTTTTGCTTTGTCATTATGTGGTATTGTAATTTATGTAGATTGATGTATGTATTTAATCAATTTTAGAAAAGGCGGTAACGTAACACAATGTGGAAAACTCAAGGGGTATGAATACTTTTCGAATGCACTATATGTGAAACCGTTAATTAAACATTACCTTCTCAGCAGGCATTCTGTATACGACTGTGAGCAGACTATATGAGCTGTCATAAATCCGACACAACAATCCTATGAAAATGACATAGCACCTGATGTAATAACACACTGTGAAAAGGCAAAACGTAGGGCTTCCTGAGTTGCGCAACGGTCTAAGGCACTGCATCGCAGTGCTTGAGGCATCACTACAGACCAGGATTCGATCCCAGGCTGTGTCACAACCGGCCGTGACTGGGAGTTCCATAGGGGGATGCAATTGGCCCAGCGTCGTCCGTTTTAGGGGAGGGTTTGGGCGGGGGGGGCTTCATTTGGCTCATCACGCTCTAGCGACTTCTTGTGGTGGGCCGGGAACCTGCAGGCTGACTTTGGTCGTGAGTTGAACGGTGTTTCCTCCGACACATTGATGCGGCTGGCTTCCGTGTTAAGCGGGCGGATGTTAAGATGCGCGGTTTGGCAGGTCATGTTTCGGAGGATGCATGACTCGACCTTCGCTTCTCCAGAGCCCGCTGGGGAGTTGCAGTGATGAGACAAGATTGCAATTGGATATCACAAAATTGGGGATAAAAATGTGGATAAAATATTTTATAAAATGAATAAAAGGCTAAACTTGTCTTAGGGCAGGCGTGCAGGCAGGAGACAAAGTTAAAGGGTAAGTACCTTAAATCACAAATTTCCCAAGTGATTCCATACATTGAAACTAGTTAGGTGGAGTTTGCCTTCTCTCCCTGCAGTCTTGAACTGGAAAGCTGCAAAAATGGTTCATGTGACTCATGAGGTTTCTTTGTGCACTACTAAGAGCAATTGAGAAATCTGCGAATTGTGGTCACATTTGTTGTTTTTATTGAAAGATTACAGACGAATTTGTTATTTTTATCAAAAGTACTAATGTTTTGTAGTCAGGAAATGTGTACCTTTCCACCTAAAGTGGTTGCAATTATTTTATATCATTATTTTATGTGGCCAACTGCAACAACAGTGGAGATGGGTAACAACTGTGCATGTGCGCTCTCGTGCAGCAAACTCTGTGACGTATATGCCCTTATTTGGAGCTTGACATCACAGATGCGAGTTTAGTACAGGTTAGTAAACATTGTATCATTTGACTTGTGTGTCAGGGTGGTAGTTTTTCTTAGTCAATACACATAATAATAATTTGGCATATATCAATGAAAATGTGAGCATGGAATAAGCTACAACTGCCACTGATATTTGAAGAACTTGAACGAATGGATAAACCCAGTTGACTTTATGCAGACTTTTTATTATAAAATGTGTCACATGTAAATCACACTTTGAAGACATTGTCTAGCATAACATAAATTACCATATTTTCTGCTACAACATAAGCTACCTGTATATTGTGAAACACAAAAATGACTATTTAGAATGTGTGTGTGTGTGTGTGTGTGTGTGTGTGTGTGTGTGTGTGTGTGTGTGTGTGTGTGTGTGTGTGTGTGTGTGTGTGTGTGTGTGTGTGTGTGTGTGTGTGTGTGTGTGTGTGTGTGTGTGTCATCTAAATATGCCTAAGTGCACTCTGCAGTCATTGTGAGAAACAGTTCCCGAAACAGTCCAAGCAGTGAGTTGCCAAATAAATAACCAGGTGCTGGAGCTGCGACAGGATCCGACTGTGGTTTACAGGGATCCTTCATCCCACCTGCCCAAGCATAATCTGCCAGACAACATTGCCACAGAGGAGAGACCTGAGAAAGAGGACCTGGTTAGATCAGAAGACATCACTCCAGGATTTGTTCTTTATATGCAACCAAATGTCTTCCCCTTTCTTTGTTGAGGACAAACAAACAATACTTGAATGTTTTGGGGGACTAAAAATATACTGAACAAAAATATAAACGCAACATGTAAAGCGTTGGTCCCATGTTTCAAGTTCTCAGAAATTTTCCACAGACACAAAAAGCTTTTTTCGCTCAAATTGTGTGCACAAATTTGTTTACATCCCTGTTAGTGAGCATTTCTCCTTTACCAAGATAATCCATCCATCTGGCAGGTGTGGCATATCAAGAAGCTGATTAAACAGCCTGGTCATTACAATAAAAGGTCACTCAAAAATCTGAAGTTGTGTCACAACACAATGCCATAGAGGTCTCAAGTTTTGAAGAAATGTGTGATTGGCATGCTGACTGAAGGAATGTCTACCAGAGCTGTTGCCAGATAATAGAAAGTTAATTTCTCTACCATAAGCCGCCTCCAATGTCATTTAAGAGAATTTGGCAGTATACCCTACCGGCCTCACAACTGCAGACCACGTGTAACAACGCTAGCCCAGGACCTCCACATCTGGCTTCTTCACCTACGGTATCGTCTTAGACCAGCCACCCGGACAGCTGAGGAAACTGTGGGTTTGCACACTGTACAACAATGTGTTCCAGTTTCCGCCAATATCCAGAACTTTGCATAGCCATTGAAGAGGAGTGGGATAACATTCCACAGGCCACAATCAACAGCCTGATCAACTCTATGAGAAGGATATGTGTCTTGCTGCATGAGGAAAATGGTGGTCACACCAGATACTGACTGGTTTTCTGATCCACACCCCATCTTTTGTTAAGGTGCCTGTGACCAACAGATGCATATCTGTATTCCCAGTCATGTGAAATCCATAGATTAGGGCCTAATGAATTTATATCAATTGACTGATTCCTTAAAGGAACCTTTAAAGGAACTGCAAATAAGTAAAATCTTTGAAATTGTTGCATGTTGCGTTTATATTTCTGTTCAATGTATATTATAAAAATGACAATACAATTCATGTTTTATTGGTCCATTTGGATGGATTTTCTTTATTTTTGCAGTCACATTCCTAACATGATACACAACAGACAAATCACAGTCTGGGAGCAGCGAATACCTATCACTTTGACTATTCACAAGTCCTGGGAGTCTTCCACTTCCTGAAAACCAGTGTAGACCCCATAATGTGATTGATATTTGGCTCAGATGGCATTTACCACGCAGGCTGGGAAAGGGATCTGGACTCCTGGACCCAATGTCTCACCGTGGAGGACCCACTCCAAAATGATGTGGTAGGAGACTAGTCTCAACTGTCTGGAATGACAATAGACCAAAGGGCATTGTGGATTTGAGAATCTGGAGCAGAAGTCATGTACTCATAACATTACATTTTTTGGACAATATATGGAAACAAGTTTTCATTTTATGTTCTTAGATTTGGCTGTTATTTCAAGATCAATGTGTAGGCCTATATTTAAACATAAACCCACAACAGTCAGGCTCAGAGGTTTATGATGATCATTCAGTAGTGGGGCGGTGTTGCAATCTACTGCAGAGATAGCCTGCAGAGTTCTGTCCTACTATCCAAGTCTGTACCCAAACCATTTGAACTTAAATCCACCTCTCTAAAAACAAGTCTCTCAACTGTTATAGACCACCCTCTGCCCCCAGCTGTGCTCTGGACACCATATGTGAACTGATTGCCCCCCATCTATCGACCTAAACTGGAAGACCTAAACTGGAAGATGCTTAACATCCCAGCCATCCTACAATCTAAGCTTGATGCCCTCAATCTCACACAAATTATCAATGAACCTCCCAGGTACCACCCCAAAACCGTAAACACGGGCACCCTCATAGTTATCATCCTTACCAACTTGCCCTCTAAATACACCTATGCTGTTTTCAACCAAGATCTCAGCGATCACTGCCTCATTGCCTGCATCCGTAATGGGTCAGCCGTCAATCGACCTCCTCTCATCACTGTCAAATGCTCCCTGAAACACTTCAGCTAGCAGGCCTTTCTAATCGATCTGCCTGGGGTATCCTGGAAGGATTTGACATCATCCCGACAGTAGAGGATGCCTGTTTTTTTTAAATGCCTTCCTCACCATCTTAAATAAGCATGCCCCATTCAAGAAATTTAGAACCAGGAACAGATATAGCCCTTGGTACTCTCCAGACCTGACTGCCCTTAACCAACACAAAAACATCCTATGTTGTTCTGCATTAGCATCGAACAGCCCCCGTGATATGCAACTTTGCAGGGAAGCTAGAAACCAATATACACAGGCAGTTAGAAAAGCCAAGGCTAGCTTTATTTATTTTTTTGAATTTTACCCCTTTTTCTCCCCAATTTCGTGGTATCCAATTGTTTAGTAGCTACTATCTTGTCTCATCGCCACAACTCCCGTACGGGCTCGGGAGAGACGAAGGTTGAAAGTCATGCGTCCTCCGATACACAACCCAACCAAGCCGCACTGCTTCTTAACACAGCGCCATCCAACCCGGAAGCCAACCGCACCAATGTGTCGGAGGAAACACCTGGCAACCTTGGTTAGCGCGCATCTGAGATTCCCAAAGATTGGAAAGCAGCTGTGGTCATCCTCCTCTTCAAAGGGGGGTACACTCTTGACCCAAACTGCTACAGACCTATATCTATCCTAACCTGCCTTTCTAAGGTCTTTGAAATCCAAGTCAACAAACAGATTACCGACCATTTCGAATCCCACCATACCTTCTCCGATATGCAATGTGGTTTCAGTGCTGGTGATGGGTGCACCTCAGCCACGCTCAAAGTCCTAAATGATATCTTAACGGCCATCGATAAGAAACAATACTGTGCAGCCGTATTCGTTGATCTGGCCAAGGCTTTCGACTCTGTCAATCATCACATCCTCATCGGCAGACTCGATAGCCTTGGTTTCTCAAATGATTGCCTCACCTGGTTCACCAACTACTTCTCTGATAGAGTTCAGTGTGTCAAATCGGAGGGCCTGTTGTCCGGGCCTCTGGCAGTCTCTATGGGGGTGCCTCAGGGTTCAAATCTTGGACCGACTCTCTTCTCTGTATACATCAATGATGTCGCTCTTGCTGCTGGTGAGTCTCTGATCCACCGCTACGCAGACGACACCATTCTGTATACTTCTGGCCTTCTTTGGACACTGTGTTAACAACCCTCCAGACGAGCTTCAATGCCATACAACTCTCCTTCCGTGGCCTCCAATTGCTCTTAAATACATGTAAAACTAAATGCATGCTCTTCAACCGATCGCTGCCTGCACCCGCCCGCCCGTCCAACATCACTACTCTGGACGGTTCTGACTTAGAATATGTGGACAACTACAAATACCTAGGTGTCTGGTTAGACTGTAAACTCTCCTTCCAGACTCACATCAAACATCTCCAATCCAAAAATCTATCTAGAATCGGCATCCTATTTCGCAAAAAAGCGTCCTTCACTCATGCTGTATAACATACCCTTGTAAAACTGACCATCCTACCAATCCTCGACTTCGGCGATGTCATTTACAAAATAGCCTCCAATACCCTACTCAATAAATTGGACGAAGTCTATTACAGTGCCATCCGTTTTTTCACCAAAGCCCCATATACTACCCACCACTGCGACCTGTAGGCTCTCGTTTGCTGGCCCTCGCTTCATACTCGTTGCCAAACCCACTGGCTCCAGGTCATCTACAAGACCCTGCTAGGTAAAGTCCACCCTTATCTCAGCTCGCTGGTCACCATAGCAGCACCCACCTGTAGCACGGGAGCACGCGCTCCAGTAGGTATATCTCTCTGGTCACCCCCAAAACCAATTCTTCCTTTGGCCGCCTCTCCTTCCAGTTCTCTGCTGCCAATGACTGGAACGAACTACAAAAAAATGCAAACACTTATCTCCCTCACTAGCTTTAAGAACCAGCTGTCAGAGCAGCTCACAGATTACTGCATCTGTACATAGCCCATCTATAATTTAGCCCAAGCAACTACCTCTCCCCCTACTGTATTTATTTATTTTGTTCCTTTGCACCTGATTATTTCTATCTCTACTTTGCATATTCTTCCACTGCAAATGTAACATTCCAGTGTTTTACTTGCTATATTGTATTTACTTCGCCAAAGGCCTTTTTTTTTGCCTTTACCTCCCTTATCTCACCTCATTTGCTCACGTTGTATATAGACTTATTTTTCTACTGTATTATTGACTGTATGTTTGTTTTACTCCATGTGTAACTCTGTGTTGTTGTATGTGTCGAACTGCTTTGCTTTATCTCGGCCAGGTCGCAATTGTAAATGAGAACTTGTTCTCAACTTGCCTACCTGGTTTTAAATAAAGGTGAAATAAAAATGTTTAAGTTTAGCTACTTACTCATTGGATATCTGTCATTTTGGTCCGTCTGGAGTGGGGTTGCCAATTTATATTTGGGATATGGAAGAAGAAGAAATAAATCCAGGACACCAGAGTTGTTCTGGGCAGAAGAATCCCTGTTGTTGCGAAAGCAAGCAAACTGTTTCTCAACATTAATAATCACATTCTTCGTGAGTCTGCATTGGAGCACAATTACACTACCGATCGGCGTTCATCTTGGGGGTGGGCTGGGGCTGTGGTCCTGCTGCTTCTCCCGCCTCGGTGACTAGAGTGGTGGCGGCCATCTGAAACTCAGGTTTGCCTCAATTCCTTGTCAGAATACTCAGGCTCCAATAAATACGGTTCGATGCCACCATTAGCACCCCTCTAGTATTTTTCTTAATCACTCGCAAATATTTCATCGTCAGACATGCTTCAGGTTGTTGTTTACTTTCGTATAACTAATCTGTAATGCTAGGCTACTGTCCCCTGAAAAAGCTTGCATCTGTGATTGTGAATAATCAAATCAAACTTTATCTGCCATATGCGCCGCATACAACAAGACTTTACCGTGAAATGCTTACTTACAAGCCCTTAACCAACAGTGCAGTTCATGAAGAAGAAAAAATGTACTAAGTAGGCTAAAATAAAAAGTAATAATAAAAAATAACACAATAAGACTAACAATAATGAGGCTATATACAGGGGGCACCGGTACCGAGTCAGTGTGCAGGGGTACAGGCTAATTGAGGTCATCCGTACATGTAGGTGGGGGCTAAGTGACTATGCATAGGTAACAAACAAACAGCGAGTAGCATCAGTGTACAAGAGGGGGGTCCATGTAAATTGTCCGGTGGCAATTTTTATGAATTGTTCAGCAGTCTAATGGCTTGGGGGTAGGAGCTGTTGAGGAGCCTTTTGGTCTTAGACATGGTGCTCAGGTACCGTTTGCTGTGCAGTAGCAGAGAAAACAGTCATTATGACTGGATGACTGGATTCTCTCTTTTATGGCCTTTCCTCTGACACCGCCTATTATATAGGTCCTGAAGCTTGGTGATGTACTGGGCCGTTCGCACTACCTTCTGTAGCGCCTAATGGTCAGAGGCTGAGCAGTTGCCATACCAGGTGGTGATGAAACTTGAAACTCTCGACCCACTCCACTACAGCCCCGTTAATGTTAATGGGGGCCTGTTCGGCCCTCCTTTTCCTGTTGTCCACAATCAGCTCCTTTGTTTTGCTCACATTGAGGGCGAGGTTGTTGTCCTGGCACCACACTGCCAACTCTCTGACCTCCTCCCTATAGGCCGTCTCATCGTTGTCGGTGATCAGGCCAACCACTGTTGTGTCTTCAGCAAACTTAATGAAGGTGTTCGCGTCGTGTTTGGCCATGCAGTCATGGGTGAACAGGGAATACAGGTGGGGACTAAGTACACCCCCCTGTGGGGCCCCAGTGTTAAGGATCAGCGTGGCAGACGTGTTGTTGCCTACCCTCACCACATGAGGGCGGCCCGTCAGGAAGTCCAGGATCCAGTTGCAGATGGAGGTGTTTAGTCTCAGAGTCATTAGCTTTGTGATGTGCTTTGTGGGCACTATGGTGTTGAACACTGAGCTGTAGTCAATGAACAGCATTCTCACGTATGTGTTCCTTTTGTCCAGGTGAGAAAGGGCAGTGTGGAGCGCAATTGAGATTGCTTCATCTGTGGATCTGTTGGGGCGGTATGCGAATTGGAGTGGGTCTAGGGTAGTCCGGGAGGATGCTGTTGATGTGAGCCATGACTAGCCTTTAAAGCACTTCATGGCTTCCGACGTGAGTGCCACGGGGCTGTAATCATTTAGGCTGGTAACCTTCGCTTCCTTGGGCACAGGGACTATGGTGGTCTGCTTGAAACATGTAGGTACTACAGACTCGGTCAGGGAGAGGTTGAAACTGTCAGTGAAGACACTTGGCAGTTGGTCCGCGCATGCTTTGAGTACACGTAATTGTAATCCGTCTGGCCCAGTGGCTTTGTGGATGTTGACCTGTTTAAAGGTTTTGTTCACATCGGCTACCGAGAGCGTTATCACACAGTCATCCAGAACAGCTGGTGCTCTCGTGCATGCTTCAGTGTTGCTTGCGTAACTGGGCAGCTCGCGTCTGGGTTTCCCTTTGTAGTCTGTAATAGTTTTCAAGCCCTGCCACATCTGAGCGTCAGAGCCGGTGTAGTAGGATTCAATCTTAATCCTGTATTGGCACTTTGCTTGTTTGATGGTTCATCTGAGGGCATAGCGGGATGTGGGGGAAAGCTTTGTATGCATCTCTGTATGTGGAGTAAAAAAAAAAATCCCTGGTTGCATGTGGCATGCCGGTAGAAATTTGGTAAAACTGATTTAAGTTTGACTGCATTAAAGTCCCCGGCCGCTAGGAGCGCCACTTCTGGGTGAGCATTTTCTTCTTTGCTTATGGCCTTATAGAGTTGGTTGAGAGCGGTCTTGGTGCCAGCTTCGCTATGTGGTGGTAAATAGACTGCTATGAATAATACAGATGAGAACTCTCTTGGTAAATAGTGTGGTTGACAGCTTATCATACAGTACTCTACTTCAGGTGAGCAATACCTCGAGATTTCTTTAATATTAGACATTGCACACCAACTGTTATTGACAAAAAGACACACACCCCCACCCCTCGTGGGGGCTTCCAGATGTAGCATCTCTGTTTTGATGGTGCATGGAAAATCCCTCCAGCTCTATATTGTCCGTTTCTTAGTTCAGCCACGTCTCGGTGAAACATAAGATGTTACAGTTTTTAATGCCCCGTTGGTAGGATAATCTTAACAGTAGGTCATCAATTCTATTTTCCAACGATTGCATGTTAGCAAGGAGAATGGAAGGCATTAGGAGTTTCCTCCAGATTCTCAGAACGATCCCTGATCTGCAAACCCCTTTTCCGGCATGGATCTGGGCCTGTTCCATTAAAAGCAGAATATCCTTCTCATCGGACTCGTTAAAAGAAAAAGTTTCTTCCAGTCCCCGGTGAGTAATCGCTTTTCTGGTGTCCAGAAGTTATTTTCGGTCATAAGACTGTAGCAGAAACATTATATACACAATAGGTTAAAAAAAAGTTTGCAGTTTACTACCTATTACCTGATCCTAATCCAAAAAACATCTGTTGCAAGGACAAGAAGAATGTTTGTATTGCTAATATTTTTGTTGTTGTCAACCTCACGAACCAGAGCCAATAGTAATAAAAGAAGTCCAACTCAGTTGTGTTAGTTTTCTTTCTCATGGATTTTCATTAATTCATGATTAGTTGTATGACATTATTTGACATTTGATAAGACTAATTGACAGTTGGCGCTAGGTGGAAATGGGACATGTATAACTAATTCAAGAGTCCACAAGAGAGAGTGGAGCTTGTGCAAGTCATCACACGCAACTTCATATGACTTCAGGAGTACTTCGTGGACATAGCAGCACTCCAACAAGATCACAACAAGTATGCTCTCACACAGACACACCATCAAGCTCTAACAGTCTCACTGCAGAATTAGATGTTCTACAACGTCAAATTTCAACAACAAAAGTTGTTGCTCCTGCTGTATCTTTCCATTTCTCCAAACATCAAATTGCGAAGTTTATGGTTAAGTTTAGACACTCATTCTGAAGGGTTAAGGTAAGGGTTGAGGTTCGGGATAGGCATGACACATTACATTTAGGCACTCATTCCAAATGTTTATGGTAAGGGTCAAGGTTTGGGATAGGGTTAAAATAGAAAATACAAAAGCAGTTTCCATGACTAGGACCGAACATGCAACTTTCTGATCCAGAGTCATGGAATTACACCCATCCACAACACCCTAGCAAAACCCAGGGCTACTTGATGGAAATAGCACTCAATGTTGCCCCTAGTGGCTAGTTTTGAATGCATTTCCTAACATCCTCAGGACATGGATAGACGTCCAATTTCGATGTGAATCTTGAACCACCTGGCTGCACACACACACACACGCTACACACTGTCACGCTGCATACTTTCTGTCAACTTCCTCTGTGTGTGACTGAAGCTGTCCAATTAGGCTGATAGGTCCATACAAGCAAAAGCGTGTATGCCCTCCCACCTGCAGTACAGTATCTGTCTCATGTCTCAGGTAGCCCATGAAAGTCTGCAAGATAGAATGCAATAATTAAGTGAAAATGCCAGAGAAGCCACTGTTTGAGGATATATTGGCACGGGTGTTGCTTGTACAGTGGGGCAAAAAAAGTATTTAGTCAGCCACCAATTGTGCAAGTTCTGCCACTTAAAAAGATGAGAGAGGCCTGTAATTTTCATCATAGGTACACTTCAACTATGACAGACAAAATGAGAAAAAAAATCCAGAAAATCACATTATAGGATTTTTAATGAATTTATTTGCAAATTATGGTGGAAAATAAGAATTTGGTCAATAACAAAAGTTTATCTCAATACTTTGTTGGCAATGACAGAGGTCAAACGTTTTCTGTAAGTCTTCACAAGGTTTTCACACACTGTTGCTGGTATTTTGGCCCATTCCTCCATGCAGATCTCCTCTAGAGCAGTGATGTTTTGGGCCTGTTGCTAGGCAACACGGACTTTCAACTCCCTCCAAAGATTTTCTATGGGGTTGAGATCTGGAGACTGGCTAGGCCACTCCAGGACTTTGAAATGCTTCTTATGAAGCCACTCCTTCGTTGCCCGGGCGGTGTGTTTGGGATCATTGTCATGCTGAAAGACCCAGCCACATTTCATTTTCAATGCCCTTGCTGATGGAAGGAGGTTTTCACTCAAAATCTCACGATACATGGCCCCATTCATTCTTTCCTTTACACGGATCAGTCGTCCTGGTCCCTTTGCAGAAAAACAGCCCCAAAGCATGATGTTTCCACCCCCATGCTTCACAGTAGGTATGGTGTTCTTTGGATGCAACTCAGCATTCTTTGTCCTCCAAACACGACGAGTTGAGTTTTTACCAAAAAGGTATATTTTTGTTTCATCTGACCATATGACATTCTCCCAATCTTCTTCTGGATCATCCAAATGCTCTCTAGCAAACGTCAGACGGGCCTGGACATGTACTGGCTTAAGCAGGGGGACACGTCTGGCACTGCAGGATTTGAGTCCCTGGTGGCGTAGTGTGTTACTGATGGTAGGCTTTGTTACTTTGGTCCCAGCTCTCTACAGGTCATTCACTAGGTCCCCCCATGTGGTTCTGGGATTTTTGCTCACCGTTCTTGTGATAATTTTGACCCCACGGGTGAGATCTTGCGTGGAGCCCCAGATCGAGGGAGATTATCAGTGGTCTTGTATGTCTTCCATTTCCTAATAATTGCTCCCACAGTTAATTTCTTCAAACCAAACTGCTTTGTCTGTCATAGTTGAAGTGTACCTATGATGGAAATTACAGGCCTCTCATCTTTTTAAGTGGGAGAACTTGCACAATTGGTGGCTGACTAAATACTGTTTTGCCCCACTGTATGGCAAGAAAAAGTATGAACCCTTTGGAATTACCTGGATTCCTGCATAAATTGGTCATAACATTTGATCTGATCTTCGTCTAAGTCACAACAATAGACAAACACAGTGTGCTTAAACTAATAACACACAAATTATTGTAATTGTCTTGTCTATATTTAATACATCATTTGAACTTTCACAGTGTAGGTTGGAAAAAGTATGTGAACCCCTAGGCTAATGACTTCTCCAAAAACTAATTGGAGTCAGGAGTCGGCTAACCTTGAGTCCAATCAATGAGACAAGATTGGAGATGTTGGTTAGAGCTGCCCTGCCCTATAAAAAAAACTCACGGAATTTGAATTCAAGAAGAAGCATTGTCTGATGTGAACCATGCCTTGAAGAAAAGAGATCAAAAGATTTAAGATTAACAATTGTTGACTTGCATAAAGCAGGAAATGGTTACAACAGTATCTCTAAAAGCCTTGATGTTCATCCGTCCACGGTAAGACAAATTGTCTATAAATGGAGAAAGTTCAGCACTGTTGCTACCCGCCTTAGTAGTGGCCGATGACTGCAAGAGCACAGTGCAGAATGCTCAGTAGTGGCCGATGACTGCAAGAGCACAGTGCAGAATGCTCAATGAGGTTATTAAGAAGAATCCTAGAATGTCAGCTAAAGACTTACATAAATCTCCGGGACATGCTAACATCTCTGTTGACAAGTCTACGATACATAAAACACTAAACAAGAATGGTGTTCATGGGACGACAACACGGAAGAAGCCATTGCTGTCCAAAAATAACTTTGCTGCATATCTGAGGTTCGCAAAAGAGCACCTGGTAAAAAAAAGCGCTACAGGTAAAATATTCTGTGGACAGATGAAACTACAGTTGAGTTGTTTGGAAGGAACACACAACACTATGTGTGGAGAAGAAAAGGCACAGAACACCAACATCAAAACCTCATCCCCACTGTAAAGTATGGTGGAGGGAGCATCATGGTTTGGTGCTGCTTTGCTGCCTCAGGGCCTGGACAGCTTGCTGTCATCGATGGGGAAATGAATTCACAAGTTTATCAAGACATTTTGCAGGAGAATGTAAGGCTATCTGTCCGCCAGTTGAAGCCCAACAGGACAACGACAAAAAACACATTAGTAAATCAACAACAGTATGGCTTCAACAGAATAGAATATGCCTTCTGGAGTGGCCCAGTCAGAGTCCTGACCTCAACCCGATTTGAGATGCTGTGGCATGACCTCAAATGAGAGGTTCACACCAGACATTCCAAGAAAGTTGCTGAACTGATACAGTTTTGTAAAGAGAAATGATCCAAAATTACTCCTGACCGTTGTGCAGGTCTAATCCGCAACTACAGAAAATGTTTGGTTGAGGTTACTTCTGCAAAAAGGAGGGTCAACCAGTTATTAAATCCAAGGGTTCACATACTTTTTCCACCCTGCACTGTGAATGTTTATACAGTCTGTTCAATAAAGACATGAAAACGTATAATTGTTTGTGTGTTATTAGTTCAAGCAGACTGTGTTTGTCTATTGTTGTGACTTAGATGATCAGATCATATTTTATGACAAATCTATGCAGAAATCCAGGTCATTCCAAAGGGTTCACATACTTTTTCTTGACACTCTATATGCCAATGTATCCTCAAAACACCGGCTTCGAAGGCATTATCACTTTTATGCAAAGGGTTACCAACATATTCAAATAATGATAGACTTATTTTCATGAAAAAGGTATTTTGGTGAATTTATTGATATTATTTCATCCTTCCATGAGATATAGTCTAGACACAAATCTAAGGTTGCTACCCAAGCCAGCTGATCTTTCATTCTATCGTTTCAGTTGCCAGAGATGCGACCCATTTGTTAAGTCTTTTGTTCTGTATCTATGGACGCAACCCAGTCGTTCCTTCTAAATGTTCCATTGTAATACTGGCTGGCAACATTCTTATCCCTTGTTTTGCTAGCTAGCCAACTACGGCTAACTTGCGGTCACGTCGAAAGGGCAGCCAGAATAACAGAAAAGTAGCTGCATTTGTTTAAGCTGTTTTCTAGTGACATTTATTTGGATACAGCTAATGAGCTAATTATGCACATGGCATAGAAAATGTGCTCTCTCGTAAAGGCACTGCTGTTCAGAGGAGAGAGCGAACAATACAATTAACACAATCACTTCAAACTGAAGCTGGAAAGACTGCAAACTAGCTGCATTTAAATTTGTTTTACCTGTTTTCTACTGACATTTCTTTGTATGCTGTTGAAAACCAAATGCTAGTCTAAAAGAAATGGGAGATAATGTCTAGATGCTTTTTATATTGGAGATCATGTTTATAAATCGCTTGGCTGGGCTAATGAGACATCTCAGTGAGATGGAACAGATTAAATATGCATTTCAAAGTCATAGCTTTAGCCGGTAGTAACTTGTGGAATAGACACTGGCTGGAATGCGTTTTTAACCAATCAGCATCCAGGATTAGACCCACCTGTTGTATAATTGACTAATATTTGCCACATTCTAATCATTCTCATGTCACAATATATCACTACAGTCCGTGCCATGGTGAAATTTCCACTCCTGTAGATCTGAAATAATTTTATGGTGAAACTTGCCAGCCAATCAGAAAAGCAGGCAAAGCAATTCAGGCATTCTTGAAAGTCAGGACAATCCTTGTCCTGCAAAGAAACATTATTTTTTTAGTTGAAAAAATTGAATTTCGCATCAGTGGGCATTTAGAATTTAATGTAGAAAGGAGCTTTATAGTTACATGATCACATCACAGGGTGACCACAACAGGATGATTTTAGGGGACATTCCCGGGACAGTGTAGCCTACATGAATAAAAACATTTGGCAGCAACCCCCCGCTGACAGATCTTGAATATAATTATAAAATTGCAACATCTGCCTATTGTTTCAAAAACATTTATATATTTAATACCCTCAATCACCACGTTAAGCATACGTAATTTCATCAATGTCAATTGGTAATGATAGTTCTTTGCTTTTACCAGTGAAATGTCGAAACTGCGTCTGCATGCCAATCATTTGATCTCAGTTTCACGGGGATATGCATTTAGATCTTCTTGAATTACTGTTTTGTGAGCAAATTAGAGCAGATGGCGTTAACAAACTATGTAGCCTTCCTGGATTTTGTTTCAATCAAAGCACATTCTGTGGAGTTTAGGCCGCATGCTAATTATTTTGGAACCAGTCAGCTAACCATCCTGAAATATGAGAAATTAGGTGCTGTTTTTGGATTAACAGTAACGTTACACTATGCTATTATATTTGGTTCTGTTATGTAGACTACTTATTAATCATCATGTGATCATTGAAGACATTGATTCAGCTTTTATTATAACTTTACTAAGGGATCGAGCCCCATTCCGAGAAGTGGCGGAGCGATGCTCTGGTGTGCTCTGGCAGCCCTGCAGTTCGTTGCAACGAACAGTCAATTGAAGCGTAGCCAACTCCATTGCCTTGTGAAAACTTTGGTGATAGAATTGAGAGAGCACGTGGCTGTTTTATGAAAAAAGGAAACATTTCTGGTAGGTCTCAGGGAATGTAAAAGAGTTAGGATGGGAGACTTTTAACATGGTATTGAGTGAAGTAGCAGCAAATATATCAAATGAGCAACTAATAAGTATGGAGAGCCTCCCAAGTTGATGAAATGACCTTATATCGTTCAGCCTAATAAGAATATTTACTTAATTTTGTAGCTCTTCATCAGAAGCACGCTTTTTGTAAGTACACTACTGCACATGACCAAACGTATATGGACACGTGCTCATGGAACATCTCATTCCAAAATCATGGGCATTAATATGAAGTTGGTCCTGCTTTTGCTTTTATAAACAGCCTCCACTCTTCAGGGATGGCTTTCCACTAGATGTTGGAACACTGCTGCGGTGACTTAATTCCATTCAGCCACAAGAACATTAGTGAGGTTGGACACAGATTGTGGGAGATTAGGCCAGGCTCGCAGACTGCGTTACAATTTCTCCCAAAGGTGTTCAATGGAGTTGAGGCCAGGGCTCTGTGCAGGCCAGTCAAGTTCTTCCACACCAATCTGGATGGACCTCGCTTTGCTGAAACAGGAAAGGACCTTCCCCAAACTGTTGACACAAAGTTGGACGCACAGAGTTGTCTAGAATGTATGCTTTAGCGTCAAGATTTCCTTTCACTGAAACTAAAAGGGCCATGAAAACATGAAAAACAGCCCCAGACCATTATTCCTCCTCCGCCAAACTTTACAGTTGGCACTATCCATTCGGGCAGGTAGTGTTCTCCTGGCACAGCCAAATCCAGATTCATCCATTGGACTGCCAGATGGTGAAACGTGATTCATCACTCCATAGAACACGTTCCACTGCTCAGGAGTCCAATGGCGGCTAATTTTACACCACTCCAGCCAACGCTTGGCATTTCACATGGTTATTTTAGGCTTGTGTGGAATTTCATGAATCTCCCGACTAACAGTTATTGTGCTGACATTGCTTCCAGAGGCAGTTTTGAACTCAGTAGTGAGTGTTACAACCGAGAATTCATTCTGTGAGTTTGTGTGGTCTACCACTTCTCAGCTGAGCCGTTGTTGCTCCTAGACATATCCTCATCACAATAACAGCATTTACAGTTGACCGGGCAGCTCTAGCAGGGCAGAAATTTGACAAACTGACTTGTTGGAAAGGTGGCATCCTATGATGGTGCCATGTTGAAAATCACTGAGCTCTTCTGTAAGGCCATTATACTGCAAATGTTTTCTATGGAGATTGCATAGCTGGGTGCTCGATTTTATACACCTGTCAGCAACAGGTATGGCTAAAATAGCTGAATCAACTCATTTGAAGGGGTGTCCACATACTTTTGTATATATTGTGTATATAGTTGGGAGGCCAAACTGTCCTCTCCAAGTTTAACTGGAGTTTAGCCTGAAAGGATTTGAGAAATATGATTGGTTGGCTATAAGCCTATGACATTGGCCTACTGTCTCATCTTAAACTGCGCCGAATATCAGATCTCAACGACGATTGGAGAAGTGTTTAACATCACAATTAGGCTGAGGCTACCACATCCTCATGATTTATATTTCATAAGCCATCGTGACTGGAAGACACTGCTTTTGTTGAATAATCCTGGGTCAATGGAAACCTGCCTATTGACTGATTTCACCTGTATTTCTAGACTTTGCACTTCAAAGTAAACCTCAGCTTTGTTATAAATATACCAGATCCGGCACCTCTCAGTTTTGGACTGTTTCATTTTGGAACCTATTCACCAGGATCCGGTACCTCTGGTGGCATAAAACATAATTTCCAGACAAAACAGGCCTTTCACAATATTTAAAATGCAATCATGGGATAGCACAGGTTGGAAAACAAATGGGTCCTGCTGAAACAAAATAGTTATCTGGCTGTAGGCTACGAAAATATTTTCCAACTTTCAACTATTCCTATTGAGTGAACAGCATTGTTTTTACAAACTAAAACGAGGGAGATAGGCTTTTGGCACGAGCTCATCGGCCATTGCCGGTGAGTGAGCTGCACATCATTGGGTGAGTCAGTGAAACTGGAAAGCTTTTTAAGGACTATAATTTCCTCCTCATATTGGTCAAGATTGTGTCTCTTCCACACACCTTGGCCTAGGCTATTGATGGATTCAAGATTGTCATTTTTTATGATCTCTCATTCTCAGTTTGTCAGTGTCAAAGTAGCCTGACATTTCAATCATTTGTGCAGTATAAAAAAATATTCTGCTGAAGTCTTCAGTCATGTAAAATTACATAGAATTGCATAAAATGTGTTTATAAAAAGGCCCAATCTTTTCCCACACCCTAGGTTACAAAAATAATTAAGCAAGCGCCTCTACTCTACTGCTCTAGTCTAGACCACTACGCAAATGCAATGACACGCGTGCAATGCTTTATTATAAAGGTGATTTTACCTCAGAGCTCCCCAGATTACCCCCCTTGCATGCTCATTTTCTGTTCCGGCACCTCCCAATTTACAAATTAAGCACTGAAATACACTCAAGAAAATCAATTTTATTCACCATAGTGATTCAGGAGTAACATTAAAACAGAATAATATAATATGTCCACCAACATTAGACAACTATACAGAAAACCCTAAAATTGCTGAGATTTGTGTGTGTGTGTGTGTGTGTGTGTGTGTGTGTGTGTGTGTGTGTGTGTGTGTGTGTGTGTGTGTGTGTGTGTGTGTGTGTGTGTGTGTGTGTGTGTGTGTGGTGCTAAAATAGACCAGAAAGAGAGGTGTGTGTGTGACACCTTTACTAGATACAGGAAACAGCTGATGGTAATAGATATTTTTTTAATTTTTTTATTTCACCTTTATTTAACCAGGTAGGCTAGTTGAGAACAAGTTCTCATTTGCAACTGCGACCTGGCCAAGATAAAGCATAGCAGTGTGAGCATACAACAAAGAGTTACACATGGAGTAAACAATTAACAAGTCAATAACACAGTAGAAAACAGAGGGGGGGTCTATATACAATGTGTGCAAAAGGCATGAGGAGGTAGGCAAATAATTACAATTTTGCAGATTAACACTGGAGTGATAAATGATCAGATGGTCATGTACAGGTAGAGATATTGGTGTGCAGAAGAGCAGAAAAGTAAATAAATAAAAACAGTATGGGGATGAGGTAGGTGAAAAGGGTGGGCTATTTACCAATAGACTATGTACAGCTGCAGCGATCGGTTAGCTGCTCAGATAGCTGATGTTTGAAGTTGGTGAGGGAGATAAAAGTCTCCAACTTCAGCGATTTTTGCAATTCGTTCCAGTCACAGGCAGCAGAGTACTGGAACGAAAGGCGGCCAAATGAGGTGTTGGCTTTAGGGATGATCAGTGAGATACACCTGCTGGAGCGCGTGCTACGGATGGGTGTTGCCATCGTGACCAGTGAGCTGAGATAAGGCGGAGCTTTTCCTAGCATAGACTTGTAGATGACCTGGAGCCAGTGGGTCTGGCGACGAATATGTAGCGAGGGCCAGCCGACTAGAGCATACAAGTCGCAGTGGTGGGTGGTATAAGGTGCTTTAGTGACAAAACGGATGGCACTGTGATAGACTGCATCCAGTTTGCTGAGTAGAGTGTTGGAAGCCATTTTGTAGATGACATCGCCGAAGTCGAGGATCGGTAGGATAGTCAGTTTTACTAGGGTAAGCTTGGCGGCTTGAGTGAAGGAGGCTTTGTTGCGGAATAGAAAGCCGACTCTTGATTTGATTTTCGATTGGAGATGTTTGATATGAGTCTGGAAGGAGAGTTTGCAGTCTAGCCAGACACCTAGGTACTTATAGACGTCCACATATTCTAGGTCGGAACCATCCAGGGTGGTGATGCTAGTCGGGCATGCAGGTGCAGGAAACAGCTGATGGTAATAGATACAGGAAACAGCTGATGGTAATAGATACAGGAAACAGCTGTGTAGGAGTGTGGGAGAGAACGGGTGGGTGGATCCATAGGTTATATGTTGGGTGGGAATGAATGAGAATGGATGAGTCGATGGATATAAGTGTGTCTGAGAGGTAGGAAGGGTGGGAAAAAGACGGGTAGGTTTTAATGTGACAAAAGAGTAGGAGGTCCACGTACCCTCGGCCCAGATGTTTGTCCGACGTTGTCGACGTACCGGGAGAAGAACTCGGGCGGCACTTCTCAAGACCAACTCCAGGTATCGTCGACAAACTCCCTGCCGCAGGACCCCAGCTCCCCGCTACCGCATTGGGCAGAGGGTATGGCTTTCCACTCGGGACCTGCTCCTTCAGGTGGTGTCCCGCAAACTGTCCCCCCGTTTCATTGGTCCTTTTTCCAACTCTCGAGTCCTTAGTTCCACTGCTGTCCATATTTTGTTACCCCATACCCTCCGCATTCACCCTACTTTCCACGTGTCTAGGATTAAGCCCGTGTCTCACAGCCCTTTGTCTGCTGTCTCCAGGCTCAACCCTCCTCCCCGTGTCATCGATGGCCATCCGGCATACACGGTGAAACGCCTCCTGAGTGTTCGACCACGGGGCAGGGTTTTCCGGTACCTGCTTGACTGGGAGGGTTATGGCCCGGAGAAGAGGTGCTGGTGGTTTTAACCCAAGGCTTTTACTTGTGACATGTTGTTAAATGCACTAAAGAGGAACAATGGGTGCATATTTAAGATGAGCATGCTCATCCCCAGAACTTTTCACTTGTCTATTTTCAAAGGATAAAGCTAAGAACATTGACCACTTCATCGTTAAGAACACTACAACAATATGGAAGAAAATGAAACATATTCTACAAGAACCAATATTACTCCCTAAAAACACAACCCCATGTTACAATCCTTGTATAGCTTGTCAGAATTCACCGATAAATTGGTCCACATGGAAAGCTAAAGGCATAGAAACCAAAAATACATTTTAGACTGGTCAGTGTAGATATTTTCAAATACATGCAACTTAAAAGTTTCATATCAAGAAATGTTGACTTGAAATCTTTTGGACATCAGAGCAGTCTTGAAGGAATCCTAAGAGTCAGAAAAGGATTTTCATATCATAAGATATATAAAAACTTGCAGACAGCCTATCCAACTGACAGTGTCTTCGAAAAAAAGATTAACTATTGGAACCAAGACTTAAAAATAACTGATATTGGCACAAGATGGGAGGGGGGGGGGGGGGAATGTTGAAACATAACTAACGAAATATCAGTTAAAGAAATATTTGAGATTTAATCCATTATTTACTAATGCATATAATTTATTACATATTAAATTCACAATTTCATGTCTTAAGTGTAAAACTAACAATGACTCAAAAATGTACAGTCGTGGCCAAATGTTTTGAGAATGACACAAATATTAATTTCCACAAAGTTTGCTGCTTCAGTGTCTTTAGATATTTTTGTCAGATTTTATAATAATTATAATAATTATAATTATAAGCATTTCATAAGTGTCAAAAGCTTTTATTGACATTTACATGAAGTTGATGCAAAGTCAATATTTGCAGTGTTGACCCTTATTTTTCAAGACCCTGCAAATTGCCCTGGCATGCTGTCAATTAATTTCTGGGCCACATGCTGACTGTTGGCAGCCCATTCTTGCATAATCAATGCTTGGAGTTGAGAAATTGTGGGTTTTTGTTTGTCCACCTGCCTCTTGAGGATTGACCACAAGTTATCAATGGGATTAAAGTCTGGGGAGTTTCCTGGCCATGGACCCAAAATATTGATGTTTTGTTCCCCGAGCCACTTAGTTATCACTTTTGCGTTATGGGAAGGTGCTCCATCAGGCTGGAAAAGGCATTGTTCATCACCAAACTGTTCCTGGATGGTTGGGAGAAGTTGCTCTCGGAGGATGTGTCGGTACCATTCTTTATTCATGGCTGTGTTCTTAGGCAAAATTGTGAGTGAGCCCACTCCCTTGGCTGAGAAGTAACCCCACACATGAATAGTCTCAGGATGCTTTACTGTTGGCATGACACAGGACTGATGGTAGCGCTCAACTTGTCTTCTCCGGACAAGCTTTTTTCCGGATGCCCCAAACAATCGGAAAGGGGATTTATCAGAGAAAATGATTTTACCCCAGTCCTCAGCAGTCCAATCCTTGTACCTTTTGCAGAATATCAGTCTGTCCCTGATGTTTTTCCTGGAGAGAAGTGTCTTGCACTCACACCTCCCTGCTGCCATTACTGAGCAAGCTCTGTACTGGTGGTGCCCCGATCCCGCAGCTGAATTAACTTTAGGAGACGGTCCTGGCACTTGGTGGACTTTCTTGGGCGCCCTGACGCCTTCTTCACACACAATTGAACCGCTCTCCTTGAAGTTCTTGATGATCCGATAAATGGTTGATTTAGGTGCAATCTTACTGGCAGTTAACCATGGTTGACAGAGGAAAAACAATGATTCAACAATGCATCACCCTCCTTTTGAAGCTTTCAGTCTGTTATTCAAACTCAATCAGCATGACAGAGTGATCTCCAGCTGTCACGACTCCCGCCAAAGTTGGTCCCTCTCCTTGTTCAGGAGGCGTTCGACGGTCGACATCACCGGCTTTCTAGTCACCACCAATCCATGTTTCATTTTCATTTTGTTTTGTCTTCATTAAACACACCTGGTTTCCATTCCATAGTCAATGTTCTTTATTTAACCCTCTGGCTTCCCTTTCTGTTTTGTGAGTGATTGTCATTGTCATGTGGGTTCGTTCTTTGTGCTCTGGATATTTGTATTTTTCCTTGTTGGAACATTGCTTACATTTTGAGAAAATTCAGTGATTACTCATACCTGTGTCCTGCACCTGACTCCGCTTATCCATTCACCTAATTGCTGACAGAATCACTCACCATAGAATGGAGTCAGCAGGTGCAGCCAGCCCTCCTCTCCGAGTGGAAGAGCGCGTTCAGCAGCACACGACTATGTTACAGAGTCTCGATACAGCCGCGTACTGCAAACCATGGACAGATGGGAGAGAGGGGGTTTTCCGGTTAATCCATCATCACCACTTCAGCTCCCACAACAACCTCCACTGCTGGGTGCCAGGGGTTCCTACTCCAGCTGGAGCTCTACCTGGCAGCTGTTCAGCCGGCCCCTTCGGGACGCAAGAGAGTGTGCGCCCTCATCTCTTGTCTGACTGGTAAAGCCCTGGAATTGGCCAATGCCATCTGGGGAAGGAAAGGCCAGACGTTGGACAATTACGAGGATTTGGATCATCCACCTGAAGGGAGAGCGTCAGGGGAACGCTTGTACCATCTAAGACAGGGAATGAGGAGCGCTCAAGAGTTCACGCTGGACTTTAGAACTCTGGCAGCCGGCGTGAGATGGAATGAGCGGGCCCTGATCGACCACGTAGTTTACGCGAGGACGTTCGTAGGGAGATAGCCTGCAGGGACGCCACCCATAACCTTGACCAGCTGGTGGACCTATCCATCCGGGTGGATAACCTGTTGCCCTCCCGCAGACGTCCAGATCGGGGTCCGGCAGTTCCATCCCCCAGCACCTCTGATCCAACACCGATGGAGCTGGGAGGTGCTGCTATGAGGGGGACCGGAGGGGGGACCATTCCCTGCACCACCTGTGGCCGCAGAGGGCACACTGCTGGTCAGTGCTGGGGAGGTTCACCAGGGGGTCGAGGTAGCAGGCGGAGCACTTGTGGATCATCCCAGGTGAGTAGGCACCCAACTCACCCAGAGCTCTCTGTTGCACACATGTGGTTGTATATAGAATTTCCTGAGTTTTCCCCACGTTCCCAGCATAAGGCGCTAGTAGATTCAGGCGCAGCTGGGAAGTTGCAGTATTGACCGTTACTTTGCACTTAGATTAGGGTTCCCTATTGTTCCTGTTGATGTTCCCTTCCCTGTACATGCCTTAGATAGTCATCCTTTGGGCTCAGGGCTAATTAGGGAGGTCACAGCTAGGGAGGTCATAACGCAAGAGGGTCATGAGGAGAGAATTAGTCTCTTCCTGATCGACTCTCCTGCATTTCCTGTGGTGTTGAGCCTTCCCTAGTTGGCCTCTCATGACCCCACTATTTCGTGGCAGCAGATGGCTCTCAAGGGATGGTCCCGTCAGAGCTCAGGGAGGTGTGTAGGTGTTTCCTTAGGTGCCACTACGGTGGAGAGTCCAAACCAGGTCTCCACCATGCACATTCCCCCCGAATATGCCTACTTGGCACTCGCCTTCTGTAAAAAGAAGGCGACTCAATTACCACCCCATCGACAGGGGGATTGTGTGATAAATCTCCTGGTAAACGCTGCACTTCCCAGGAGTCACGTGTATCCTCTGTCACAGGAGGAGACGGCGGCTATGGAAACATATGTCACCAAATCTCTGGGACAGGGATACATTCTGCCTTCCACTTCACCTGTCTCCTCGAGGGTCTTTTTTGTGAAGAAGAAGGATGGAGGCTTGCGCCCGTGTATTGACTATCAAGGTTTTAAATCAGATCACAGTTACCAGCTACCTCTCATAGCCAGTATGACTGAGTCATTGCAACGGCGCGCTTCTTCACAAAATTGGATCTCAGGAGTGTTTACAACCTGGTGCGTATCCGGGGGGGGGGGGGGGGGGGGGGATGAGTGGAAGACGGCATTTAGCACCACTTTTCGGCACTATGAGTACCATGCCGTATGGGTTAATGAATGCTCCATCAGTCTTCCAATGCTTTGTAGATGAGATTTTCAGGGACCTGCACAGGCGCCGAACATGTGTCCCTTGTTTGCAGGGAGCTTAGTCAACTGCTGGAGCATGACCTGTACGTCAAGGCTGAGAAATGTCTGTTCTTCCAACAGTCCGTCTCCTTCCTAGGGTACAGCTTTTCCGTTTGCCAACTACTACCGGAGGTTTATCCGGGGTTTTGGTCAGGTAGTGGATCCCATTACCTCCTTGCTGAAGGGGGGAGAGGTGCGACTGCAGTGGTCAGCTGGGGCGGACAGGGTTTTTAGTCAGTCACCTGAAGGCTCTGTTTACCTCGGCTCCCGTGCTGGCTCATCCTGATCCCTCCTGAGCTTTCATAGTTGAGGTGGACGCGTCTGAGGCTGGGATAGGGGCTGTGCTGTCTCAGTGCTCGGGTACGCCACTTAAGCGCCACCCCTGTGCTTTCTTTTTGAAGAAGCTCAGCCCGGCGGAGCGAAACTATGATGTGGGGGACCAGGAACTGTTGGCTGTGGTCGGGGCTCAGAAGGCGTGGAGACATTGGCTTGAGGGGGATAGACACCCTTTCTTCATTTGGACTGACCACCGCAATCTGGAGTACATTCGGGCAGCGAGGAGACTGAACCCTCGCCAGGCGAGGTGGGCCATGTTTTTCACCCGCTTAGTTTTCACCGTATCCTACAGACCAGTTCCCAGAACGTTAAGGCAGACGCACTGTCCCGGATGTATGACACAGAGGAGCGGTCTGCAGATCCCACTCCCATAATTCCAGCTTCTTGCCTGGTGGCACCAGTGGTATGGGAGGTGGACGCGGACATCGAGTGGGCGTCACGTGCGGAGCCCACTCCCACACAGTGTCCAGTTGGGTGTCTGTACGTTCCGTTTGATGTCCGCGATCGTTTGATCTGTTGGGCTCACACGTCACCCTCCACCGGTCATCCTGGCATCGGTCGGACAGTGCGCTGTCTTGCTGGGAAGTACTGGTGGCCCACGTTAGCTAAGGACATGAGGGTTTAGGTTTCCTCCTGCTCGGTGTACACACAGTGCAAGGCACCTAGACACCTGCCCAGAGGGAAATTACAACCCCTTCCCGTTCCACAACGACCGTGGTCACGCCTATCGGTGGATTTCATGATGGATCTTCCCCCGTCACGGGGCAACACCACGATCCTGGTTGTGTGGATGGGTTTTCTAAGTCCTGCCATCTCCTTCCTTTGCCCGGTCTCCCTACGGCTCTACAGACTGCGGAGGCCCTGTTCACCCACGTATTCCGGCACTACGGGGTGCCTGAGGATACAGTTTCTGATCGGGGTCCCCAATTCACATCTAAAGTCTAGAGGGCGTTTATGGAATGTCTGGGGGCCTCGGTCAGCCTCACCTCAGATTTTCACCCAGAGAGTAACGGGCAGGTGGAGAGAATCAACCAGGATGTGGGTAGGTTTCTGCGGTCCTATTGCAGGCCCGGCCGGGGGAGTGGGCGGTTTTCATCCCCTGGGCAGAGATGGCCCAAAACTCCCTCCGCCACTCTTCCACTAACCTATCACATTTTCAGTGTGTGCTAGGTTATCAGCCGGTCCTGGCACAGTGGCATCAGAGCCAGATCGAGGCTCCTGCGGTATACACCAGGGGACCGGGTCTGGCTCTCCACCCGAAACCTACCCCTTCGCCTGCCCTGCGGAAGCTGGGTCTGCGTCGAGGGGGCCCTGGCGTATACTGTGAGAGCCATCATGGACTCAAGGCGTCGGGTGAGAGGCTCCATCCAGATCGCCCTGCGTCTCGTCCTCCGGGTTGTCCCCGAGGCCGGTGTCTGCTCGCTGCTGGAGCCACGAGTCAAGGGCGGGGTACTGTCACGACTTCCGCTGAAGTTGGTCCCTCTCCTTGTTCGGGCGTCGTTCGGCGGTCAAAGTCACCGGCTTTCTAGTCACCACCGATCCATGTTTAATTTAGTTTTGTCTTCATTATACACACCTGGTTTCATTCCATAATCAATGTTCCTTATTTAACCCTCTGGCTTCCCTTTCTGTTTTGTGAGTGATTGTCATTGTCATGTGGGTTCATTCTTTGTGCTCTGGATATTTGTATTTTTCCTTGTTGGAACATTGCTTACATTTTGAGTAAATTCAGATGATGACTCATACCTGTGTCCTACGCCTGACTCCTCTTAACCATTCACCTAATCGCTGACACCAGCCTTGTCCTCGTCAACACTCACACCTATGTTAACGAGAGAATCACTGACATGATGTCAGCTGGTCCTTTTGTGGCAGGGCTGAAATGCAGTGGAAATGTTTTTGGGGGATTCAGTTCATTTGCATGGCAAATAGGGACTTTGCTATTAATTGGAATTCATATGATCACTCTTCATAACATTCTGGAGTATATGCAAATTGCCATCATACAAACTGAGGCAGCAGACTGTGAAATGTAATATTTGTGTCATTCTCAAAACTATTGGCCACGACTGTTTCTTTTACTCTTCCACTATATGACCACTGATTATGATTACCATGTGTTTCTGGATAGACCAGAGCTATTTTCCATATGGAGCCCTGGCTGGGATACGGTACGTGTTTATGAGTGTTTATCACGCAGTTGTGTGAGTATTCCTCAGGGGACACTAGCTGTCTCCCTCGTTAGGAGATACTGATGTTAGCGTGTGTACCAGTCCCTCATCACAACATCTGGATACACCACTGTCTACTGAACACAACCAACAAATATGACTCATAGCCTGGAAAACACAAAGGCACGCACATATGCACGCGGACACAAACACACGCAAACACACAAATAGCATATCCGACCGTGAACATAAAACACGCACACCAATAGCAATCAAATACAATCACACACACACACTCACCAAAAGAAAGCATACGATAACACATGCAAGCAAGCCCACACACACACACACCAATAGCCAGAATATATACGATCACACACACACACTTTGTCTTCCTCCCCCCTCTATATCATACCCTCTTGATCATTTGATTGGTACATGCATAACCTGACAAAAGACATACAGCTCCTTTCCTTTTTTTCCATCTTTCATCTTCCTTTCATCGTTCCTTGTTTAGTGATGGATAGATCAGGGACAGAGGATAAAGGACAAAAAAAAGGAACCAGAAATAGGTGTCAGACTGAATAGCAGGGTCCTTTAAAAAATACACCAAAGACATCAAAGATATGCCTCCTCCTCATCATTATCTTCATCATCAGGGCCATTGATAATCAAGCACTATTGAACCCTTTTATCTATGAATAGGATCACACACACAGAAACACACACACTTCCCTTCCCACCTGCAGGTTAGAGAGGCGAGCCAGCAGGGAAAAATCTCAGTCTGATGGGGAAAAATCTGTCTGGAAATTAGTTGGAGGGTTGCTTGTATCATATGCTTAGATGCCATTGCCTGCTGTTGTGCCCTTGAGCAAGGCACTTAACCTCCCACAAAAACTGCTCTGGGGCACCCAGTGTGGCAGCCCTCCACTCCTCTCCAAAACCTATATATGTGGCTCTGTGTATGAACAGTATGTGTGTCTTTCAGGGGATTGGGATGAAAGCGAAAGTAACATTTTGGTTGGACCCTAGGTTGGGTGCAATTGACCAATAAAGTCATCTTAATCTTAGTCTATTGTAAGAAACGCTACTAATGAGTTTCTTTGCCGGTTCTATGGAACCCAATAGCGTTCTACCTGGAACCAAAAGGGTTCTTCAAAGGGTTCTCCAATGGGGACAGCCGGAGAACCCTTTTAGGTTCTAGATAGCACAATTTTTTCGAAGACATTTTAGATGTCTCAAAGCCTTACCTTCGCTTGAAGAGCCATGGCTGATTGTGTGTCAGCGAGTGACTCATCTCTGAGTCTTTAACAAGCTGTCAATTAGACCCTTTTAAAGAAGAGACAAGGGTTATCTATACTCTAATTACAGATAGAGCCAAATACTCACTCGCAGGCTATCAGCTATCCGCAAGTGTGAGATGGAGAGAGGTGGGGGGATAGAGAAAGAAAGAGAGGGATAGAGGAAAAGAGATAGAAATGGAGCGAGAGAGTGGATGAGAGAGAGAGAGTGGTGGAGAGGAGAGGGAGAAACAGAGAGAGAGAAAAAAAACAGAGTGGAGTAGAGATGGAGAAAGAGGGGGGGGGGTAGAACATGGAGAGTGTAATAGATGAGAGAGTGACAGGGGCAGAAGGGAGTCTCTACCTCCTAAAGGGTCTAATTAAGTGTTTAATAGAGTGGCAGAGCTCTGAGAGACCACTGGCTGACTGTGTCACACACACGCACATGAGCACACAAGCACACAGACCGACACACACTCACTCGATGCCATCAGCCCAGCATAGTGCTTGCTACCTGCCATCACGTCATCTGTCTCCGAGGATCTTACCTCGGAAGCGAGGTCATTCCCCAAACTATTTAATAAAATGTCATGTTGCATTCTGTCTTTGTTATTCGTTCAGTTAAGCCTGTACTCGATTGAACTGAAGTACTGACTTCTGTCAGTAGGCTACAGCTTCATATAGACACCAGATTATGACTGATTTATTTCCACTCAATCAATCGCTCTCTCTCAATAACGCCATCACGTCTTTGTGTTTAATGCATTTCTATCTAAAACATTGACTCAACAACAACCCAACCCCTGTTCAGGTATTTATTCACATTCCCACTATTTCACAGCATTGTCATTGTGCTACTACAGTTATCTCTATTCCCAGCATTGTTGTCAGTAATATTCCTGTGCACATACGTTTAAATTCCACTGTTAGCTCTGTTACTGTTAGCCCAAATGGGAAGCCCACTGTGGTCAACTCGTCCAGTACTATTATTTAAAATATCTATTGATACCCCCTCTGTTTTCAAATCATATAGAGGGCTTGGGGCTGTTACACATAAACGTGCAAAGCTTGATGTCAAAGATGGACCTTCTTGATGTCTGAGTATAGACACGAGCCCTGATATTCTGGTTCTCACGGAGACCTGGCTCGAAATGTTCAGGTGTTATATACTGAAAAGGGAGAGGGGTAGCTACTACACTACCTGTCAAAAGGTATAGAACACCTACTCATTCAAAGGTTATTTATTTATTTGAACTACTTTCTACATTGTAGAATAATAGTAGAGACATCAAAACTATGAAATAACACATATGGAATCATGTAGTAACAAAAAAAATATATTTGATATTTGATATTCTTCAAAGTAGCCACCCTTTGCCTTCATGACAGCTTTGCACACTCTTGGCAGTCTCTCAACCAGCTTCACCTGGAATCATTTTCCAACAGTCTTGAAGGAGTTTCCACATATGCTGAGCACTTGTTGTCTGCTTTTCCTTTACTCTGCGGTCCAACTCATCCTAAACCATCTCAATTCGGTTGAGGTCGGATGATTGTGGAGGCCAGGTCATCTAATGCAGCACTCCACCACTCTCCTTCTTGGTCAAATAACCCTTACGCAGCCTGGAGGTGTGTTTTGGGTCATTGTCCTGCTGTGAAAAAATGATAGTCCCACTAAGAAGAATCCAGATGGGATGGCATATCTCTGCAAAATACTGTGGTAGCCATGCTGGTTAAGTTTGACCAGCAAAGCACCGTCACACCTCCTCCTCCATGCTGCACAGTGGGAACCACACATGCAGAGATCATCCATTTACCTACTCTGCGTCAAAGACACTGAATCAAAAATTGCATCCAAAAATCTAAAATTTGGACTAATCAGACAGATTTCCACAGGTCTAATGTCCATTGCTCATGTTTCTTGGCCCAAGCAAGGCTCTTCTTCTTATTGGTGTCTTTTAGTAATGCTTTCATTACAGCAATTCGACCTGATTCACACAGTCTCCTCTGAACAGTTGATGTTGAGATGTGTCTGTTACTTCAACTCTGTGAAGCATTTATTTGGGCTGCAATTTGAGGCTGGTAACTCCAATGAAGATATCCTCTGCAGCAGAACTAACTCTGGGTCCTCCTTTCCTGTGGCGGTCCTCATGAGAGCCAGTTTCATCATAGTGCTTGATGGTTTTTGCGACTGCACTTGATGATTCTTTCAAAGTTATTGACATTTTCCGGATTGACTGACCTTCATGTCTTAAAGTAATGATGGACTGTCATTTCTCTTTGTTTATTTGAGCTGGTCCTGCCATGATATGTCTTGGTCTTTTACCAAACAGGGCTATCTTCTGTATACCACCCCTACCTTGTCACAACACAACTGATTGTTTCAAGCGCAATTAGATGGAAAGAAATTCCACAAATGTACTTTTAACAAGGCACACCTGTTAATTGAAATGCATTCCAGGTGACTACCTAATGAAGCTGGTTGAGAGAATTCCAGGAGTGTGAAAAGCTGTCAAAGGGTGGCTACTTTGAAGACTCTCAAATATATTTTGATTTGTTTAACACTTGTTTTGGTTACTACATGATTCTATATGTGTTATTTCATAGTTTTGATGTCTTCACTATTATTCTACAATTTTTTTTTTTTTTTACCTTTATTTAACTAGGCAAGTCAGTTAAGAACAAATTCTTATTTTCAATGACGGCCTAGGAACAGTGGGTTAACTGCCTGTTCAGGGGCAGAACGACAGATTTTGTACCTTGTCAGCTCGGGGATTTGAACTTGCAACCTTTCGGTTGCTAGTCCAATGCTCTAACCACTAGGCTACACTGCCGCCCCTACAATGAAGAAAATAGTAAAAAATAATGAAAAACCCTTGAATGAGTAGGTGAGTCCAAACTTTTGACTGGTACTGTATGTGATATCAACACTTGTGGCAACATGTTCTCTAAGTGTCACGATCCCCAAAGGTTTGTGTTTTTGATCATAAATGTAGCCCTATGCCAAAATATGCATTTGTTTGTAACAGGGATCCACTCACTCTCTGCCTAAGCAAGTTCTGTTCGGCACTGGCATTATTACTGAAAATAAGAGAGATAAGTGATGCATTTAATCAGGGTAAGGTTTTACTAAGCTAACATATGGAATCATTTTAGAGTTGGTCATACCATGGATCATGGATCTATTTTATTTAGAATTTTTAAGATCCCTTTAGGTCTAAAAAATGTATATAAAATTTCTTTTCATAAAATATTGAATTTGGCCTTTACTACTACAAGCCATAGAAACGTATTGAATAACAGATTTATAAATGACAAAAAGACAGTCATCAAATAAATCATTAGGAATGAGGAAATATTTTGTTTTTTACTCCCCTTATATTTGTTGGCACAAAACTACCTCCATACTTCCATTCATTTGTATGAGTTACCTTCAGACGAGTCCTGTGACACTTGTGGGGGTCGTAGAGCAAAACTGAGAACACCATCATGTTTGTCAGAGTCTCATTAGTTTGTAGGCCAAATTGTTTGGACACTTCAGATGTTTTCGTGAGAAGACTGATTTTTGGGATGTCTCATGGTCTGACAAACACTGCTGTAGCTCGGCCACCTTCCACCACAGATGCGCCCTCATACCATCCTTCATCCCCCTCCTGTTCCCTGTACCTATTCCCCAGGTCGTTGCTGTAAAATGAGAATGTGTTCTCAGTCAACTTACCTGGTAAAATAGGGTTAAATAAAAATAAAACAACCTAAACGGGTCGATTTTATGTCCTGTACTTTTTACTGTCTATATAAATATTGGTCTATCGGCAAAGAATTGTAACGTACACCTGTATGCAGATAACACTGTTGTGTATGCATGGTTGACCAGGCTTTTTCAGAGCTGCAATCTGCCTTTGTTGCTTTGCAGAAAGCATTTGCATGAACTGAAATGTATACTTAATGCAGATAAATCCATGGATGTTAAGATTTCTGATAAATATCTGGGCATCTGAATTGATGAAAAGTTATCTTTTAAAAAGCATATGGATGCGTTAGTTAAGAAGTTGAGAATAAAGATGGGTCTCTTCTTTAGAAATAGATCAAAACCATTTATATGAGTGCAGCTGCCTCTGCACTGAAACCATGAGACACAGTTTACCACAATGCACTTAGCTTTATTACGGACGACAGGTTCAGTACACATCATTGCGTCTTATATCAGAAAGTAGGCTGGCCCTCTCTGAAGTCTTGTAAATCGACACACTGCTCTCTTTTTATTTATAAAGCACTCTTGCACAAACTTCCACCGTACCTTACTTCATTGTTAAAATACAGATATACGAGTCACCAGACCCGATCACAGGGATGACTTAAGACGTCCGCATGCTTCCCATCTGAAACCGTTCGGAACTGTTCCTGCATACATTAGGACATTTTGCAATGTTTTTCTTCGTTTTGGTCTTCGGCAAGGTGGTGACCCTTGTGACCTTAATAATTGTCACTCTATTTCTAAACGTTCTTGCCTCGAAACACTTTTGGAATTCTTGATTAATGCTCAGCTAAGATATTTCTTTACTTTAAAATCTATTCTAAATGTGCATCAGTCAGGCTTCAGACCCAGGGCAGAGCACCATCTCGGGAGCATCACTGGTTTTAAACGATGTGGTAAATTGTTTGGATAGGAAGAAATACTGCGATGCCCTATTCATTGACTTGTCTACGCATTCGACCACTCTTTACTAATTCCCTGCTAAATCCGAACATCAGGCTAGTGTAACAGTATAACTTTAAACTGTCCCCTCGCCCATACCCGGGCGTGAACCAGGGACCCTCTGCACACATCAGCAACAGTCACCCACGAAGCATCGTTATCCATCGCTCCACAAAAGCCATGGCCCTTGCAGAGCAAGGGGAACCACTACTTCAAGGTCTCAGAGAAAGTGACGTCACCGATTGAAACATTATTTAGCGCGCACCACAGCTAACTAGCTAGCTATTTCACATCCGTTACAACAGGCATGTGCACGTGAGTGAGAGAGGTATATATTCTTATTCCATCCCTTTACTTAGATTTGTGTGTACAGGTATTAGGTAGTTGCTGTGGAATTGTTAGATTACTGTTAGATATTACTGCACTGTCGGAACTAGAAGCGCAAGCATTTTGCTACAATCGCAAAAACATCTGCTAACCATGTGCATGTGACCAATAAAATGTGATTTGATAGGGAGTATGTGTGTGTGTGTGTGTGTGTGTGTGTGTGTGTGTGTGTGTGTGTGTGTGTGTGTGTGTGTGTGTGTGTGTGTGTGTGTGTGTGTGTGTGTGTGTGTGTGTGTGTATCTGTATGTGTGTGAGTGCTACTGTCAGTACTATAAATACAGGGTGTTGATGACAGGTGTTGGTGCCTCACATCTCTTGGGTGAGGGGAGGGGGGAGAGGAAAAGGGGAAAGAAGGAGTGATGAGAGAGAGATGAGAGGGAGGAATAGTAGGCGAAAGTGGGAAGATGAGTTTGAAGTGGGGTGAGGGATGAGCTAGGGACAAGAGGAGGGACAAAGTGAAGATAAAGAAGAGAGTGTGAGGTTCTGTGGACACTGTGGTGATCAGGCTACAACAGAACCAGAAGTGATCTGATGATTGATCATCTCGCTACACTCTAAGCATCGAGCTCAATGTGTCTGTCTGAATGTATTTCTGTGAAACACTGTGCACATCATTGTGGTATAATTTGTCTGTATAAGGATGACTGATTGAGGTATAGATCCCTCTCAGTATTTCTCGTCTCAGATTCTCAGAATTATTTCCTGCTTGTTTCCTAGCAGAACAACTCTTTCCCAGCTATTATCTGATTAAGGTCGATGGAGATGAGGTAGAAGACATATTTCTATTTCTCATCCATGCCCTGTGTTGCATGTTTAGACAGAACACACACATTTATTTACAGACTGGTGTTAAACAGTATATCTGTAGCGGTGTTGTGGTGTTGCATTGCTGTCTGTAGGTGTTTGAATTGGTACCCTGTACAGCAGAGTATCGAATCATATCCTACTGATGTTTTCTGTTCTACGAGATAATGAATTACATCCACCTGGTGTCCCAGGTCTAAATCAGTCCCTGATTAGCGGGAATGACTGAAAAAAAAACAGTGGAACTGACTTCAAGGTCCAGGGTTGAGTTTGAGGGATATACAGTATAGGTGATGTCTCACATTATGTGGTGTCTAGAGGAGTTTTAGTACTACATGATGTGTTATGCTAGGGTTATTTGTGATTTTTGTGGTAGCTTGAGTATATGTACAGTATTATGTGTTGTCTTACCTTGTGAGGTATGACAACGGTAGATCCTCCACTGATGCCAACGATGGGCAGAGCTGTCTGAGTCGACAGGAAGTCTAGGATCTGAGCCACTTCTGCCACCTGCTTTTATTCAGTCCAGGAGATAGTCAAATAGATACACACAACATATAGATGATTTTTACCAAGGAATCTGGCATCTCATATCTATCTCATATATATCTATATATTTTTTCAATATCCCCAAAGGACAGAGGTCAGTATCTGAGTTAACCTTCCGCCTTGTTTAACATGATTGATTGATTGATTGATCCATCGATTGACTGACCTGAGGTCCAGCTCCTGATCCCACATCGTCCTCGAACACGACCCCATGCAGTTTCTCTGTCGCCATGGTTTCACAGAGACGTGTCAGCAGGGCACGAGGGTTGGTGTCGTTAACCAGAACAGTGACCGGGTTCACCTCTAAGAAGAAGACGACAAAAGCAGAAGAAGAAAGAATGTTCCAAAGTGAACATAGTATGTGCTTTGGTGCTTTTTTGCACATAAGTATTAATGTCAAGAACAGTGGCAAAACTGGTTCACAGGTTCATACCTAGAAGATCAGCGAAGTCCTCTCTGCTCAAATGACCCCTGACCTCATTCTGGTAAGCAGAGCCACAGAACACCACCGCCACGTTAATAGAGGGATGAGGGATGAGAGGGCGGGAGAGGAGGGGAGGAAGGGAGGAGAGGAAGAGGAGGAGGAAGAGAAGGAAAAGAGGAGGATATCGCGGAGAAGAAGGTGGCTGTCCTGGAGCAGCCATGTCAGCACCCTACTGCCTGGAGAGGAGTAAAGAGGAGTAAAAATAGAAAGGGGGGGGGAGAGGAGAGAAAGAGATATGGAGAGGGGGAGAAGGTGAGGGTGGGACAGAGGGTTCAAAGAGAGGGGGTAGGAGAGGGAAAGAAATGGAGAGCAGTAGTCAGACATGCAAGCAGCTTTTGTCTGTGACAATTGATGTGTCGCTCCACGAAACTAGTCTCTTTTGCGTCCCTTTGATATTTTAAGTATAAATTGTGCACCAGTATTGGATTTTAGAAGTCTGTTATATTAAATGAAGTGCCCTTTAATATAGACCACATGGACAATTCAATAAATCCAACATTTTTATATGAATAAACATTTGCTAATGTCCCTTTGTCCCACTTAAGCCCACATTTGTCCCCATAATTGTAAATCCCGATTTATTTTGTTGCTTTGACAAAGTCTTTCCTGAAGATGATCATTTATTTAATGTGATTAGTGATTGATCAAAATAAAATACAAATCCCTCATTTTATGGTCAACCCTGTGACGCAAACTCCTCATTTTAATATTGTGAAACTATTCCTTTTTCCCCCCCTGGTGTTTTGTGGTGGAAAACTGAGCACGTCGGGCATAACATGTCAACCCTGCTACCCATAGATAGACAGGCTTAAAATGTTTTACCAATTTACATTTTGGGTGAAACTTGCATTCAATTTCCTCTCCTTGTTGCACACAAGCTTCCATTCTCCCTGCCATAATGGGAGTTATGGCTGAGTTAAGATGAAATTAAACCTAAATTAACCCTGTTACTTTATTTGGGACTTACTTTAATCCTCTCGTGTATGATAGTTGTTGCCTGCCTCACTAACGGTGCCTTTTGCCTCATCCTGCCTGTTCTTTCGGATTTCCTGTTATCAACCTATTGCCTGATCTCCCAGATGACATTACTAGCCTTTTCACTGCCTGTACTGTTGCCTTTTTAAACCCTGTGTATGACCTTCTGCCTGTGGTCCTTTACAAATAAACACCTGCTACGCTTGAAACCAGCTCTCTGTCTCCCATCGTGTTCATTGCACAGGCCCAGTGCAGTCAAAAATGTGATTTTTTTTGTTGTCATTTTATATATATTTCCACAAGTTGGAGTAATACTGTGAAAATTATGATAATGCCTATTTAGTGCAAGAGCTGTTTGAAAAGAGCGCCTGACATTTTGACCGCATTGGACCTATAAATTGAACATGTGCTCATCATGACAGAAAGTTAAATTAAACTACCAGAAATTGACTCATTTTGTGGATTGACCCTGAAACCCATAATCTTTCAGTGCATTTGTTTAAGTATTATATATTTTTCTCTCTCTCCATCCCTGTTCATTGCAATCTCACACACACCCACTGACACTGACACCAGCACCTGACCTCCATCAGACATTAACATTTTAGTCTCTAGCCTCTTTCTACAAGATATCATCTAGAAACATTTCAATTAGATTAGATGTATTTATCTTTTGGTCAACTGCTTTCAACAATAACTAGTGCTGAACAACTGCAGGTACATGAATAAAATAGTACCCATCTTCAAAGGCAGGAGCATTCGAAGTCATACGGAAGGAAACAGACAAAAATCACCTTAGAAAAGAGAGGCTTGAAAGAGAGTTGAAAGGATACGTCTGATGACAGTTCTATTCTAAGAGCTTAATGTCTTTTGTTTTTTTAGTCTCGTTCTTAATTTGCACACCAAAACGACAATATCCCAGCATCGAGACATTGGGCCATTTGGTCTGTATTGGAACAAAGAGATAGGGAAGTGTGAGGGATGTGAGATGATTGTGAAGGCCTCTCTGATGACTAGAGATCACACAGATGGATTAGCCAGCGGTCACTACATAGACACATAGCCGCGAGAAGTAGGGGTGCTGAGTGTGCTGCAGGCCTCTACAATAACTTTTTTATTTAAAGTAGTGCACTGGGCCTTTACTAGTCCTAGTAAAGTTTCTAGTACTCGTTACTAGTCCTGTATTAACGGACCAATATAGCATCTTCCAGCGACAATGCAAAAACACACCACACGAAACAGCACATCTGACAGAGGAGAGTGTATGGTGTGGGGGGTGAGGGAGGGCGTAGCGTGTGTGTGCGTGTGTGTGTGTGCATGCGTGTGGGTGGGTGCTTGCGTGTGAGTGTGTGAAGCAGGAACGGGATTGTGCAGAGGTTATCAAACACCAATGGCTTCGCCTGGTTAGTTTGTAATGCCCACTTTAAAATCCCACAGACAAGAAGAAGTGCTCTCAACGTGCACAATGTGTCAAAAGTGTGCACATGCATGCCTGCGTGTGCGTTCCGCTTATGTTTGTGCCGGCGTGAGCATGAGTGTGTGAGAGGTGAGCAAGGTGGCGGACAGTAATAGAAGACAAGGTCTCATTCTTTTTCATTTGAAAAATACATTGTATTTTTACAGTTATATGATTGAAACTAGTCACAACCCAAGGCCAAATACATAGAGAGGGGGGTGAGAGAGAGAGAGAGAGAGAGAGAGAGAGAGAGAGAGAGAGAGAGAGAGAGAGAGAAACAGGGGGGAGGGGGGAGAAACAGAAAGATTAGAGAGAAATGCAGACAAGGGGGAGGGAAAATGGACAAAAAGAGAGTGTGTGGGTTAGTTATGTTGAAATATATTGTCCCAGTGTCACGCCCTTAGTTATCTTTGTTTTCTTTATTATTTTGGTTAGGTCAGGGTGTGACAAGGGTGGTTGGTTTAGTTTTTGTATTGTCTAGGTGTTTTTGTCCTGTCTAGGGTTTTTGTAAGTCTATGGGGTTTTTGTATTTCTAGGTATATGTAGGTCTATGGTGGCCTGAATTGGTTCCCAATCAGAGGCGGCTGTTTATCGTTGTCTCTGATTGGGGATCCTATTTAGGTTGCCATTTTCCAGTTATTATTCTATGTTTAGTTGCCTGTTTGCACTAGTCATATTGCTTCACGGTGTAACGGCGTTCTTCGTTTGTAGAAAGAGAGTCGGACCGAAATGCAGCGTGGTGGTTACTCATGTCTTTAATGGAAAAAGTGACGATACATGAAATAACTAAATAAATACAAAAACAACAAACGGAACGTGAAACTTATTACAGCCTATCTGGTGAACACTACACAGAGACAGGAACAATCACCCACGAAAGACAAAGCGAACTCAGGCTACCTAAATACGGTTCCCAATCAGAGGCAACGAGAAGCACCTGACTCTGATCGAGAACCGCCTCAGGCAGCCAAGCCTAACTAGACACACCCCTAAACATAGCAATCCCAAATCCTATAAAACCCCAATACGAAACACAACACGTAAACCCATGTCACACCCTGGCCTGACCAAAATATATAACGAAAACACAAAACACTAAGACCAAGGCGTGACACACGGTTTGTTATTTTGTATAGTTTTGTTCAGTGTTGCATTCGTTTAATAAAATAGAATGTACGCTTATCACGCTGCGCCTTGGTCTCCTCATTATGACAACCGTGACACACAGTGTCCATTGTTTGATGTTGTAATTTTTGTCAGCAAACTCTTCATAAGACACAAATAACACTTGTTCTAAAATGGATTACATTTTTGGAAATCATCAATCTACACACAATACCCTATAATGACGAAGTGAAAAAAGGTTTTTAGAAATGTTTGCGAATGTATTAAAAATAAAAAACAGAAATACCTTATTTACATAAGCATTCAGAAACTTTGCTATGAGACTCGAAATTGAGATCAGGTGCATCCTGTTTCCATTGATTTTCCTTTAGCGGGTTCTACTTGTTGGAACCCACCTCTGTTAAATGCAATTGATTGGACATGATTTGGAAAGGCACACCTGTCTATATAAGGTCCCACAGTTGACAGTGCATGACAGAGCAAAAACCAAGCCATGAGGTCGAAGGAATTGTCCGTAGAGCTCCGAGACAAAATTGTGTTGAGGCACAAATCTGGGGAAGGTTAATAAAAATGTTTTGCATTGAAGTTCCCCATGAACACAGTGGCTTCCATCATTCTTAAATGGAAAAAGTTAAGAACCACCAAGAATCTTCCTAGAGCTGGTCGCCCGGCCAAACTGAGCAATCGGGGGAGAAGGGCCTTGGTCAGGGAGGTGACCAAGAACCTGATGATCACTCTGACAAAGCTCTAGAGTTCCTCTGTGAAGATGAGAGAAACTTTCAGAAGGACAACCATCTCAGCAGCACTCCATCAATCCAGCCTTTATGGTGAGTGACCAGACATAAGCCACCGCTGAGTAAAAAGGAAGCAACGGCGGGGACGGTAGACTAGTCAGGACAACGACCCTAAGCACACTGCCAAGACAATGCAGATGTAGCTTCGGGACAAGTCTCTGAATGTCCTTGAGTGGCCCAGCCAGAGCCCTTACATGAAGCAGATCGAACAACTCTGGAGAGACCTGAAAATATCTGTGCAGCAACGCTCCCCATGCAACCTGACAGAGCATGGGAGGATCTGCAGAGAAGAATGGGAGAAACTCCCCAAATATAGGTGTGTCAAGCTTGTAGTGTCATACCCAAGAAGACTCGATGGTGTAATCGCTCCAAAGGTGCTTCAACAAAGTGTGTGTGTGTATATATATATATATATATATATATATATATATATACAGTGGGGCAAAAAAGTATTTAGTCAGCCACCAATTGTGCAAGTTCTCCAACTTAAAAAGATGAGAGAGGCCTGTAATTTTCATCATAGGTACACTTCAACTATGACAGACAAAATGAGGGGAAAAAATCCAGAAAATCACATTGTAGGATTTTTAATGAATTTATTTGCAAATTATGGTGGAAAATAAGTACAACCTGTAATTTAAATATATTTTTATTTGGATTTCATGTAATGGACATACACAACATAGTCCAAATTGGTGACGTGAAATGTCAAAAATGATTTGTTTGAACAAATAAAAATAAAAAAATCAAATGGAAAAGTGGTGTGTGCATATGTATTCATCCCATTTGCTATGAAGCCACTAAATAAGATCTGGTACAACCAATTCCCTTCAGAAGTCACATAATTAGTTAGATTGCACACAGGTGTACTTTATTTAAGTGTCACATGATCTGTCACATGATCTCAGTATATATACACCTGTTCTGAAAGGCCCCCAGAGTCTGCAACACAACTAAGCAAGGGGCACCATCAAGCAAGGGGTACCATCAAGCAAGCAGCACCATGAAGACCCAAGGAGTTCTCCAAACAGGTCAGGGACAAAGTTGTGGAGAAGTACAGATCAGGATTGGGTTATAAAAGAATATCAGAAACTTTGAACATACCACGGGCACCATTAAATCCATTATTTAAAACATTTAAGAATATGGCACCACAACAAACCTGCCAATAGAGGGCCGTCCACCAAAACTCAGGAGGGCATTAATCAGAGAGGCAACAAAGATACCAAAGATAACCCTGAAGGAGCTGCAAAGCTCCACAGCGGAGATAGGAGTATCTGTCCATAGGATCGATTTAAGCCGTACACTCCACATAGCTGGGCTTTATGGAAGAGTGGCAAGAAAAATGTCATTGCTTAAAGAAAAAAATAAGCAAACATGTTTGGTGTTCACCAAAAGGCATGTGGAAGACTCCTCAAACATATGGAAGAAGGTACTCTGGTCAGATGAGACTAATATTGAGCTTTTTGGCCATCAAGGAAAACGCTATGTCTGGCGCAAACCCAACACCTCTCATCACCACTAGAACACCATCCCCACAGTGAAGCATGGTGGTGGCAGCATCATACTGTGGGCATGTTTAGCATCGGCAGGGACTGGAAAACTGGTCAGAATTGAAGGAATGATGGATGGTGTTAAATACAGGGAATTTTGTGAGGGAAACCTGTTTCAGTCTTCCAGAGATTTGAGACTAGGACGAAGGTTCACCTTTCAGCAGCACGATGACCCTAAGCATACAGCTAAAGCAACACTCGAGTGATTTAAGAGGAAACATTTAAATGTCTTGGAATGGCCTAGTCAAAGCCCAGACATCAATTCAATTGAGAATCTGTGGTATGACTTAAAGATTGCTGTACACCAACGGAACCCATCCCACTTGAAGGAGCTGGAGCAGTTTTGCCTTGAAAAATGGGCAAAAATACCAGTGGCTAGATGTGCTAAGCTTATAGAGACATACCCCGAGAGACTTGCAGCTGTAATTGCTGCAAAACGGTGCTCTACAAATTATTGACTTTGGGGGGGGTGAATAATTATGCACGCTCAAGTTTTCTGCATTTTTGTATTATTTCTTGTATGTTTCACAATAAACATTTTGCATCATCAAAACCCTTTGCCAGCAGCATACCACCCTGCATACCACTGCTGGCTTGCTTCTGAAACTAAGCAGGGTTGGTCCTGGTCAGTCCTTGGATGGGAGACCAGATGCTGCTGGAAGTGGTGTTGGAGGGCCGGTAGGAGGCACTCTTTCCACTGGTCTAAGAAATATCCCAATGCCCCAGGGCAGGGATTGGGGACACTGCCCTGTGTAGGGTGCTGTCTCTCGGGGATGGGACGTTAAACGGGTGTCCTGACTCTCTGAGGTCATTAAAGATCCCATGGCACTTATCGTAGGGGTGTTAACCCCGGTGTCCTGGCTATCACAGTCACCTAATAATCCCGACCTCCACAAGTGTCACAGGACTCGTCTGAAGTCAGTAACGCTGATGTGACAACTTCTATCAGTAGCGTCCAAACTGTTTGAGCTGCTGTCAAACTGTCTGACTTTCACAAACACGATGGTGTTCTCCGTTTTGCTCTACGGCCTCCACAAGTGTCACAGGACTCATCTGAAGGTATACAAACAAATGGAAGTATGGAGGTAGTTATTTGCCAACAAAAATAAGGGGTTAAATACTGTATGTGTCCAAAAAAAAATCACAAATATTTCCTGAGCTTTCTTACATCTGTCCTATGATAGGGAGATTTTAGTTTAACATTGAGCTTCAACCAATACCATAAATTAAAATCTCCCTACTAGTGCTGTTAGTGCTGTTATGGTGACCATATTACCGGCGGTCACGAGTCATGAAGGCAGTCAAATTCCACGTGACTGTTTAGTCACGGTAATTAGTCTTCTCCAAGCTCTGATGCTGCTGATGGTCATTAGTAGTTTACCAAACTTGCTAACTGCCTGGAACTCAACACTCTATTGTACCTCTAATCACTCTGACATCAATGCAAATGCAATGAAAAATCGAATCAAACACTTCATGATAGTCCATGAGCTCATGTTGCGCAACATTTCTATAGGCTATGCAATTGTGTGCGTAAACAGAGTGGTGGCCTCTATTAACAAAAGGAGGATCCCATCAGCTTTCTATAGGCTAGGCCTACTATATATATATATATATATATATATATATATCTCAACTTTCCTAATATTAAGCACATTGCTTATCTTTATAACAGGAGTATAGCCTCCCTGGCTGGCATTAAAAAACGAACCACGGGAAAAGGGTCCTCCATTTGTTAATTAATTATCTATTTAAGTGCAGAGACGACATGTATTTTTTCCCCTGCCCCTGTTTCTAGACAGTTGCATGAAAATAGCCATTCTAAATCTAAACATATTTCACACATATATTAGTATATGTAAAGACAAGATTAAATCACGAATAGTCTGATGGGTGACAATATCAGCCTATCACTTGTGAATTATATATTATCCCTTGTGAATGATGCCCAGCCTACGGCAAGAAACAATGCCTTTTTTTGGCTAGTTTTTCTAATCATAGTCTCATACATCATGTAGCCTAGCCCATAGGCCTATATGCTTTGATAAGGTTTGTATTACAACTAAAGTGGCCAAATAACTTCTTCAAATTAAGGACATTAATGTGCTTTACAAGGGGTGTAGAGCCAACCAGCATACATAAGCAGCGTGTGAGTTTCAAGTTTGGGGAAGATCATTTTCACAATAAAAATGCACCTTTATAGTAAAAGCATTACCTGCATAATCACATTTGCGTTGACTTTTGATAATGGTATTTTCCCGCTAATGGAACATTCCCGCTTATAGCCTACTACCGTGTGGTCATTGCTGCACTTATATTGTGAAGAAATAGCCTAATTGTTTATCAACATGTTAATCTAAACGCTCTGGTCTGCTGCATCAGCCTCATTGTGTGAAACCGTTTTTTTGATGCTAGTGGTTGTATTCATTTGGAATCTATCGCATAACTGTCCCAGTCAGAGTATGTTTGGAATATTTATTTTTCGCACAGAATAAAATAGGCTAACTTTTGTACTATGGGAGATAGTAGATTGACATAAGCTAGTGCTTTTGTTGTTCGTTAGGTCTACTCATCTTGTTGGCTGACGAAAAGTAAATGTGGACAGTTCTTCCAATATCTTCAATATGCACCTCGGGATAGGATATCGACTCGCACACTTATGTCCCCGATGTGTCTGTCTTCACTTGTAGCCTGTGAGAAAGACCCGATCAAGTGATGAAGAGCCATGTGAATGTGATGTGCTTGGGAGCAAGCAGCACTCCGGGAGAAGGGAATTATAATTTTTATATTCAGCCTAACGGCACAACGGCCACTGGCCGCAAAGGCATGGATTTTTTTAATGTGCATTTCGGCCACACAAAGGGGATACCGCAGGGAAATTCAAGGCATTATCAAGTGCTTGTCAAATTGTGGAAGAGAGACTGATGAAGTGTGTACAGCCTGTGCAAAAAAAACTAAGCAGAGCTCAGGCCTTTCATGCTACTTTTTTCAAATAATCTTTAGAGTCACATCATGCAGCCTTATAATGTATAAAATATCTAAACATATAGCCCAACATTTGTAGAACAACTGAAGTTACATGAAAAACTCTAAGTTAAGCATATAGGAGTAACTATTTCTTTGTTAACCACTCAACACAGAATGTGCACACTCCCTCGAATATCCTTTCTATTTTATTCAGCTCTGTTCAATTGTATTCTTCATACTATAAAATTATATAAAATAATGCTATTGAATTCTGAGCAAATCTTGTCTGCTAATTAACTAGTGTAGCCCACAGCCATATGGCATAGCCAGATGAGGACCTAATATAAGGACAATTCAGAGTATTCTATTATGTTCTTCTGAAATAGACTACATTTTCTAGACCTGTCTAAAATAAATCATGGATTTATTGTGAAGGTGTAGGTTATATTACATGGATTTATTAGACTTTTTAACATGCAGATGCTCCAAAGGTCTGCATCAGTGGCTTGTAGTGTGTGGAAGCCAGGAGCTGCTAAATGTGTTTATGTTAATTAACGGTCAATTACCATGAGACTGGCAGTTATTTGCTTGACAATCACCTGCTGACGAAATCTCGTGACTGCCACAGCCCTACTCCCTACCATCATATCTAAGCCCATATGACACCAACAAGATTGGAGGTACACAACACACTCAATGACAGCTGACCCCACAATAATCGCTTCCACAACCTATGGCGAAGCAATATATTCAGGTTTCACACGTCACAGCAGTATGCTATAGGACAGTGGTCACCAACCGGTTGACTGCAATTGACCGGTCGATCTTCAAGGCATTCTTAGTAGATCGCCAAACATTTCTGTAGAAAACCAAATGATAGGCCTTGCGCTCCTATTGTTTCTATTTGTCTTGCACTGTTGGCACTAGGTTCACCCATTTCAGCTGCCAAGTGCCAGGTAGGCGACATGTTTGCATTTTGTACCATTTCATATGTCTGAAAGTACAAACTCTGCCTTCCAGGGGGGAGCAAATCAAGTGTGCTGTAGGCCTACCACTGGCCAATTGGATGTCTCAGATGACCGTGTCTGCAGTAACACAGCAGGTGCAAATGAAAGCTACAGCAAAATTGATACTGTGAGATGACTTGATTCTGACCATCAGATGCAGGCTCCATCAGACCAGTAAAATAAATAAAAAAGAGAATCATTTAAATGTATGCTCACTCAGTTGTGCCTCACAAGTAATACAACAACTGGTCTATTATTGGTGGGATCATGCAGCCTACCTCAAATGTTGAAATGTCATTTTTTTAAATGGACTGAGAAGAACCACAATGCATTGGCAGGAATATTCAAGCAAAGCCAATATGCGGTGATAACGATTTAGGCCAATAGTCTACTGCACAAACCTCATTAGTACAGTACTTTATTAATAGGTTAATGTTGTATTGGCTTACAAAACGCAAGTCATGTTAAAAAAAAATTGAGCTGTACATTTTGGCTTGGCTTTTGGCTTGACTCAGTAAAAAAAAGAATTGACTCAAAAAGGTTGGTGACCACTGTTACAGGATATATTATTCTGTAGGGAAGCAGAGAGAGAGGACTGGATACATTACTATTTCACTCTCCCTCACTCGCTCTCTCTCTCTCTCTCTCTCTCTCTCTCTCTCTCTCTCTCTCTCTCTCTCTCTCCCCCCTCCATCTCTCTCTCTCTCTCTCTCTCTCTCTCCCTCTCTCTCTCTCTCTCCCTCTCTCTCTCTCTCTCTCGCTCTCTCTCTCTCTCTCTCTCTCTCTCTCTCTCTCTCTCTCTCTCTCTCTCTCTCTCTCTCTCTCTCTCTCTCTCTCTCTCTCTCTCTCTCTCCTTCCCTACATCCTTCCCTCAGTCAAGGATTCCTAGACAGAGACAGTGTGATTGATGAGATGCAGACAAACACACACACACACACACACACAATCTGAATAAACAATACCCCACATTACGGTTTGTAAATCATATTACGTTGTTCTTCACTTTAGTGTTTTATAATTCATCATAACTTTGTGTCTCTACGCCTCTCCATTGTAACATAGCCAACATAGCACAGCTAGTCATATATTCTGCAGCAGTCTCTTATGGACCATGTTTTTCTGAGGCATAAAGGTTTGATGGCTCTTGCAGATAAATGTTACTGCCTATATGTAGATGGCGAGAAAGAGAGAGAGAAGTGTGTGTGTCGGGGGGGGGGGGGGGGGGGGGTTATGATACAGCAGTATGGAACCAATCAAAGCTATGCTAGTCGTTTCCCTGTACAGTGTAAAACCCAGATCACTATAGGGAAACGTGGATTAAGTCGATTTAAAGGTTAAGTTGAGCCACCCCTTGTTTCTAGAAAACCCTACACAAAATGAATCACATAACCAAATATTTTGGGAGTGGTCATCATGTGGTAATAAGTTAGATCCAGAAAACGGATTTTCAAAAAGTCAAATAAATGTATGGTCAAATCAAATCAAATGTTATTTGTCATGTGCTTTGTAAAGAACAGGAGCAGACTGTGAGATGCTTAAGTACAGGCTCTTCCCAACAATGCAGAGAGAAACATGTAAAATAATATAAAAATAATAACACTAGGAATAAATACATAATGAGTAACGATAACTTGGCTATCTACACGAGGTAGGAATAAAGTCGAGTCGATGTGCAGGGGTACGAGATAATTGAGGTAGATATGTAGATATAGGTTGGGGTGAAGTGACTAGGCAACAGGATAGATAATAAACAGTAGCAGCAGCTAATGTGATGAGTCAAAAGAGTTTATGCAAAAAGAGTCAATACTAAGCTCAGTCTTATGGCTTAGGAGTAGTATCTCTTCAGGGTCCTGTTGTTTCCAGACTTGGTGCATCGGTACCGCTTGCTGTGTGGTTGTAGAGAGAACAGTCTATGATATGGATGGCTGGAGGCTTTGATTTTCTTTTGACACCGCCTGGTATAGAGGTCCTGGATGGCCGGGAGCTCGGCCCCAGTGATGTACTGAGTCGTACGCACTACTCTCTGTATCTCCTTGTGATTGGATGCCAAGCAGTTGCTATACAAAGTGGTGATGCAGCAAGTCAAGATGCTCTCAATGGTGCAGCTGAGGAACGAGGATCTGAGGGCCCATGCAATATCTTTTCAGCCTCATGAGGGGGAAGAGGTGTTGTCTTGTCTTCTTCACAACTGTGTTGGTGTGTATGGACGATGTTAATTCCTTAGTGATGTGGACACCAAGGAACTTGAAGCTCTCGACCCGCTCCACTACAGCCCCATCATTGTGGATGGGGGCGTGCTCATCCCTCCATTTCCTGTAGCCCCAATCAGCTCCTTTGTCTTGCTGACATTGAGGGAGAGGTTGTTGTCCTGCACCACACTGCCAGGTCACTGACCTCCTCCCTACTGGCTGTCTCATCATTGTCGGTGATCAGGCCTACCACTGTTGTGTCATCAGTAAACTTAATGATGGTGTTGGAGTCGGTGGCTGATGTGGAGTTGCAGAGGGAGTTGTGCAGTCCCAGGGTCCTGAGCTTAGTGATGAGCTTAGAGGGAAATATGGTGTTGAACACTGAGCTGTAGACATTCTCACAGGTGTTCCTCAAGTCCGGGTGGGAGAGGGCAGTGTGGAGTGCATTAGAGATTGTGTCATCTGTGGATCTGTTGGGGTGGTACATGAATTGGAGTGGGTTCAAGGTGTCTGGGTTAATTTTTTGTTGATGTGAGCCATGACCATCCTTTTAAAGCATTTCATGGCTACAGGGTGATACTCATTTAGACAAGTTACCTTGGCGTTCTTGGGCACAGGGACTATGGCGGTCTGCTTGAAACATGTAGGTATTACAGACTGTGTCAGCGAGAGGTTGAAAATGTCAGTGAAGACACTTGCCAGCTGGTCAGCGCATGCTCTGAGTACGCATCCTGGTATTCCACCTGGCCCCACGGCCTTGTGAATATTAACCTGTTTAAAGGTCTTACTCACATCGGCTACGGAGAGCGAGATCATACTTTCATCCGGAACAGCTGGTACTCTCATGCATGGTTCAATTTTGCTTGCCTCGAAGCGAGTATAGAAGGCATTTAGCTTGTCTAGTAGGCTCGCGTCACTGAGCAGCTCGGTTTCCCTTAGTAATCCGTGATAGTTTCCAAGCCCTGCCATATCTGACGAACATCAGAGCCGGCATAGTAGGATTCGTCCTATGTGGACACTTGGCCTCTTTGATGGCTCGTTGGAGGTTGTTGTGAGATTTCTTATAAGCATCCGGGTTAGTGTCACACTCCAAATTGAGGTTAGTGTTCTGCTGTTCTGTTGCTGTTCTGATGTCCAGAAGCTGTTTTGGGTCATAGGAAATAATGGTTGAGACATTATATACACAATCGGCTGTAACGATTGTTGTTGGAAGGATTGGACCAAGGTGCAGCGTGAAAGGTGTTCATCATATTTATTCATGTGAACCAGCAACAAAACAAATAAAGAGTAACAAAACTAACGTGCAGCTTTGTAAGTGCAAAAGGCTACAATACAAAAACAAGACACAACAGGTGGAGAAAGCTGCCTAAATATGATCCCCAATCAGAGACAATGATAGACAGCTGCCTCTGATTGGGAACCATACCAGGCCAACATAGAAATAGAAAAAACTAGAGTACCCACCCTAGTCACACCCCGACCTAACCAAATAGAGAATAAAACAGACAGAACAGAAAAATATCTAAATTGGTCAGGGGCCCATTAAACAGCTGCTAGCCACTGCAGCACCATCTTTTACCATATATATTATAGGTTTCATGATGCTTGTATCTAAGCCAATGTAGATGGTTTCAAGATCGTTTTGTACATCAGTCGGGGACTCAAACTACAATATGACATCTTAAACCTAGCAGTGCATCCCTGTAGCTGTGTGGGCTAATATTGTCAAAATGTTTGCCTTGTGGTAAGTTGAGCCAATGGCCCCCACACCCCCATACAAATGACGATTACATGTTGTCCGTTGTATGCATAGTATTCCTAGTATTTTTGCAATGTGTCATGTGCATTTCTATCATTACAAAGCAGACATCATGCATCATGTTTACACATGTAAAACAAGCAGGGTTTAGCCCCCCTTGAGGCTGTTGAGAGAGCAGCCAATGAAATGAGAGAAGGGAATAAGTCCATTTGAGCAGCATCAACAGATGAATGACACTGAATGACACTGAATGGCACTGAATGACAATGAATGACACTGAAGAGGTACATTGACAAAAAAAGAAAACAAACATGTACCTACGCAAAAGAGAGGCTATTATATTGTAGCAGATGCACACAAGGTCTAGCTCACTCATACACGCTAGCTAACTCTAGCGTCTATTCGCGAAGGCACCTTCCAGAGACCCAGCGCTCTGTCTGAACGGTACAGTTTTTGAAACATAAGGGCCTTATCTCATATCAGCTAGAAATAAATATGTAAAAAATGTAAAGGTTTACTACACTGTTGAAATCAAGTGCTTTGTAACACCTAAACTAGTGGTAACTAAGCTGCCTCCAAATTGAAGGAGATGAAACCTTAACTTTGCATAAGTATTGAAACACATCATCCTGAGATGTTTTGAAACTTTACATGGTGTGTTGTAACAATACTCAATGAATTAACACCTTGATAGGGACTGGGAGCACTAACAAAAAAAGGGATAAAACCCTATTTTGGTGTTTCAAGTCCTGTTCACTGCAAAATTATATACCTTCTCTTTTGGTGTTGTTTCCTCTCTTTAAATCTTCTAAACACCATTATGATCTTTTGTATCCCATCTTGTGCAGAATGAAATCCCTTTTTATGAATTGTCTTAATGTTTAACATTGTTCTATGCATTTGATAATGTACCATTATGTACCATTTTGGCAGGCAATGTCACAATGTTCAAACTGGTAGTTGAACTGAGGATTCTACGCTTGATTCTTCCATTGACAACCAAAAGTGTGGGAACGGGTGTCCTCACTGAAAGTCAATTTGCCTAATGATTTTGATATGCGTTCATCATGATCCATTACACCTCATGGCACAACAAGCCTAGTACTGATATAGAAATATACTTTTCTTTAAACATGCATACAATGTTGTGCGAATGAATCATAAAGTCAAAACAATTTTGATTTATCCACAATCCTCTAAAAACAGAGTCACAGGAAATGCAAGGAGATTAAAACCGAAGACTTCCAATGGTTAAATCACTGTATTGTCTCTCTCTTTGGTTTTCCTCTTTCGTGAGAATACTTACATTTTGAGAAACACGTTAAAATTGGATTTACATTGTTTTAGTCAAATTAGACAGACGGAAGGCAGACGGAACACAGACGGAAGACAGACGGAAGACAGACGGAAGACAGAGGGAAGACAGACGGAAGAGTGACGGAAGACAGACGGAAGACAAAGGGAAGACAGACGGAAGACAAAGGGAAGACAGACGGAAGACAGAGGGAAGACAGAGGGAAGACAGACGGAAGACAGATGGAAGACAGAGGGAAGACAGACGGAAGACAGACGGAAGACAGAGGGAAGACAGAGGGAAGACAGACGGAAGACAGACGGAAGACAGAGGGAAGACAGACGGAAGACAGACGGAAGACAGACGGAAGTCAGAGGGAAGACAGAGGGAAGACAGACGGAAGACAGACGGAAGACAGACGGAAGACAGACTGAAGACAGAGGGAAGACAGACGGAAGACAGACGGAAGACAGACGGAAGACATAGTGAAGACAGAGGGAAGACAGAGGGAAGACAGACAGAAGACAGAGGGAAGACAGACGGAAGACAGACGGAAGACAGAGGGAAGACAGACGGAAGACAGACGGAAGACAGAGGGAAGACAGACGGAAGACAGACGGAAGACAGAGGGAAGACAGAGGGAAGACAGAGGGAAGACAGAGGGAAGACAGACGGAAGACAGAGGGAAGACAGAGGGAAGACAGAGGGAAGACAGAGGGTGGTGAAGAACACCTGTGAAGACGGACGCCAGAAAAGTGTTGCAACTGAAAAATACTGTCGGCTGTGTAAAAAAAAGAGTTTTAAAACAGTGTACGTACAGTAAGTATGAAATGACTGATGTTAAAGTAAAATCGTATCGCAAAAGACGATTATTGACTTTTGTAAACGTTAAAACTGAGCGCTGAGAGTGTAGTTCACATGGTCCCAGCTGTGGGCGACACTTACGGCTGAGAACCCTAGGGATAAGGCAGAATGCCACCTTGGGTTCTCGAGAGCAGGACGACATAGAGTCTGATCTTGCTAAACATCAAGTTTCTTGTGGACCAGTTTCACGGGCTTAGTAACCTCAAATCCAGAGAACCAGCCTACGAATTGTTCTTCATGAAGTGGAAGACTAAGTGATATTGAACAGAAAGATCTATATCTGAATGTAGGCATACATTCAAGATATACAAAATACCCCATTCCATGAATTACACTTTGATCTACCAGCACCATCACCCACTGTCACAGGACATCATCACCCACTGTCACAGGACATCATCACCCACTGTCACAGGACATCCTCACCCACTTACCCCGAGGCAGCTCAACTAAGCATGTCCCTATGCTCAACTTACCCCATACCCCAGGGTAAGTTGTGCCAAGAGACCACTTTTTTGGGAAAAGCTGTGTTTTCAAAACTGTTATGTTTACATTCATTCTGATTATGTTCAGGCCATACCTGGTTAGTAATAGCCTTTCATGGGAGTTTTTCCTAGCCACCGTGCTTCTGCACCTGCATTGCTTGCTGTTTGGGGTTTTAGGCTGCGTTTCTGTACAGTACTTTGTGATATCAGCTGATGTAAGAAGGGCTTTATAAATACATTTGATTGATTGAAATTTGATTGATACACACACACACAAAACCACACAGACATGCACACACACTTCAGAACACTTCACACACACACATACAAAGACAGTGTTGTGTCCTGTCAGATAGGATGTAATTGTGATTGTAACAAACAGTTATACAGCCTGACATGTATATTAGACTTGTCATGGCCATTCATCACTTAGTAACTGTGGGATACGCTAGCAGAGATGCGTTATAGACCTGCCCTACCCAATCATAACCACACACAGACACACACATTAGACCTTCTGCACACAGCTGTAACGGGACAGTGAATGGCACTACTAAAAATGCAAAAAAATGGCATCAGAAACACACACACAAAAACACGCACACACACACAGAGAGAGAGAGAGAGAGAGAGAGAGAGAGAGAGAGAGAGAGAGAGAGAGAGAGAGAGAGAGAGAGAGAGAGAGGAAAAACTCAGAAACCCAACCTTTTAAGATCCACCAACACCTCTGGAAAAGTGTAAAATGATATTAATAAGCTGCCATTTCCACTACGACACATCTTGCACTCAGGGAATGTCTGTCTGTCTCTTCTCTCTATACCCCCTTTTATCTCTCTAACTCTCGTACTCTCTTCTCTTTCTTCCCTCTTCCGTTCTCCCTCATAGGACCCAGCTTTTTTGACAGAAACACTACGTTCACAGACCCATCTCTCTCACACACACCTAGGTTGCGTGTTACCTGTGCTGTTTCATCTTTCTCTAGGTGCACTCTCCCTTTTTCTTCTTCTCCTGCTTTGTCTTCTCTCTCCTTACGCTTGTCTCTCACTTCCCTCTATCCTCTTTCAGCAAGGAGGAGTGTGTGTTCAAACTGTGTGTGTACGTGTGTGAGAGAGCGTGTGTGTGTATGAAAGTGTGTGAGGTTGTGGCATGCTCTCGTGAAGGAGAGAGCACATCTCAACGGGAGAGTGCCAGCATATGGACGTGTGAGTGTGTGTGTGTGCTACTGTGTGTGTGTTCATGTGTGAAGGCGGACGATAGCTGGTGTTAATGAGTGGGACTGAGGTGAGGACAGTGAAAATTAGAGGGGGGTGGAGAGAAAGCAAGATGGGGATGACAGAGAGAGGAGGGAAGCTGTCTATACACTCTTCCTCCTGACTGGAGCGATCCACTGGGGAGAGGTGTGAGGGACTACAGAGGCAACCGGTGTGTGTGTGTGTGTGTGTGTGTGTGTGTGTGTGTGTGTGTGTGTGTGTGTGTGTGTGTGTGTGTGTGTGTGTGTGTGTGTGTGTGTGTGTGTGTGTGTGTGTGTGTGTGTGTGTGTGTGTGTGTGGGAACCTGCTTTTTAGCTCTCTGTCAGTCTGCCTGTCTCCCTCGCTCCCTGCTGGTCTGGTGAGGAGAGATCAGAGCGATGAGAAGTCCGCTCAGCGGAGGAGAGAAAGCAGTGTGAAAAGGTTTTAAAAAGTGAAAAAATTGTTCTGAACCCCCCACCTTGGTCATAACACCTCTCTATTTCTCTCACTCTCTTTTTCTACCTCCTCCTCTGCCTCTCTCTCTCCAGGAATGTACAGGTCCTCCCCATGCGGATAGACTGTTATTCAGGTCATCAGATAAAAGAGAAAAGTTTCTGTCCTTTTTCCTCCTGGAATATTCCTCCACTCCTGGTTTGTTATTGTATTCCCGAGTCCCTGGGGAGTGTTGTCAGTATTCCAGTGTGTTCTCCTTGTTGTCCCCTCTCTATAAAGTGTGGTTATTATTCCGATGTGTTTGCGTCTCCGGTGTTTGTAGTGTGTTCTAGTGTGTGGAGTAAGTGTAAATCTCCCTGATCTTAATATTCCTTGTGGTTTCTTTGTGGAGCGTGGTGAGTATTCCGATGTGTGTCTTGGTATTCCGGTCTGTGTTCCTCAGGTCTGATGTGTTCAGTAGAGTCCAGAGGAAGCTCCCATATGGAAGAGCTCCAGATGTCTCTGGGACCGGAAGACGGACAGATGGACAGACGGACTAATGGTGGTTTGGCGTGTCGGATCTGAAACTCCTGTTGCTCTGACTCACACAGTCAAAGAGTTTCCTGTCTGGCTCCGCTCGACTGCCGACACTGTCGGAGTGTAATCCTGCTTTCCTCTCTCTATCCCGTGCTATATCTCCCTCCCTCTCTCTCTCTCTCTCTCTCTCTCTCTCTCACTCTCTCTCTTTCTCTTTCGCTGTATGTCTCTCTTTTTTTTTTTTTACTCTCTCCCCGTCACAGGACAGGCTGGGAGCCCCGCTCTCTGTAATATTCACACTTTCCTTTTACCTCAATTCCTTTCAATCCCCCTGCTCTCTTTCTCTCTATACCCAGTGAACCTCCAACCCCTTTCCTCTCTATGTCTCCTTCTGTCTGTCTGTCTGTCTGTCTGTCTGTCTGTCTGTCTGTCTGTCTGTCTGTCTGTCTGTCTGTCTGTCTGTCTGTCTGTCTGTCTGTCTGTCTGTCTGTCTGTCTGTCTGTCTGTCTGTCTGTCTGTCTGTCTGTCTGTCTGTCTGTCTGTCTGTCTGTCTGTCTGTCTGTCTGTCTGTCTGTCTGTCTGTCTGTCTGTCTGTCTGTCTGTCTGTCTGTCTGTCTGTCTGTCTGTCTTCTCTCAGGTTGGGATTAATTCCTAATCAACATCAATAGGTCCAGATGGTCCTATTTATGTTCCGAAGGATCCTTTAACCCCCCTCTCTCCATTGAATTTGTTTCAGTTCCCCATCTCTTTCTTTCTCTGTCTCATTCTCTCTCTTACTCCTAGCTCTCACTCTCTCACCCTCCTCTCTACCTGTCGCTCCCTCCCTCTCATACCCCCCCTCTCTCTCCCTCCCTCTCACCCCCGCCTCTCTGTTTCTCGCCATTACACCCCACCACTATTTCCTTGACAGCATAAAGATGTAGGATCTTAATTTGAGCCAGTTTGCTACAGCAGGAAAATAATCCTGCAGCAACAGAATATGTGACTTAATAAGGACGATAATTAATGGACTATAATTAATGGACATTTTTGTAGGGGTTGATACGTTTCTCTTAAGGGAAAATCAAGTCGGACATTTCAAAGTGGAAATTACAAACCTCAAAAGCCTTAAGTTAAAATCACCTGCAACAGAATGATTAAATGAAGATCCTACATCTGAATTAACAGCGAAGACGTAGAGATCCGTCCATGGGTATTTACAGGGAAACATTGTGACTCACGCAGACAAAGTACTGAATAATTTGGCTAACGTTAACCTCCAGTAACTAACAGCTATATTTAACAGTGATTACAAGTGTGTTTGTGGGTGTCTTTTAAAGAGTACACATAGACTCTGTTACACCTCTGCAATTGGCACCGAAGTGACTGATGTGTATTTTTAAACAAACAAGTTTTCGCGTCTCAATGTGTGTGTGTGTGTGTGCGTGCGTGCGTGCGTGCGTGTGTGCGTGCGTGCGTGCGTGTGTGTGTGTGTGTGTGTGTGTGCGTGCGTGCGACTCATCTCAATGTTTGTTTATATGTGTGTCGCTATATTATTATTATTACACACACATACATAACCATTGAGACGAGTCAACTCGCTTGTTTAAAACTACACAAGGCTTGCAGATTCAGTGCCTCTTTTTATATCCCTGCTGAAGACACACATTTACAGAGATGCTTTTAATGAATGATTTTAATAAGCTATGTTTTTTTCTCCCTCCTCTTGTTTTTGTTTATTTGTTTGTACTTTTTTTTCATTGTTTTATGATGTGAATCACTTTGAAAAGCGCTATACAAATCTAGTTATTATTATTGTGTGTGTACGTGTGTGTGTGTGTGTGTACAATATCCTCAGATTACCTCTCATTTGTCACTTCTACTACCAACGTTTATATCATCTCTCTAAAACAACACCCAAACACCCTCCCCGTCTCTCTTTCTCCCCTCTCTACATCATTCACTCATTCCGGCAGGCGTTTCACAACTTTAAACTTCCCTGTCTTCCCAGGTTACTGTCTGTACTAAAATATGTCTGTTTCCCTCTCAGTCGCTTTGTCAGGGTCCTTTTAACACTAAAAATATAACAACGCTACTCTAAAATAGATCTGTGTGAGTGTGTGTGTGTGTGTGTGTGTGTGTGTGTGTGTGTGTGTGTGTGTGTGTGTGTGTGTGTGTGTGTGTGTGTGTGTGTGTGTGTGTGTGTGTGTGTGTGTGTGTGTGTGTGTGTGTGTGTGTGTGTGTGTGTGTGGTGCTAAAATAGACCAGAAAGAGAGGTGTGTGTGACACCTTTACTAGATACAGGAAACAGCTGATGGTGATAGATACAGGAAACAGCGATTGGTAATAGATACAGGAAACAGCTGATGGCAATAGATACAGGAAACAGCTGATGGTAATAGATACAGGAAACAGCTGATGGTAATAGATACAGGAAACAGCTGATGGTAATAGATACAGGAAACAGCTGATGGTAAT